>NC_089495.1:177897346-178242346 GCF_036850765.1 Saccopteryx bilineata
CCTCCACCGGGCTCCTCCCCCTCCGCCAGCATCTTTGCCTGACCTTGAAGGTAAATAACATTCCAAAAACCAGTTTATTTCTTCACATTCTCTCTTTTAATGTATATATACATATATATATGCGTGTGTGTGTATTTGTTATTTATAAAATACACTTTCTTATTTAACAACATATAAAACAAAAAATTAGTGTGGTTTTTGGGGGTTGGAATGGATTAATTGCATTCCCATTAATTTAAGTGGGGAAATTCTATTTGACACACGAGCAAATTGAGTCACAAGCTTGGCCATGAAATAATTTAAACTTGTGTGTCAAGGTACCACTGTACTTTAATATGAACACATAGTTCACGAATCTAGGAAATTCCCATCTTCTTAGCTCACAAGTTACTATTTCATACAACCTCTCATCTACCTTGTCTTTAGAGTTCCTTGAAGACAGGGTATACCACTACCTGGTTTGAAAATATATTCCATGATCTGCCATGTGGTAGGTCCTCAATACATGCTTTTAAATAAGTACCTTTTTTCTAGTTCTGTCCTATTGTAACTGAGGAAACAGAGGTCCAGGGAAATACAGTGGAAAGTGTAAAATCCCACACTATTTGGTGGCTGAACCAGATATTAAAACAAGATCTTGAGATCCATGCTGTATCTAACTCTGCTACAACAAACCCCATGCTAATCCTGAATTGTAAGATTCTTCCCAGTTTTCCGTGAATGACTCAAAGAAGATTGAGAATGGAAAACTTACTTGAATCTTGATTCCTTAAAGTAGGTGTTGGTTGCTGGCATCATTAATTCACCATAGAGAATCAGTCTGAATAACTGTGATTCAGGAAAACTGTAATAACTAAACCCATTTTTTAAAGTTTGCCCCTAACATTAGTATAAAAATAATATTAGTATAAAGATAAGTGATGTTTTAATAAAATTTTAAGTTTTATAAGCATAATTAAATAAGCAATTTAATCAGGCTGTTATGGAGAAAATGGATCCAAATTCACCCTTAAAGTTGTGAATCACTGAACATTGAGTTCTAAGGACTGTATCTAAGACAAAGAATGAAAGGAATTCAAAATCATGTGTAAGTATCATCACATAACCATGAAGATAGAATCAGTAAGATCTTATCAACCCTCAAATACTAACAGCCAGACATTAATGGTATATCTCTGTCAGATCCATAGTATCATAGAAACAACAAGATTCTCAAACAGTAGCTGTTTGAACAAGAAGAAGCTCCTTCATCCTCTCAGTTCTGAATCTGATATGCATGGCTCTATTATTTATAACTGCCCCACTCCCCAATGTCTTAAAGCAATTCACAATAAAACCGTCCATCACAGGCATTCTGCTGGCTCCACCACCGTGGCCACGCCCTCATTGCTCAGAGTCTAATACAATTCACAAGACCAGGCACCTAGTGAAAGCTGTCCAGTATTCTGGCTCTGTGCTTAGACTAGGACTTCAAAGGTGGACCCTCAAAGGGCTCTTCAGAGCAAAGGTATGAAGAAATTCCTATTATCCATGAATAAAGGAACAAAAGGGCTTATCAGAGGTGCAAACGAGGAAACTTTCATGCAAAGGGATGATTAAGGCCAACCAGGAGAGGAAGAGATTTGGGGAAGAAGAGTTATATTTAGCTGGTCTTTGAATATTTAATAAGATTCCAAATAGGTTCCTTGAATGTTCCACAAACATGTTTGGATGTTTTCTACAAGCCACGAGGTGCCATTAGAGATTAATAAACAAGATTATTTAAGGAACATCTCTGGCAGTAGGGACAATGGAGAGACCAGGATGAAAGGCAGAGGGAGGTGTTAAGAGGTTCTTTTGGAGCTGTACAGCCTTGCTACTCAAAGTAACCTCTGTATCCCCTGGGAGTGTGTTAGAATCACTGACTTTCCTACTCCATCCCAGACTTACACCTAGAATCTCTCCTTTAGTGAAATTCCCCAGTCTGAAAGCACTAGTCTAATTGAAAGTGTTGTATATCCCAAGCTTGGCAAATCTGAAACTCAAAGAGTTGGGACTGGCCCAGAGCTTTGTGTGAGGAGCAAAAGAAATCCGAAGTTAACATACTGGCCAAAGCTAAACTCCAGAAGTGGTGGATCATGTAAAGCTTCAAGGCCCCCAAGTATAGGTGGAACATATGAACTGACTTAGAAATGGAAGGGCCACAGAAATGAGCAGGCACAACCAGGTCATAGCTGGTGTTAGGGCAAATAGAGAGTTTCCAAAAGGCAACTGATGGGGAAAAGGAGCCTTCTGTGGGACAGCTGTCAGAGAGGTTGCCAGTGAAGGGCGCATCCAGATGGGGAGGGTTATTCGGGGGGGGAGTTATAGGCACGGGAGCCACATAGCTCTAATTTGGGAATAGAAAGCAGGCAACTTCGGAGTCACATGGAAGGGACTATCGGTAAGTGTGAGTGGCACATCTTATGTATGAAGTGAAAGAGAAATCCTGAAGATCACACAATTCCAACCCGTGGGATTGCAGGAAGGTGATATCAACTACATACAAAGTTCGATGCCTGGAATTTACACAACTGTGCATCATCACCAATGGACACAACTCCAGGATGTTTTGTTTGAAAAGTGCACACAATTCGCACCAGGCAACTTTATATGGGAGACTTTAAGAATGACTAAAAATCTCTAATGTTTATTTTGCACCTTCTGATATAACACATGATTTTCAATGCTTCAGGTGCTCATCAGGAGACACATCATAACGCCATGAAGTAGGTTCTGTTATTATAACTATTTTACAGATGAAGGAACTGAGGCATCTAAAGTTATTTAACTTGCCCAAGGCAAAAATCAGTGTCAAGGCCCAAGTCACACAGTAGTGACATTGCGGCCTATAATCATTATCTCTGTGCTGGGCTAGGCCTCCTCTCCCTTCACACATCTTTATCCTGTGGTCTAACCCATGGGGCATTCAAACGGGTATACCCAATTTTTATTTATGATACCCCCCCAAAAAAAGTGTTAGACAAAATTTTTCAGTTCCTGGAAGCACAGTATGTTGCTAAATTCTAAGAATTATTCCTATGAATTAAAAAGCATTAAAAGGGAATATTTCTGAAAAATAACAAAATATATACGACTTGAGATAAAGTCAATTCCTGGTGATCTGTTAATTAGCGACAGCGTTAGCAGGAGCCATGGACGTCCTCCAGTTGCCGTGATCAGCCGGGTCCACAGCTGACCTCTCACCCTTCTCTAATTCAGACCCCTACTTGCCATGAGCAAATCATACTGTCTGAGCATCCATTTCCCCATCTGGAAACAGGGGTTAGTGATAATACTCACTTCAAAGTCCTGTTGGAAGGAACAGAGTGACAATTTATGAGGAGCACATGGTAAACAGAAAATGATACAACAATCCTCCAATCAGTAATCAAACCAACATATAAAACTTAAACTGAAAATAGTGACTCCTCTTTTGATGAACTGTCTGCCAAACTACAGCATATCTGTCTCCGTCTCCGTGTCTCTCAGTTGTGGGTTGAAAGACGAAGCCCAGGTTGGCAGGAAAAAAAATCTCCTTTTAATTTTCTTTAAATAAGATCCAGAAGGTCCCCCCCCCCGCCCCGCCCCTGGCCACTGTTATTTACTCTGGCACTCAAAGTGAGCAGCAAGAACTATTAGCAAAAACCCCCAAATCACATGGATATCAATAGAAGAAAAACCTTCCAAGATTCCATATCCTGCTTATGCCTCAAATCCAGAAACATCCCCTGACCTCCTTTTAGCCCTGACTGATGACAATGCAGATATTTCAGGCTGCTGCTCCCCGTTCACTGCAGTCTGTCTGAGGTTGTTTTGCCCTTGGACTATTTTTGCTCACATGGTTGCGCTCAGCCGCAGACATTCAAATGGAAACCAGAAAGATCCAAATACTTGGGAGGAACTTATAAACAAATGTAGGAAGAAGCATCCAGTCTGACCGTGGCGCCCACAAAACTTTCTGTAGACAGAATATAAGGCGCAGTATTCCCAACACCTTCTACTACTTGAGAACTTGCCTAAAATCCTTCTTAGATACTTAGCTATTTCCCAGGGATGGAAATTCAGGAGAACAGGCTGGGGAGAGCCTATTCAGTGTGTCTAGATTTCCCTTTTGAACTGAGAACAGCTGAGTGCCTGCAATTTTGTGCCTACAGAGAAAATACAAATTGGGCATATTTATTTATTTTTTAAATTAAAAAAAAAAATCACTCAAACAAAAACAGTTCCCTGGGTTTAGAAACATAGAAAAATATTAAGCCATCAAGGTTTCATTTAATTAAGGAAAGAAAATGATTAACACAGATTTTAAACATTGTATGAGCAGTCTCTATTTGGGGATCAATAAGTCACCCCCAGCCAAGTTTGTAAATATCCAAGAACCACTCACCACAGAATAACTCTCTAATTCTGTAGAACAGTTGTCCCCAACCCCCGGGCCATGGACCCGTAGCGGTCCGTGGGCCATTTGGTACCAGTCTGCAGAGAAAGAATAAATAACTTACATTATTTCCGTTTTATTTATATTTAAGTCTGAACGATATTTTATTTTTAAAAAATGACCAGATTCCCTCTGTTACATTCGTCTAAGACTCACTCTTGACGCTTGTCCCGGTCACGTGATACATTTATCCATCCCACCCTAAAGGCCGGTCCGTAATATATTTTCTGACAGTAAACCGGTCTGTGGTCCAAAAAAGGTTGGGGACCATGGCTGTAGAACTCAAAATTGCAGCACTGCAGTTGGCAGAAGACCTTCCAATTTTCTATTCTTTTCTTCCAAGTGTCAGGCTCTTTCTCCTCTCTTCCCCAAACCATCATGAGTGGACCACCCTCAGACAAGAAATTGATACAAAATACAGAAAGAATGAACCCAAACCATTAGGCTGCCCTGGTAACGTCTCCTAATCAGAGCATAAACTGACCTTACCAGAACCTTCATGCATCATAGTCCTGGGTCATATTAACTCATCAGTGTGTTGTCATCTCTTAAGGCTTTTCTTCCACAAGCCCCCAAGGCTTGCATCCTAGAAAGACATAGAACAATGTTATAAGGAACCTTATAGCCTTTCCTTCATAAGAATATCAGGCCATTGGACCTAAACACACAAAAGCAAAACGAATAAAAACATCCCACCCAAAAGCAGTAATTCAACTGGAAGGAATCCTGGCTTTCACGAGCAGCCACCTTTTTAGACATGTGTCTATGAAATACAACTTTTAAGACTACCTGGGAAAAAACATGCAGCCAGCAAAACAGAATCAGCTTATAGAGAACACTGTCACCTTTTCGCCTTTCAGTGAATTGCCTGTTTTCCCATTTGAACAATAACCTTATTGTTTGCCCTGAAGTACAGTAACATGACTAGTCATGTTAGGAAGTGAATGAATTGTTGTGCTGTCAACAAGATTTCTTTTTTTCTCCACATACCTATTATATCTAGGAATTCTTTCCAAAGTTAGAAACTTTGAAGAAAATGCACATTGCTTTCATCTACTTCCATTATTCTGAGTTCTCTTGGCATTTCAACGAGGGTTGTTTAGCAATGTGAGATGAGTAGTAGTAGTTGCAGTATTTGTACAAGTTTCTGAGTATATATTGTTGTACTCTTGACCGAGTCTGATCAGAATGTCGGTCCTTGATGTTTTCTGTGTTTAATTTAAGCCCAGGTTAAACACAGGGAACCTTCTGTAAGGGTTCAGTTGACCTACTGGTACAGGAGTACATGGAGACAGGGTAAAGGCTTAGGCCTGAAATGAGACACCCTTCCCTTTCTTCCCTGTTTCACAACCCCTAGAATCCAGGAGCCTACTGGCCAAGAATAGGGGCCATCAGACCTCAAGCTTCATCTGATCTGGATGATTCCCCTTTATAATGAATAAAATCGGGTCTTTTCATTGTAAGTCAGAAAAAAAGTTCAGTGCAAAAATATGTGGAGCTGAGACAACTATTCAATATTTTGCCAAGCACGTTCCAAATGGGAAAACACTCATATGTTCCTGCTCTGTTCATCAACAGCCATAAAGAACAAGTCAGACAGCCAGAGATATTCATACACGAAGTAAGCACTACGCAGTATCCATTTCCAGCCTCAGCCAAAGCCAAGTTCAAGAACACCTGAACTTGATCTTCACATGTCCCACAAAACAATTACCACATGGCCAACTAGCCTTCAGTACTCACGTTGCATTTTCATTTGCTTTTTATCCTATAGTCCTCCCTTTTTGTATTTCCTTTAAAGTTGGAAAGAACAATGCAGTTTGAAAAATGAAGTGTATTCCTAGGTCCCTGGTATGCTCAGACTTCTAGGGCCAGATCAGAATTTGCCGAAGACTCCAATATGCATGTATGAAGATGTTTTCTTGAAAAATTGCCAATATCTACATAGAAATGATGAGTAATGATTCTCCAAGAAAAGTGAAATCCTTCAATTGGTTTATTTCCTCTTCTGGGCGAGAACAGGAATGCATAGAGGCCTTCCCTTGCCAGGCTGGCCCGGGCATGTTCTCGTGGCGAAGGCAGAGGTGCGCCCGTGGAGGCAGAAACATCTAAGTGCAGTTGGTTCTCCAACCTCTGAGTGTGTCCCATCTGCTAACACCTCAGTGGCCAAAATTGGTCACATGGCCATATTTGAAATCAGTAGTCACAGAAATAGACCCTACCGCCTTGTAAATTACAAGGTGTGGTTACACTAAGGGGCAAATAGTTGAGCTCACTGATGCTGTGAATCTATGACAGTCATAGATGTACTCACATCAGAGATGATAATATAGAGATCATTGTGTCAGAGAGGAAACAAGAACTCTAAACTCATGGTTTGCTCCTCTTTTTATGATACCCATTGCCTTTATTTTATTAATGAGCAATAATATGACTGAAAAGGTAGACCTTAATCAGTTTCAGTATTATCAGATACAACCCATACTCTATAAAATAGTGCCTAAGTTTTGACTTGAGGTGGCTCAGTGAATAAAGCATTGACCTGGAATGCTGAGGTCACCCATTTGAAATGCCATGCTTGCCTGATCAAGGCACATATGAGAAGTAACTACTATGAGTTGATGCTTCCCACTCCTCCCCACCTATTTCTCCCTCTCTATCTGCTCTCTAAAACCAATAAATAATGCCTGACCTGTGGTGGCTCAATGGGTAAAGCATCAAGCTGGAATGCTGAGGTCACCGGTTCAAAACCCCAGGCTTGCCTAGTCAAGGCACATATGGGAGTTGATGCTTTCTGCTCCTCCCCCCTTCTCTCTCCCTCTGTGTGTGTGTGTGTGTGTGTGTGTGTGTGTGTGTGTCTTCTCTCTCTAAAATGAATAAGTAAAATCTTAAAGAAAATAAAAGATAAAGCAAGTAAAACCAATAAATAAAATCTTAAAAAATAGTAAAAGAAAACAGTGCCTAAGAATACTATACATCTATAAATATATGTGAACAGCTTTGAACTAAACATGAAAAACTTCATTTCCCATTTGATGTTTTAGGAGCTATGTTATGCTATTAGAGAGCGCAATGTCAGGCAGTGAACTCTCAGAAAAAAGAGGAGCATAAATTATAAAGGCTGAGGACACAATCTATTTAAAGTTGCCAGATTGAGCAAATAAAAATGCAATATGCTGAGTGAAATCAGAATTTTATAAATAATGACTAATGTTTGGTATAAGTATCATGTGCATTTTTTGGAATACACTTATGTTAAAAAATGTTTTATTATTTATCTGAAATTCAGATTTAACTGAGCCTCTTCTAATTTATCCGGCAATCATAAATCTACTAGGAGCTTTATGAGGCATATAAATAATAACCAACAATGCACAGTATACATATCTATATAATATTAATATTAATAACAATACTCTATTCCTCAATTTTTAGAAGAATTATTGTCAGTTTTCAGAATAAAGAACATTGATTTTATCAAGAAGATTATTGTCATATCGATTATTATCTTCCAATATAAACTTTTCCACATAAGTACATAAATAAGAGAGCATAATAGGATTTCATATGTATATACGGTAATTCATTCCACAAGAGAGCATGAGTGCATTGGAATTGAACCTCATGCACATACAATCAATTCCTGAAGGTTCTTGGGCCTTGATGGGCCCTTGCTGGGCTAGAAAATTGAAAACAAAGAGTAGGCACTTTCTGGAATTCATAAGCCCCTGTGGAGGAGGCTGGCCCACAGAGTGGGTGTGATAAGAGGATATGGAGTTAGAGGTCTCAGTAATGTCTTCTTGGTGGCTTTCCACGCTCCATGGCCAAGAATAAAATATCCAGTGGATTCAATTCTGCGTTTCCTCCCTCTACAAACTCCAGCCACAATGCTTATGACCCCCATGTCAGAGACCAATATATATTTTTTTTAACAGGGACAGAGAGAGAGAGTCAGAGAGAGGGATAGATAGGGACAGACAGACAGGAATAGAGAGAGATAAGAAGCATCAATCATCAGTTTTTTGTTGCAACACCTTAGTTGTTCATTGATTGCTTTCTTATATGTGCCTTGACCGCGAGCCTTCAGCAGACCAAGTAACCCCTTGCTCGAGCCAGTGACCTTGGGTCCAAGCTGGTGAGCTTTTTGCTCAAGCCATATGAGCCCACGCTCAAGCTGGCGACCTCAGGGTCTCGAACCTGGGTCCTCCACATCCCAGTCTGACGCTCTATCCACTGCGCCACCTCCTGGTCAGGCAGAGACCAATATTTGAAAGGAAGAAGCAAGTGGGTAGTTGGGAGAATCCAGAAATATTTAAATAAATGAGTAAAGGAAAATATTCAAGTTAAAAAAGAAAATACATACAAGGGAATCAGTCGATATGATTTGGTAGACAAGATGAATAGTTAATAACTGTCTACTTCTAGCAGCAATTATCAGTGGGGAAAAAAATTAAAAATAACCACCACCACCAACCAAAAAAATCCTTTCTCCTAAATCTGGCCAAGTTATCTGTTAAAGCTGGTCCTCAAGGAATGTTTGTTAATTTAATTTCTAAAAGCCAAAGCCCCATGGCTGCTGTCTGCTGCACACAAGAGGAGTTGTATGTGTCCAGACTGGCTCTCTGCCAGCACAGTGTCATACAGACCATTACCTTGTATATAAACAGTTTGAATCTCTAATAGCCCAGATTTCAAAAAGGTCTTTATGGCTTCAATATGCATATAATACAAAACAAATACTGAACTTCCGGGGTTCAGTTCCTGTGTTCAGACCATGGGCCTTCTTGTCCCCAAATGGACATGAGTAGGGGTTTGTTTCACCATTTTTATTACGTCAAAGTTTTCACTTCCGTTAGAGAGAGAGAGAGGAAGTTGGGGCTGAAGAATTGACTGTGTGTTTTACCCATATTGTCACTGGACTGGGGCATTATATTTTAAATTTTTCTTATATTACAGAAGGCTTATTTCCACATTAAACATTAAATATGTATAACTTATGGACACATAAGTATCTTACAGATATGTTGGATATTACTTATAATGTGTGCTATACTTATATACAGAATGAATACAAAAATAGTGGTAAGTAAAACCAGTGGTATAAATTACAGTGTATTCCAATACAAATATTGATTATCATAATTAATAATACAGGTTTCCCCCTCTATCTGAAAATCCAGTGTTCCTGTGAAAACTTACAAAAGCCAAAATGTCATAAAGAAGCAATTGCAATTAATTTATGTAAAAAAATGAGCATTCTCAGGCTCCAAAATAACCTACCAAATTATAGCAAATAACACATAAAACCTAAAATGACACTAACATATAGAATATGATAACTACACAGGCTGTGTAAAGTAGGAATAATATATGTACAGCATCATTTCCCTTACCAGAACCAGGAAGATGTTGAGCACGCTGGAAGGCTGAGAGGGGATGATGACGGTGTGTTAGGCTGTGCTGTCTGAGGTTAGGGTTGGGGGAGCTACAGGAGATCCGGGTATAGATGAGAGAGGCAGAGGTCACCAGTTAACATCTCATCCTCATGCAAATCCATCACAGCAGGCAGGTCACTAATAGCTACACCTTCTTTTCTGTCTGTAGAGAATCAAGGTTCCTTGTCTGCTGCAGTTGATGGGGAAGGCTTGAAACAGGACAGTATGCAAGAGTGCTGAACCTCACACATTTTTCTAGTCTTTGTAGGCGCTTAAACATCCTGCAAAACTGCCCTCAACCTATATGCCCTTTCAAAAATAAAGCCATGTTTTTCTAATATGTTAGGGCACATCTTGCTGGTGAATGCACAAAATGAATTGAGATCAAGCACAGACGTTCAGACACAGTTCAAAGCCATGGCAGCTTGATGCTGAGGTGCTGAGTGCCTCCCCTGAGGAAGGGCTTCGTGGTGTCGCTCTCACGGCTTGCGGTGAATCTGCCTCCACAACAGCTGCTGCAAAACAAATGCAAATTTTTCCATTTTAACTTTTTTTCCCTGCAGAAGTGAACATCCTCTTTGGGTTTCTTTTGGTTGGCAAACATAGCTACTAAGGTAGGTCTTTTGTAAAAGTGAAACAGACTTGGGAAATGCAGGAGCTATCTGTATATGCCAAAAGAAAAGAAAAATGGAAGAGAATAGCAAGAGAGAATATCCATTCTCTTTGCCTGGCTTCTATACAGTCCATAAATATCTCCCACAAACACTTCTTCTCTTCCCAACCCAGAGATAGCCAATGAGAGAAGCTGACATTGGTTTTTCATCCCACCAATCAGGGCATCTTCCGGGTGCTCTCCCTGTGCTACATAAAGTGGAGGAAAAGGAGCGATTGTGAGATACGTGGCTGGTCTCCTGCAGTATATAACGTGCCAACAGTGGTTTTGCCCTGTGGTTTTGTCATTTGTACAAAAATCTCCTACCGGTCACATAATGGCCTATAGTCATTGTGGATCCCATTTTAGTAGCTATGGTGAGAACCACTGAGATAAAAGGCAATATCATTGATTTTTTACCATCAAAAATTATATATCAAGTACTCACTGTGTTGCATTACAAACATGAATGTTTGTTTAATTTTGAGTGTGGGTGTATGTGTGCGTGCATTTTAACTCATCAACATGAATTTTAATAACAGTAAACTGAAAAGGTCAGTGTAGCACCCACATGATCTACAGCTGGGTGTCTACTCACCAAAGGAAGGAACAATTAAAGGATTAAAAATCAGAGGGTATATTTGACATAATATAGAAGAGATGACAGGTTAATTGACTATTTGCTGTTACTTGTTTTGTTCAGTTTGGTTTTCCAGTGTTAACTCATTGCCATAATATTCTGTGGATGTCATTTAATTCCGAGTTTAGGACATCACTTAGGCACAAGGAGAATGTGGTTTGTTAATGAAAAACTTATCTGTGTGTAACACTCATGTGAATTTCATTCCTATTAAAATAAAATGTTTTATTTAGCCAATGAGTTGGAATTAAAAAAAAATTCCTTTATGTTCATGTCATCCCTGTTTCTCGTTTCAAAACCAATCCAAATATCTTAGAACCAAAGAGAGCATTCAATCAGCACTTTGTCAAACCCTAGCATGTTGATTCGACAAAGCTAACATGTTTCTCCTTTGTTTCCTTACACACACATTTTACTTAGTAATGGTCTAGCCAAGTCCTTTTCCATTTGAACAGATGGCAGAGCCAAGAGGCTGTGACAGATGAGGGTATTCACACCTACTATATGGCATCAAGTGAGCAAAACTTGGCAGCTGAGGGCTATGAGAAAAAAATAATTAATTTGGCATCTGAAGACCAAGTTCCGAAGTTAGTTCTGCTTCTGGCTTGGTTGACATTGGACAGGTACTCCAGTGTCTTCTGGTTCCAATCCTAGTATTCAAGGTTGACAAGGCTTATAGTGTTAGGGAGAGGGTTGTATGAGAGAAGGAATACAAAAATGCTTCACAGGATAGCAACTAAATGATGCTAGAGGGATGCTGTAGCATGGCTTCTGCAGCTCCATACAAAGGGGTAGAACCACCCCGGAAGTCTTCTGAAGATACCTGTCAAACAGCATAATCTTTGTTCTCTCCTGACCACCAGACCTCTGTCAATCACTTTGCCTTGTAGTCACTCTGATGACAGAACCATTCTGAGTGTTGGTTGCTGAATCTTCAAGAAGAGACTAAATCAACCACAATAAAATTGAAGAGTATTTCTGACTGAAAAAAACAATGGCAAGAAAGGATTGATGGTTGGGAGAATTTAAGTCAATGATCAAAATGAATGAATTTATTCTCTATGAGCTTAAAACATGTAAGATGGCTCAGTCTGAAAATCAACATGAAGTTAAAATTAAATAGGTATAGAAAAGTTGGAAATATAAAGGAGATATGCTGAACAACAAGACTAATAAAGACCACTGTAATTAAGCATTTAATTCTTCACTGAACTTCCTACTAACCACACTGAAATTTTGTAAAAAAGAAATAATGTAATTTTCATTATAAAATATCTCAATGTAAAATATTAATGTAAGATAACCTTTACTTCTAGGAATAAATTATAAAGGAGATTTATCTATTTTTTATTGAGATATAATTGGTGTGGAATATTGTATTAGTGTCAGGTGTACAACATAATTATATGACATATGTATTACAAAATGATTAGCACAATAAATTTAGTTAACATTCATCACCAAATTCTTTTTCTTCTGATGAGAACTTTTAAGATCTACTCTCTTAGAAACTTTTAAACATGCAACACAGTATTATTAATTATAATCATAATGCTGTATGTGAACATTCCCAGGACTTAAGGATCTTATAACTGGAAATGTATAACTTTTGACCACTTTTACCTATTTATTTATTTATTCTTTATTTCTGGGACCCTAATAAAGATATAATGTTACAATTCTCAAGCTGTGGAAAAAATACCCCCAGGATTGGACCTGGCCAGTTGGCTCAGTGATAGTGTTGGCCTGGCGTGCGGGAGTCCCGGGTTTGATTCCCAGCCAGGGCACACAGGAGAAGTGCCCATCGGCTTCTCTACCCCTCCCCCTCTCCTTCCTCTCTGCCTCTCTCTTCCCCTCCCACAGACAAGGCTCCATTGGAGCAAAGATGGCCCAGGCGCTGAGGATGGCTCTGTGGCCTCCGCCTCAGGCACTAGAATGGCTCTGATTGCGGCAGAGCTACGCCCCAGATGGGCAGAACATTGCTCCCTGGTAGGCATGCTGGATGGATCCCGGTCAGACTCATCCAGGAGTCTGTCTGACTGCCTCCCCATTTCCAACTTCAGAAAAATACAAAAAAAAAAAAAAAATACCCCCAGGATTATGGTAATATGCCTAGGGTATACCTAAAGGTACAAATGATTTCTTTTATTTAGAGCATTAATTTAATTTTGGATAAAATTAACATGTTTATGTTAATGCAAATACTTGCCTTATGAAATAGAAAAAAATTTTTCATTTGCTTTTACAATAAAACATATCTAGAAATATCCTATACCCTAGTCTTCAGGAGCAAGGTTGTGCTCTTTTGTTGGTGGGGTCCTTTTGGAGTATTCGCTGATAGTCTGATGTAATAACAGTATTTTCAATAATAGTTTTAGAGAAAATACTAACATTTTCCCATGCAGTTATATATATCCTCCATAAAATTCCAGGGCAGAACACTAAAATTTGACTCATAAAGGTGCATGTTCAGAGAAGCAAAACAAGGATGCTTGTTTTGGACCAGCTTGCTTATGCTCTAACTCCAAGGAAGCAGAACTTCATCTCAAAATGTGGTCCTCAGGATGCTTGCATCAGAAAACCCTGGAAATACTTATTACTATGAAGATATTTAGATTACATCCATGACCCAAAGGGTGATTGTGGAGCAGAAACCAAGGAATCTCCATGGGAACTTATTAGGGCCTTGAGACAAAGACACACTGAAGTTTGCAAACAAGTTAAGGTGGTTGAAGGAGCCTGACCAGGCGGTGGCACAGCGGATAGAGCATCAGACTGGGATGCAGAGAACCCAGGTTTGAGACTCCGTGGTCACCAGCTTGAGCACGAGCTCATCTGGTTTGAGCAAAGCTCACCAGCTTGGACCCAAGGTCGCTGGCTCGAGCAAGGGGTTACTCGGTCTGCTGTAGCCGCGCGGTCAAGGCACATATGAGAAAGCAATCAATGAACAACTAAGGTGTCACAACGAAAAACTAATGATTGATGCTTCTCATCTCTCTTGGTTCCTGTCTATCTGTCCCTATCTATTCCTCTCTCTGACTCTGATGATTGAAGGGATGTAGATTCCCCTAGTGTAGCTTTCCTGTGTGTCACTGTTTTCCACCGGCCTTTTCATAAAGCATGATAGCAGCTGAACTAACCGTTCTTAGAGCTGATCAAAGGGAGCATCATATAGTGAGAATACCAGAATTCGAGGTGGAAAGTTTGTTGTTCTACCAGGGATATTGAGAGCCTGCCTTAAGCATCACTCATTTGGAGATTTGGCAACACTCACCTGAGAAGGGTTAAAAGGGTCACAAAGGGAGTCAAACATTTCTAAATCCTTCCCTCCAGCCGTTTAAGTGCCTGAACAAATATTTGCAATGGATACCATACTTCTGATCATCCTTTCTTTTCATGAACATCAAATTCCCCAGATTGTTATAAGATAGCTTGCTAAAATAAGGTTCTACCACCTATTCATTTTGCATCAGACTTCTTCAGAGTGGGTCTTCTCAGAGCCTTTAATTTATTAATTTGCAGGCTGATAAAAATGCAAGTTTTTTTTAAAAAAAATTATTTTGAACTTATTGGACCAGAGAATCTTTGTGTCAGGCAGCACCTTGGAAGACCGACTTCTGTATCTGCCTGCTACTCAAAATATTGTAGGATTCGAAAATCAATGTGGATTCACATAAGAAACCCCAGGAACTTGTCAGAAATGAAGTATCTCAAGTCCTAACCCCAGAACTACTAAAGCAGAGTCTGACGTTTAACAAAACCCTCAGGAGATTTGTATGCATGTTAATGTCTGAGAAGCAAGGCTAGAGAACACATTTTGGAGACCAAGGCCAAGGCCAATGACAGAAATGATTATAACCTGGAAAACATCAAGAATCATTCTGATAGTTCATTCACCTTGGCTCCTGAGAGACTTTGGTGTTGTATCCAAGGAACAGCTGCTCGGCGCAGGGAGTTCTCACTAGGAAAATTACATTTGAAGCCTGCAGGTGAAGCAACGCTTTCTGCAATGGAGAGAAACACAAAACTGGGCTATGGTTTGTAGCTTTCTTGGTCTAGGGACAGTTTGATTTGCACCAAACGTATCCCATGGAGATAGAGATGCTGAAAGAATTAGAACTTTGCCTGCCATTTGAATCTGCAGAGAAATAGCTTATTTCCCAACTGCAGCTGAGAACACGTCATCTCATCTTAGCTGACAAATAATCAGCGATTTTCCAAATTACCATTCCCAAGCCACTCTGAGTCCCAAGTGCAGATTCTGAATCAGGTGCGTGTGAAACACAAACAGGGCTAGAGTTGGGAAGGAAAAGATGAAGCTTGAGCCTTAATAAGCAAAATGTACACGTTAATAGAAGCCATGCATGGCCTCAAGTCCATGTAAGGTATGGATCAACCAGCAAGAGCAAGGTTCCCATCGGAATCTCCCAGCGTCCCAGCCATGACTCATGCCCAGAGCCATCTTATTCCTGCAAGGAAAGCATAAATCATCATCCATTCTTGAAAATGATGCCAAAAGTGCATTTTATTCAAATGCATTCCTTAAAATAATTGCTGAGAAAATAATACAAGAATATTCAACTGACAACTGGCTCTTTAGTGTTCACATCTGGAGGGTAAAATGTGTCATGGGGTGGTTAAGTGGATTCTAGAGATGCCGGGAATTCCTAAACACACAAAAGCCCAAGAACAGCCGAGCTTGTTTGATCATTTTGAGGAGGAAACTTTTGTGTCTTGCTCACACTTACAAACAGGCTTCGTAAATTTTATGCCAACCTTATCATCCTTTTCTTTGTTTGTTTTCTTCTTTTTTCTCCTTCTCCTTTCATATTTTAACCAAAAGCATCAGGGAAAAAAATATTTCTCATGGATTCTTATAAGATCTCTCTCCTATACCCTTTTTGCCGACATTTAAGCAAGCTCAGGTCTCTTTTACAGTTATAATAAACCACCTCTGACTCTGTTTCTCATCCTATATCCTTTCTTAAGCTATCTTCATTAAGAATGAATTATACTAATTTTAGCAACCATTTATTAGTCGTATAGTGGATAGCCTTGGTGTCTCAGCCAATGCCTTTTACCAGACTGATATACCTGCCTCCCAGAACAAGTGTTGGCTGCTAATAGTTCATAGTTGCCCCCTTTTCCAGATAATTCCCCTTGGCAAAATGGGAGCCATTTGATCAGGAGGTCACATTCCACACCACCCCAAGGACCAACCCTGCTAGTGACTGGCTGATTTGAAGAAGGCAAAAGGCCAGCCAGTGACATCCCAGGTTGGAACAACTCCATGGTATAATCCTCATTCCAGGGACTCCACTGGCTCAAGCTAAAGCCAGAGTCTAGTTGAGACCATATCCTGGCTCAGCTCCTTCCCCTACCTCTTCAGCTTCCTTCACCACGCCCCCTTTCTCCTGACAACCTTACTCTAATAAGTCACTTCTACCTGAGTCTGCAGAGGCAGACCTAAGTCTGGCCATTGTTCTGTAGGTATTACAGATACACTGTTTTCTTATATTTATTTCATTTAACACTCAGGAATACAGCTAGTGCTCGACTTACGACCACAATTGGTTCAGACAGACCAGTTGTAACACGATTTGGTCATAAGTTGAGTAGGCTATATGTATAGTACTGTGAAATGATGTTCTAAAAATCTTTAAGTCAAAGACAAAGACAATTTCCTCTTGGTAGACATCTTGGGAGGGGTTAGATGAAACATATCCAAGACACAAAACACAAATTGCTGTACTGAGTCTGGGATAACAGTTGAAATGGTGCACGTGGAGATGGTAATGCTGCCAGAAGCTGATCTGCACTGTCGTATGCCCAGCTGGGCAACGCTTGCGCTGTCAGACGCGGAGCAGTCATGGCTAGCGATTGTGCTGGTAAAGTCAAATGGTCATAAGTTGCATAGATCAATACCTGTACCCTATTTGGTAAGACTATATAATTGAGGTGACTAGAGACGCAAAGGTTGACAGCTTTTTTTTTCTATTTCCTAAATATGATCTGTATTTATTATGCTAAACTGCTGCCTTAGACATTTGTATTAACAAGTTCATAACATAGCATTAAAAAGAAATGAAAGTAAAAGAAAGAGGTGAAAGGAGGAAGAAGAAAAGAAAGGAGGAAGGGAGGGCAGAAGAAAGAAAAGGAAGAAAGGAAAGAGGGAAAGAGAGACAAATACCCAAAGAGAAAAGGCCACAATAGATACTTGTTTTCATAGGCTGTTTAGCCTCTTAGGTGACCCTGGTTTTGCTTCTTGGCCGGAAATGCACTGCTGGTCATTTCTCCTTTCTACTTTTTTTCACCATGGAACAGTTGGAAGTGTTTTAATCATGGGCTGAGGTTCAGTACAGACCTTGGCTGAGAATCACTTTTTTACTAAGAACTGCGAGTTTCCAGGGAGGGCTTGTAAACTAGTTATCTCTGTTGATGACCACATCTGTGAGCACATCTGTGGTACAGAAACATTCCATGTAATAAAGTGTATCTTGTGTTCTGTGACTTTCTGCCATGTGGCTTGTCTTTCTCACCACACTCAAGACGCCCTTTTCTTATTAAAAAAGAATCAGAATGCAGAGTGATACCCCGCCCAGAGGGTGAGAAAGCCTTTCTGTTTTACATTTCATGTCCAAGCAAGGCAATACCATAAAATTCATTTTGCAATTTCTTAAGACTTCTAAAATAAGCTCACTCCAAAGTCATCAAGGATGCAGAATGCCTACTATGTGCCAGCTTTAGCAATAGCCCCTGAATATTTTATATCACCTCAGTGGACGTAGGTATTCTGGTCCCCATTTCTCAGAGGGGAAAACTCAGAGCCAGAAGGTAAAATCCAAGAACAAGCATGGCATTTAAGGAATAGAGAAACTCGTTGAAAGAGTCAAGTCTAAAGGATTGATGAGCCCAAAGTTTCCTTTAACAGAAGCACAGACAGACAAGTGACTTCTTAAGTGCCCATTACCATCTGGATAAGAGAACACTTTTTCACCTTGAAGAAGTAACAGTTGTAATGGTTATTTGCCTTTAAAACGTTCTCTCTGTCCAATTCTCTGAATTCTATAGAGATCTACCAGCCTCCCAAAGAGTATGAAAAGAATCATTGTGTATTCCCAAACCACAAGACAAGGTAAGTAAGGCTGGGAGAAAGAGAAGTATGGAAAATGGCCGCCTATAATGAGGATTACTCAAGATGACCACAGGCGAAAGAAAACCCTTTGGAAGGTTCTGTTTGAGTTCTTGGGACTGAAGAAACTAGAAATGAATTATTTGGTCCCCCCCAAAATTTGGGCCCCCTGAAGATGTAACTTGGTCCTCCTAGGAATCTGATATCCACAGGCATGTGCCCAGAACAATGACCTTTGACTTCATCACTGCTTTTAGTAAATATGGGAAGAAGATGATATAAAGGAGCTTGGGGAAAAAAAGTGGTTTATTTTTAAAGAAGAGCAGAAAACATGTCAGTCAACTAAGTATATATCAAGTCTGAAATCTGATCATCAAATGGGTGTATGACAAAATACTTTCCAAGTTTACTTCCAATGACATTTTAGGATTTTAGGACATATTAGCCAGAAAATGTCCCTGATAGAAGGCAACAGATTTTATGAGTTTGCAAACATTTGTAAAGAAGTTCAACGGTCTTCTAAACCTAGAGTATTGGCAAATTCTATTTATGTTTTTTTTTTAACAGAAATTATTTTACAATCCTCGATATAAATTATACTGTAAATAACATAACTTTTCCTCCTCTAGTTCCAAAAATAAGCAGTATGATTCATGGGCTAAATCTTTGTTAATAAATTAATGGAAATAAAGATCAATGCATACATTTTTAAAAGACATTTAGAGTTAGCACAGACATGGTTACAAAGGTCATTTTGGCAGCTGTCTGCTTGAAAGCTTACACTGTTTATAATTACTGGTACAGGTAGATTGTACTTAGAAGATATGCTCGTGGTATATTCTAGAAAACTATGAATGCTTTCTTATTAGGACATCTATATTCCATGCTTTTTGAATCAAATAATTATGTACAATTATAGTATCTATTGTTTCTTTGCTTCATCATTCTGTATCTAATTTTAAGTAAGTGTTGGGAAAGGATCAGGACACTTGAAATTGCTGAAGCCTTTTGTCCATCAATAAGGATAATAATAATAAGGTGTGAGAACAGTGGAATTACTACCAGTACTTGTGGGCTCTGTAGCTCAACTGAACAGTTAGTAGAACCCCTTGGCTTTATCTAGGAGGCCAATACGGAACTGGTTATAGGAAGCACTTGAACAATGAAAGACAGATTTTTGAGAAATAGCTAAGGAATGTTTCCCTGACTTTGTTCAAGGAATATCCTAGACATGCTCCATGCACACCCCTGAACTTCCACAGCCAAAGGAGTTCATAGACTTAGTGAAGCTACACCTTTGAACCTTATGTCAACTTTTGCAGGAAATGTACTGGTATTTTCTTTATTTAACAGAAAATTAAGGCATGGAAGGCTTAAATAACATGTCTGAGGTGGCATAGCAGAGAAGGGGCAGAACTAAGATTTGAATCAACCAGTATAAGCTCATGGTCCATATTCTGCCATTTCTCACCACTGTTTAGAATCTATAAACCTGCAGGTTTCCAAGTACACAACTTAAATGGAAGGGGATGGATTATCTCCTCATTGGATCATACCATTTGCCAACTAAAAGATGGATGCACTATTACCTAGAACAAGAGGGGTCCTTTGGGGTTACAGGAAAACATCCAGGTCAAACTTAAGCAGACAAAGAAACCACTATGCAAAGGGAAATATACAAGGTCACATTCTCTTCCAGAAAATTTAGGAGCATTCGTGAGAACCACATTTCAGAAAGAAGATAAATACCTTGAAGGTGCTTTATAGCTCTTTAAAACTATGGTTTGAGCCTGACCTGTGGTGGCGCAGTGGATAAAGCGTCGACCTGGAAATGCTAAGGTCGCCGGTTTGAAACCCTGGGCTTGCCTGGTCAAGGCACATATGGGAGTTGATGCTTCCAGCTCCTCCCCCCTCTCTCTATCTTCTCTCTCTCTCTCTCTCTCTCTCTCTCTCTCTCTCTCAAATGAATAAATAAATAAAAAATTAAAACAAACAAACAAAAAACTAGGGTTTGAAAGCACTTCATACCCCTCCACCATTCAAAGAAACATGCTAACAATTCCTCTTACAGATGTGTCTACCTGTACCTGAGGACTAAATCATAATTGCCAAAATGTCCTCAAAGTGGTTTGCTATCCCTTGACTCATCTCACTTGCATCCGTGGAGGGGAGAGAGAGAAGGCAGGGAGATTTCCCACCCTGGGCCATCACTGGCACTGAAACCCACTGGGCAGGGGACTGCAAGTCAATTGCTGTGAGGGTTTCATGGCAACAGGAGCACAGAGATAAGGTTGCCAGCTCCAGGCTGACACACTGCACGTAAGGGAGGAAACTCAACTGGCGATATGTGAGCCCAGCCCGGATGTTGGGTTTCTATAACGAGAATTTCTATTTTCCCTCTGGGAAAATTGAGCATTGTCAGAGAACACTGGAAGGAATGCCGAATGCAGTGGATTTTCCCTTGGAGACGTAACATTTCTTCATTCATTCACTCATTTATTTGTTTACAGCAACAAAGTAGCTTAATTCTCAGGGAAGACCATAGGGATACTTTTTTCTAATACTCTGGTTCACCATAACTGTTACAGAATATAGAGTTGTTGTCCTGAATGAGAAGGAACACATCAAAAGCAAAATATAACTTCTGAAGGTGAAACTACAAGCATGAAAAGATAAAATAATAGTAACTAATTCCTCTTATTTCTTTCTCTTTCTTCCTCCTTCCCTCCTTCTCTTCTTCCCTTCCATCTCCTCTTTTTCTTTTGAATCACAGACTTTTTCAACACACAAATAAATGATTGTCTTCATTTTGCCTTAGGTCCAAATGGCTATGCACAGATAAAGAGAATCTTTATTTTTCCAGCTTTATTAGGGTACACTGAGAAATTTGTAATGTATTTGAAGTATACAACTTGATGAGTTGATACACACACACACACACACACACACACACACACATTGCCCAAGGATTCCCCCACGTCATTGATCAACACATATATTACCCTACATATTTACTAATTTATTTATTTAGTTAGTGAAAACATTTAAGTTTTACTCACAAAAGAAAATTTCAGTTATACAATACAGTGTTATCAACTGTCTGTATACAGGCTATGTTTCGCGTTAGATCCTCAGACTTTAATTCATCTTGTAGTTTGAACCTTCGCATCCTTTCAGAAACCTCTCCCTTTCTTTTTCACCCTCCAGATCCTGGTAACCACCATTCTAGTCTCTGTTTCTCTTGAGTTTGGTTTTCTTAGATTTCACACATAAGTGATACCATATAGTATTTGCTTTTTTCTGTCTGACTTATTTCACTTAGCGTAATGCTTTCCAAAATCATCTATAGTGTAACAAATAACAGGATTTTCTTTTTTAAACCTGAATAGTATTCCATTAATACACACACACACACACACACACACACACACACACATATATATATTACATCTTTATTCAAATACTTTATTTTATTGAAATACTTGGATGACTGTGAATAATGTTGCAGTGAACATGAGGATATACATATCTCTTTGAGTAAACAATTTTTTTTGTAATAGAGAGAGACACACACAGAGAAAGGGACAGACAGACAAGAAGGGAGATAGATGAGAAGTATCACTTCTTTGTTGTGGCACCTTAGTTGTTCATTGATTGCTATCTCATATGTGCCTTGACCAGGGGGCTACAGCAGAGCTAGTGACCCCTTGCTCAAGTCAGTGACCTTGAGCTTCAAGCCAGCGACCTTGGTCTCAAGCCAGCAACCTTGGGCTTCAAGCCAGTGACCTTGGTCTCAAGCTAGCAACCTCGGACTTCAAGCCAGTGACCATGGGGTCATGTCTGTGATCTCATGCTCAAGCCGGTGACCCTGTGCTCAAACTGGTGAGCCTGCACTCAAGCCAGCAACCTCAGGGTTTCAAATCTGGGTCTTCTGTGTCCTAGTCTGACACTCTATCCACTGTGCCACTGCCTGACCAGGCAAAAAACAATTTCATTTTATTTAAGGAAGTACAGATAACCCCCATGATGCTCAAGTCATTCTCGGTATTGTGCACTTCTGCACAAATTTAGTGGGTGGCTGATTACATGACACCGGCCTCCCAAAAGCAAGCCCATTCTCCAACTATCTGAATTAGTGCACCTTTCCTTTTTGCATCCCCCCCCCAATACTTGATCATAAACAACATAGAACCACATAGCTCTCTACTCATGACAAAAGAAATAGTGTTATTCCTTATCCTTCTCTGTCCAGACAAGGTGTAAATGAGTCAAGCCATTGCCTTCCTACCGTATATTTCAATGGAAATATTCTCTGCACCATGAATATTTTTTTCTTACCTCTTGATATTTAGCTTGTTTTCATTTGCTTCACTTCACACATAATTCTTCAATTTTGTCTAGAACAAGTGCAATCAAGGAATACACTATTCCTGGGAATCCCCACTTCCCTTTCAGGTGCTGATACCTTTCTCTCATATCCGGTCTAACCGCACGTATAATATGTCTCTGTCTCTAAAACCATCCTTTTGGGGTCTCCTCAAATCATCATTTTGATGTCCCAGTAACTGTCTCAGTTTTTATTCTTGGCAAAGCTTTGAAAAAGTTGTGAAATAGCACAAGTAAAAGATTTAATTACGTCAGCGCTGGTGGGTCTGCCCATGAGTTCCATACAGATCCGTAAACATTGCCTAGAGCAGGAGACGCCTTTCCGTGCATTTACCTGCTGAACCAAACCCTCAGCCCTATTTAGTAACAATGTGTTTGTCTCCAAGTATCGGGCAAACCGTGAAGATTCACGCACCTTCAAATTTGAAAAAAAAAAAAAATTCAGGAAGTTTATACCTGAGGGGAAAAAACACAGTGAATTTTGCATAGTTTCAGTGACTTTTTCCCAAGCTTGCAAATTTTAAATAACATGTGACGTGTTTCTTATACATGTCACAGCTCATATTTCTCCCTGTATCTCTAGATATAGCATGTAGGGAGGTAAACGAAATAATATGTTGACTTAAAGTCAGGTAAAAATTACTTGTCCACCGCATAAAGAAAAGAGAACAAATTTCTATTTGGAAGTCTAAAAAGCCCCACAGTGTCACTGAAAACAATTTCCTGCCACGAGGTGCAATATAGAATAAAACTAGGAATAAATTTCTTAGTTGGCAGTCCCAGAATTGAATGACAAAAGAAGCAAACACTGACAGTGTTGATGCCCATATACAAAGTGTATAGACAAGTGATTTTAGCTACTCATTGCCTCAATCAGGAATCAGTTGGTGCCTCTAAAAGAAGTGAAGACAAGTGTGTGTTTAGCCAATGGATGAAAGTCTTTTAGCCAGGAGCCACTGCAAGCAAGGCAGATGGGATAATAAGCGAGTTCTGTTCTGGGGACCATATAAGAGTTATTACTGATATTCAGAATTCAGGTAGAAAATATAGAACACGAAACAACAAGCCAGGAATCTGGAAACTCAAACTCGGCTGCAGTTTTCAAAGACAACAATTACAATTCTTTTAGATTCCAATTCAAACAAATGCTCCAACTTTTTGTTAGCAAAAGAAATCATCCTTTTGTTGATCATTCTCTCCTGATTAGCGATAATAATTAGAAGAGTTTGTTTCACGTGGAAAGCATTTACCAGCTTTGCTCCTTTGGCAAGACATACTATTCTGAATTGGTTTCCTTATCTATATAATAAAAATAATGACTTGAAGATGAAAAACAGGCCCTGGTGGGTTGACTCAGTGGCTAGAGCACCAGCTCAGCATATGGACATCCAGGGTTGATTCCCAACCAGGGCACACAAGAGAAGCAACCATCTGCTTCTCACCCTCACCTTCTCCCCCTTCTCTCCCTCTTCCCCTCCTGCAGCCAGTGGCTTGTTTTGAGCATGGCCGTGGGCACTGAGCATAGCTCACTGGTCAGAGTGTTAGCCTCAGGTGCTAAAAATTAGCTTGGTTGATTTGAGCATCGGTCCTAGACAGGGGTTGTCAGATGGATCCCAGTCAGGGTGCATGCAGGAATCTGTCTCACTATCTACCCTCCTATTACTTTAAAAAAAGGGAGCGGGGGGGGGGGGTAAAAAAGATAAGGATGCAAAATTAATCGGGCACTGTGATAGAAGGTATTATTGCTGTGTGCATTGTCATTATTTAAGTACAGAATGCAAATTCTGTTATTTATTTAAAAGAAATAACTCACTTAAAAAAAAAAAGTAAAACAGCATGACGGTGAGTGTCTCGAAAGCTTAACCCTTTGAGTAGTGAGTTTTTTTCAATCTCACCTACCCCTGGGAGTGAGGTTTTTTTCAAAAAATAAAATTAATTCCAGTTGCAGTTTTATTAACTTAAAATCATGTTTGTTTGATAACCAATTTAGGGAATCAAGAAGCATTTGCCTGTTTTCAGTGTCGCCTTACGTATGTACGATCGTACTCTGGACGGTCAGGAGGAGCGAGGATGTGGGTGGGTAAATGTTGTACTACTCAAAGGGTTAAGAAATAATTGTTTTCATTTTCCCTTCATCTGAAACTTACTCTGAACATCCCTATCTTCTAAACACATGACCTTAGTGGAGACTTAAAATTGACTGTCTTCAAAGATAAAGTATCAAGGAAAGGTCAGCAAAGGAGCCGTTGCCACTGGCAGACTGCAAAGAAGAGCTGGTCCCAAACACAGAAGCCCGAGGGAAGATGAGAGGGAGGAGCAAAGGAAGCCGCTCAAGCCAGGCCGGGCTTCAGCCAGAGGAAGGGGCAGAAGAAAGAGGAAGGCGTGTTGGTAGAGGTTCAGCGGCCCCTGGTTCTGAGGACCGGTTAGTGAAGGAGCGTCTTCATCTCCTTGCAGCCTCTGGTGGTATGGTGCTGGCTCCGTGCAGGGTTCCTGCCTACAGCGAAAGGTTTCATAATGACAGGATTCCTTTCAACACATGTGGCCTCCAGCTCTCCTTAGTCCCTTCTCAGCCTTGAGAGCATTTGGAGAGCATTCTTCCATTATAGCCAACTTTACTCATATCCAACACAGATATTGTTCAAGGAAAAAAACGTCTTCCAGCTGCCTCGGAAGGAGTTTGCCCTTGAGTACAGAGATGACAAAAAGAAGAAAGGAAAAAAGCCCGAAGCTCCAGAGGCAGGGAGTGTGGAGAGAACCAACAAGAAGAGGCAGAGAGAAAAGGCTGCATTTCCCACTGTGGTTAAATCCCCAAGGCTTATACACACGCGGTTCCCTGCTTCAGCATGAAGTGGAGCAGCCGTTCCAGACCCAGCCAGCCGGACCTCCAAACACGTTCCCACACTCGGGCTGGACGGTACCCTCCCGAGGCCCCTCACTGTTTTCCTTTCCACCCATTTTATCCGTACTCATCACCTGCACAAAGACTAGAGGGTATAGAGGAGGTGAAATCCACTCTCACTCCCCCTCCTGAAGCATCTCCCGACTACACCCTGCCCTTCCCCCACTCTTTTCTTCCCTGAGATCTTAGGCCGAGGCAGGCAATGGCTCTTACTTCCACATAGTCTCAGGAAACACATTCATAATCATTTGGCTCTCACCATATTCCCTTGGAAATCCCCAGGTTGTGCCTTTTGCACAGCTAAAAATAGAAGAAATAAAGGTGGTTTTCTTTTGAAACAAACAGGTCATCATTCTGCTTTGTTCTCATGAGTGATGCCAGAGTATATGTCTATCCACAGACACGACTACCCTACCCAAAACCCACCTGTGAGCATGGCCATCTCATCTTCAAGCAGCAATGACCTTCTGGTAAATATCTCTTACCAAGGGTCTCTGGGTCTGCCTCGGCCTCATCATTTAGCTCTCAGGTTTGTTTTCAACTTCAACAAACATATAAAAGAACTTGAAGTCTTTCCCTTGGGGTATTTTTATTCCTTTTTCTTTCCCTAGACCAGGGATCCCCAAACTTTTACACAGGGGGTCAGTTCACTGTCCCTCAGACTGTTGGAGGGCCGGACTATAAAAAAAAACAAACTATGAACAAATCCCTATGCACACTGCACATATCTTATTTTAAAGTAAAAAAAAACAAAACGGGAACAAATACAATATTTAAAATAAAGAACAAGTAAATTTAAATCAACAAACTGACCAGTATTTCAATGGGAATATGCTCCTCTCACTGACCACCAATGAAAGAGGTGCCCCTTCCGGAAGTGCGGCGGGGACCGGATAAATGGCCTCAGGAGGCCACATGCGGCCCGCTGGCCTTAGTTTGGGGACCCCTGCCCTAGACTCTCTGTTCTAAAGTACAGGTCTCAGTAGAGCCCATTATGAAACCTTAGTGGGAATGAATTATCTTAATCTGCCAAGTATGTTTCTTCTTTTATTATGGTGCCAAGATTCTGATAATCCTATGTGAAACCATCTCAAGTTTATTTCATCATAGTATTCAAAGGCATATAATCTCAGTCCGGTCAGTCAGCATCCTCCACACAGAATCCCTATCATTGGTTCAGGAAGAGCACATAACTCCAGTCAGTGTAATCAACCTTGATCTTACCACCTTTGCTGGAGAAGCCTTTAAGAAGCACTCCCTTTTTTACTGAAATTATTGAAGGAATAAAATGTACACATGAAGGTGTTGGAAGCCATTGTGCCACCACCAGAGAGAGAGATAGAGAGAGAGAGAGTCAGTTTGAAAACAAAGGCAACACAAAAGAAAACAGAGGAACAATGGGAGACCAACCAGTGGCAGCATTGTGTCAGTTCTTAGATACAGCTTAGCCTGAAACCAAACTACTTCTAATCTTTGCAGTTCTATAATGCATCTTCTTTTTGGCTTTATTCTCAGCTAAGTTTTCAGCCAAACTACGTCAGATTTTCTGTCACTTGCCACCTAATAGGTTCTGTTTTAAAATCTCCCCTTCTGTGCTAATGCTTCACCTCCATCTAAGACTTTATCAGCAATGTTCTCACTTTGCCACTTAAAGTTATGCTTGGAAATCAGGAGACAATAATGAACACAATCCACAAGCTATGACATTCATCACCAGCTGAACTTCAGCTTCCAATAAATAAAGTTGGATCATAATGAAAGCATACAAAATCACTTCTAATATGAATAATCTTTAAAACAACTCCATCCATCTTCACTCCAGAGACAGAGAAAAGCCTCTTCTTATTTGACCTAATTGGTTCGCCAAAAACCCAACAGAATAAAACTATGAAGCTGAGATTATTATAGAAAATACTACCAATAATTCAAGCAGAATGATAAAATAAATATGCTATTAGTTGTATCTTCGTAAATCATCACTTGAGTGTTTATTAAGTGTTGCAGTTAAGTTTGAATACATTGGGTGAAGAATTTCCATGTGGTAAAAGTGTAGCCAAGAAGCAGTTGGAAGTCACACAGATCTGTTCCTGGCTTTCCAATGGGTGTGGAAAGAGAAGACAGAACTAAAAACACAACTGGAACTCTGGCGCAGTTCCTAAATATTAGCATAGAGGGGTGTGCTCTCCATGCAGAGGGTGTCATCAAGAAACCAAAAGAAGAAATACTTGGGGAAAAGAAAGAGGGTGGGGGAGGAGTCCCTCTCACTCGAGTTCTCCAATGTCAAGGAGACTGGCTAGGAATCAACAAAGATCCTCTAAGAATGCTTCTATTTCTTGGTTTTTGGCTAGTTACCCAGAGCAGATGTGAAATGCTTGCTATGATTAGGAAATATTTTGCATGTGAGAATGTGAATGCTACAGTCCTCAACTCAGCCAAGAAAACTTAATAAATGGTGAAATTTTACATCTTCAGGGAGGAACAACACATTTGTTTTTTTGGGTTTTTTTTAAAGTGTTGGTTAAAATAAACACCAAATTCCCGAAGAGAGACTCCAAACTCTAATGATGTGCAGCACTGATCATTTTATTACTGTGGAAAAATTTACTCAAACAGTGAAGCCCACCTCATCCTTTTGTTTATACTCATCCTTTACTACTTAACTTTTCTTTTGTTATTAGATGAAACAGAAACTGATGACACAGTGTGTCTTTTGTTGGCAAACAGTAAGGGAAAAATTAATTTGATGTCATTAAAAAAAATGACAAAACTTTTATTTTACAAATGAAACCAAGTTCTCAATGGCTAAAACATTATGGATATTGAGGAGTACACTTGCATTCTGGTGCTCCATTCTAGCCAGCTGTCTGACCTTCACTTTATTCCTCTAGGCTTCAGTTTCCTGCGTGTCAAGGAGAGAACTGGATGACAACACCATTTCCCGAATGTATATTGTACAAACTAGTTCTGTGGGATATTCATGAATTATGAAAGCAAAAGTAGGAATTCACTGATCAAACAAGACAAAGGGAGGCATTCAAGGTAGAAGAAATAATGTATGTAAAAGGACACAGGTATGAAAAAATTTTCACTCACCTGTTGAACAAAATACCTATTGAAAACCTATTAGGTGCCAGGTATTGAGTGTACTAGCTGTTGAAGATTTCGTGTTAAGTAAAGATAACAAGAAATTTGCCTTCAAAGTGTTTGCATTCTTGTAGGGAAGGGGTAAAGAAGTGGATGGATTAAAGATTAAACAAACATTTAAAATAAATGATTCT
Source organism: Saccopteryx bilineata (assembly GCF_036850765.1). NCBI lineage: Eukaryota > Metazoa > Chordata > Mammalia > Chiroptera > Emballonuridae > Saccopteryx > Saccopteryx bilineata. Next base: position 177,926,228 of record NC_089495.1, read on the forward strand.
GAATATTATGATAGAACAGAGGTTCCTATAGAATATAGAGATAAAAAATGTAAGAGGAGGCTTTCAGAAGAAGTTATATTTTAAACCAGATTTCCATGTTAAAAAAAAAGAGTGATTCAGGTAAACGGTGTAGAAGATGAACATTCCAAGCAAAAGGGACAATAAAGGGTAAAAAGCATGGAGCTGAAAACTAGTTCAAGTTTAAAGGACTTGAATTTGATACCCAGTGTGGCTGAATTTGGTGCGAGAGGGTGAAAGGGTAGAAGGGAATGAGCTGTACAGGACAAATGGGGAAAGATCATGTATCTTAGAAACAATGCACAGAAGTTTTGATTTCATCATGCAGAAAATAAGGAATATTAAAATTTTTAAGCACCTAAGCAATGCAACCATATTTTTATTTTAGAATGGTGGCAGTTGCCATAATGTGAAAGTTAATTGAAGAGGAGCAAGTTTAGGACAAATTATACTAATTGGGAGACTCTTGCCTTCTGGCAATGATGGTGGAGATGGAGAAAACAGGAAGGATGTGACAGTTATTTAAGAGGAAAAGTCGGAAGGTTTGTGTCTGATTAGATGTTGGCAGTGAACACGACAGAAGAATTTTGGCTGACACCTATGTATTTAGTTCAGGTCACAAGGTGAATGACAGTACCATAAACCAGAATAAAGATTATAGGACAAGGAAGTGGAGAAGAAAGAGGAAATTGAGAAATAAAGTTGAGTTCTGTTTGGGATGTGTCCATCATTGTATCCCATTGGACATTTAAAATGGAAGAACTGGGTTGGATACATCAGTCAAGAACAGGAGGCAGTAGACTGAAGTCTGAAGATAAATTGGAATATCTTTAGTTCATGGATGACCATGGAATCTTGGAGTAACTGAGATCACTCAAAGAATATGTGAGGAGTAAACTAAGAAAAAAGATAAGGCTGAAAACCAACATGGAGGAGAAAGCATATGAAACTATATCTGGAAAGAGGGTAGAGAAGGAAAGGCAAAGGGATAGAATTAATTTTATTTTATTTTTCTTCTTTTCCAAGTGAGATGAGGGGAGATAGAGAGACAGACTCCTTCATGCACTCAACTGGGATCCACATGGCAACCCCTGTCTGGGGTGGATGCTATGCTTATCTGGGGCAATGCTTGCAACTGAGCTATTTTTAGTGCCTAAGACAGAAGCTCCAAGAGCCATCCTCAGCACCTGGGCTGATGTGCTTGAACCAATTGAGCCATGTTTGCGGGAGGAAAAGAGAGAGAGAGAGAGAGAAAGAAAGAGTAGGGGGAGGGGTGGAGAACAGATGGTGGCTTCTCCTCTGTGCCCTGACCAAGAATCAAACCCAGGACATCCACATCCTGGGTCAATGATCTACCACTGAACAAACCAGCCAGGGCCAGGATAGAGTTAATTTTAAATTATACCATGTCCCAGCTTCCTTCTCACTTGACTGTATAAATAGCAATCTGGAAGCTGGCTGAACAACCAAGTAGGGAAGTCATAGTTAATCCAAAGAACAAATCAATAAATCCAGAAATAAAAAAAATAAATAAACACATAAAACAAAAAGAAAAAAAAAGTAAGATTTTTTTATCCCCCAAATGTTGAACATACTCAGTTTCACTTGGGTTATAACAATGAGTTTCTAAATTTTGAAACCCATTGGACCCTCGGACTGTCTGATTTTCTGACTGAGCTCCAGTCTTCTGGAGTTGATTTCATCAGTGGCTAGTGAAGCATGACTCTGTTTTTTTGTTTTTTGTTTTTTGTTTTTTTTTTAATAAGCTTTTCTTCTTAAAACATTTTGATGAGCTAAGCATAAATTAATCAGAAACATATGGATTAAACTGACTCCAAAATGCATATGGGTTTAAAAAATAATGAAAGTACTTTGGGCAAAAACACACTTAGGTTTTTATAAGTCCAATATGTTATAAAACCATAGCAGGAGGATTCTAAAACATGACCTCCCCTTATCTCTGTCATGGTCAGCAAAGTCTCTGCTGTCTTCTCACAGAAAAAAAGGGAAGTCAAGAAACAAATGAGCACCATGAGCTGACTTGGTTTTACAACCCACTTTCTCAGACCAGACATTGCAATTTCTTATTTGCTTACTTTCTGAGGGAAAGCAGGTTCTCTAAGAGCTTATCGCTTAGCTTCTTCATTGAGATCTATAACCACACCTCAAGCTTCTCTTCTCCTTTGAAGACAAACGTCCTCATTTTCCACTTTTTTAGGCAATTCTTCTCTTGTATAATCTGTTGTTACCTCCAAATCAACATAGTAATATAATGGATATATTATCTCTTTTTCTCCCTTCCCCCCCCTCCCAGCCTCCGGCACAAAATTTGGGGGGCATCTTTGATTTTATCCTCTTAAGTCCTTAGAGCCCATCAGTCATCAGGTTCTGCTAAATTGTCCTTTGAAATCCATACCCTCTCCATACTGACTGCTGTCCCCCCATCTCCCCCTCATCACCTCACACCTGGATTCCGAAGAGCGGCCTGTAAGCTGGCCTTCCTGCTCTCTTCTAACCTCTGGGCCAGCCCACACACTATGGGCAGCTCACTCTCCGTTAACCCATGCTTTCATCATATCACCCTTCCCCTTCTCCTCTTTTGCCGTTACTCTATGTCAAATTTAAATTCTTCTGCTGGCTTCCCAAGTATTTCCATAACATAGATACACTCTACTGCTCCGAGCATGTTTTCCATTATTGCTCACAACTGCCTGCCTCCCAAAGCCTGGTTTCAGCCCCATGCTTCTCAGTTGGGGTTACATTCCAATTTATGTCTTCCCAAATCATTCCCTGACTACTCATTGCCTCACTTTCATTTACCTTTGTTCTACATTTTCCTGGTATGATATCTATATCACATAATGTAGGAACTTTATTAACGTGATGTTTAACTGACAACCTGCAGGATTAAAAGGACACAGCTCACAAAGAGTGGCAGGAAAACAGCTTGTGCAAAGACCCTGTGCTGGCATGTGGGGGCAGGGAAAGGGAGAAGAGTAACTGTGTGTGTTTAAGAAATTGCAAAGACAAAAGTTATGTGTAAAGAAATTGTGTTTAAGAAAATGTAAAAGGCTGCTGTCACACACCCCAGCAATCACCATACTAATAAAATCAAATAAAAAGATCAGGAAGAGGCCCTGGCCGGTTGGCTCAGCGGTAGAGCGTTGGCCTGGCATGCGGGGGACCCGAGTTCGATTCCCGGCCAGGGCACACAGGAGAAGCGCCCATTTGCTTCTCCACCCCCACCCCCTCCTTCCTCTCTGTCTCTCTCTTCCCCTCCCGCAGCTAAGGCTCCATTGGAGCAAAGATGGCCCGGGCGCTGGGGATGGCTCCTTGGCCTCTGCCCCAGGCGCTAGAGTGGCTCTGGTTGCTGCAGAGCGACGCCCCGGAGGGGCAGAGTATCGCCCCCTGGTGGGCAGAGCGTCGCCCCTGGTGGGCATGCCGGGTGGATCCCGGTCGGGCGCATGCGGGAGTCTGTCTGACTGTCTCTCCCCGTTTCCAGCTTTGGAAAAATACAAAAAAAAAAAAATCAGGAAGAAATAAACATACTGCTACTTAAAAAGAAAGATTAGTGATAAGCACAGAAAATAATTTAAAAATTATATGGAAGATACTAAAATATTCTATTATATAAGCATTTTAAATTCCAGAAAGAAGCGAGACCAAAGGTGACAGAACAATATTTGAAAGATCAGAGCTAGGGGTTTTCCCCAAGGGACAGAAGACATCTAGCCACAAATTCAAGAGATATAAAATACTAGCAAACAAATCCAGAGACATTTTTTTTAAAGATAATTTATCAGAACTAACAATTGAAAATTTATTTAACATTTTTTATTTTAAAGATTTTAGAGAGAGGAGAGGGAGAGGAGGGGGAGAAGAGCAGGAAACAGCAACTCATAGTTGCTTCTTGTGTGAACTAGGCAAGGCCAGGGTTTTGAACCAGTGACCTCGGCATTCCAGGATTCCAGGTCAACTCTTTCTACACTGCACCACCATAGGTCAGGCTTTTTTTTTTTTTTTTTTTTTTTTTTGATTGGTTTTACAGAGAGGGAAGACAGATTGGGAGAAAATGGGAAATCTCAACTCATAGTTGCTTCACTTTAGTTGTTCATTGATTGCTTGTCATATGTGCCTTGGCCAGGCAAGCCCAGGGTTTTGAACAGGTGACCTCAGCATTGCAGGTTGATGCTCTATCCACTGCACCACCATAGGCCAGGCTATTTAACATTTTTTTAAAAGATAAATGTATATAATTTACTACATTAATAGAATAAAGGCAAAAGTAATATAATATTTTGATAGATGTAGAAATAGCATTTGATAAATATGATAGACATTTATGATAAAAATTCTCAACTAGCAGAACAAAAAACTTGAACTTAAAGAACAGACTTATACAACATGATTAGTAAGCCTGACCTCATTCTAAGAGAAAATTGCACCCCAAAAACTACAGAAATCATATATTTTCTTAAATGTTTACAGAACATTGCCAAAATTACATATAATGAGCTATATAGAAAGTCTCACCAAATTTCAAAGAATTTACATAATATAGAGGATATACCTTAATTACAGTAGAATTAAGCTAAAGATCAATAGAAAAAGGTAACTAGAAAATCTATTTATTTATTTATTTATTTATTGTGACACAGAGAAAGGGACAGAGAGGGACAGAAAGACAGGAAGAGGGAGAGGTGAGAAGCATCAGTTTTTCATTGCAGCACCTTAGCTCTTCATTGATTGCTTTCTCATATGTGCCTTGACTGGGGGCTACAGCAGACCGAGTGACTCCTTGCTCAAGCCAGTGACCTTGGGCTCAAGCTGGTGAGCCTTGCTCAAACCAGATGAGCCCGCACTCATGCTGGTGACCTCGAGGTCTCGAACCTGGGTCCTCTGTGTCTCAGGTGTCTCAGTCCAATGCTCTATCCACTGCGCCACTGCCTGGTCAATTGAAAATCTCTATTTTTAAATTAAGCAAGATTCAGTGAAGAAAAAATGAAAATTTGAAAATATCTTGAACTAAATTATAATAAAAACACTACATTTCAAAACTTTTGGGTAGTCACTAAAATTGTGCTTAAAGGAATATTTATGGCGTAAAATGAATATGTTGGAAAAGAAGAATGGCTGAAATTTAATAATGTGTTCCTATCAAGAAATTAGGAAAAGGACAACATGGTAAATACAAAGAAAATATAGAAAATAAAATAAGCATAAACAAAAATTAATTGCAACAAAGGAACTACAAAGCCAATGGTCACTTTTTTAATAGAGTAGTAGTAGTAATAATAATAATAATAATAATAATAGAAAAATTCCTAACAGGATTGATCAAGAGAGAGAGGGAGAGCAAGAACCAGAGAAGGAGAGAGGGAGGGAGGAGAGAAAAGGCACAGATGATTAATTTCAGTAATGAAAAACAGAACATCGGCCTGTGGTGGCGCAGTGGATAAAGTGTCGACCTGGAAATGCTGAGGTCACCGGTTCGAAACCCTGGGCTTGCCTGGTCAGGGCACATATGGGAGTTGATGCTTCCAGCTCCTCCCCCCTGTCTCTCTCTCCTCTCTAAAATGAATAAAATAAAAAATAAATAAATAAAAAGATGTAATAAAGCCTTGTCAAAAAAAAAAAAGAGAAAAACAGAACATCATGAAAGACCCATCTTAGGACATTATTAAAATAGTAAAAGGATATAATAACTTCAAGCCAGTAAACTTTTAAATTGAGGTGAAGTGAATATTTACCCAGAAGTGCACAATTTAAAACCAACTCAAGGAAAAGTAAAAAATGTGATTGTAAATGTATTATTTATGTTTATAAGAAACTTGCTTTCCATAAAGCCTACAAACAGGATTCAAGAACCTTCTGCGGACCGCAGACTCGGAGTGGTTCTATCTAAATCTTCCCTTTTACTTTTCAGAAGCAACCACACAACCCTGAACAGGAAAATTGGTTTTGTCTTTTTTTTTTTTTCATTGAAATTGCTTCTTCATAACTCACAGGTGAAAAGACATTGAAGCCATGGCCCTTAAAACCTAGGAGAAGAAGTGAACACTGTACTCATTAGCAAATGTCAATAATGGGTTCCTAGAACATTCCAGAGGGTCTCACCCAACTCTCAAAGTATGGGATGAACCTATATAGGCCAAGAACTCAGAGTTCCCTCTCCAACTATAATGGTGAAGTCATCAGAATGTCCCCCACAAACAGCCCCAGAGGTTTATTATCTCAAAGCCAACAGTTGATAAGTAACATCTAAAATCTAACACTCCTAGAATTCCAATCAATTTTAGGCTATATTTATATCCCCAACATCTAGTAAAGTTTCTGGCACATAGTAGACCCTTAATAATTCCCAACTGAATGAATATTAAATATCAATGAATAGGAAACGTCATTTAAGAAGTCTTAAGGATAACTCATATGGATTCAAAACTGTAAATCCAAAATAAATTAATGTTTCATTTTCTAATGTCATAACATTGTTTACTAAGTTTTGAACAAAATACAACTAGATGTTATCTCTTCCAGGGATAATAAGTCTGTTGACCCAAAAAGAACTAACTTGTCTTCTAGCTCATGTTCTGCCAATTTATGAGATTCAGGTTAGTATAGTTTCACTTAAACTGCTGAATATATTCGGTTGAGCTCAGAATTCTTTCAAACCTTGTTTTCCCCAGACCCTGGGATACATTTCAGGCTCAAAACTGACTGTCATCATTTCTTGCTCCACCCAGACTAATGAGCCAATCTTTTCCACAGTAAAAATAAAATAAAATAAAGAAAAAAAAAAGGAATGGAATGGAAAGAAGTAAAATAGTCCATATAAGTTAACCACAATTAGATAGACATGTAGACATAAATAAAACTGGCAGTAAGGTGAATAGTATAAATTTTAATACCACAACTTTTCGAGAAATTGCACAACTTTATCACAGCCTCACCACTTGTGAACGATGTAGTCATTGCTGGTCTGTGGCAACGAATAAGTTTCATAGCACCCAAACACCATCAGAGGTTCTATATTTACCGTCCATCTGTCAACAACCCATGTTCTTGCATTTTCTGTGTAAAAGAACTCCATGTAGGCCAGATTTAATTTGATGCAGAAACACTGTATGTCGCTTCCAATAAAAGCCAAAAGGAAAGGGAGATTCACACACTAACTTATCAAGGATGGCAGCTCATGCTGGTGTTTGGAAGAGTTTGGATGTATTGTTTTGTTTACTGAGCCATCCAGTTCAAAAGAAGGTGCACAGCCCAATCAGAAAGGCCTCCACAGGCCTGTTTTCCAAATAGAAAATATATGCCCCTGTGGGATGAGCTCTTCATTTCCAGCTACAAGTGAATTTGAAAACATTTTGGGAGAAGGGGAATAAACTATAGTCTTTTCTTACATAGTACTGTTCTAAGATAGGTCCAGGGTAAGTTTCTGATAGCCAAGGTAAAATGCATACCAAGTTTCTCTAATGCAAAAGACCAGAGGAGCCTTAGACACCTTTACGAGACTACTCCGCCTCCCTGCAGATTCCTCTAGGTACAGACGCTAATGCCCGAAGAGATGAAGAGAGGAACATGATTGAGACCCGAAACCGCACAGCACATCCACGGTTGAGTTGGAGCTCCAGAGCTGGCCTCCTGATTTATAACTCAGAGCTCAATACGACATTATGGGAGAAATCAAAATAAAATTTTAAAACGCTATTTAGAGAAAGAAATTAGAAAGAATAAATTATCATACTTGCTATGGTGACAAGACTAAAAAAGTAGCCTGGCCTGTGGTGGCACAGTTGGTAAAGTGATGACCTGACACGCTGAGGTCGCCGGTTCGAAACCCGGGGCTTGCCTGGTCTTGGCACATATGGGAGTTGATGCTTTCTGCTCCAAATCCCCTTCTCCCTCCCTTCTCTCTCTTTCTCTTTCTCCTCTCTAAAATGAATAAATAAATTCTTTAAAAAAAGAGACTAAAAAGTATAGAGGTAAGTCATTTTTTAATTAGTATAGAGTAAATCTTTATATATAAGTCAAATTAATATTTCTTTCTGGCTCTGGCTGGTTGGCTCAGTTGTAAAGTGTTGCCCAGTGTGTGGAAGTCCCTGATTGATTCCTGGTCAGGGCACATAGAAGAAGCAACCATCTACTTCTTCACCCCTCCCCCTCTTCCTTTTCTCTTTCTCTCTCTTTCCCATCCACAGCCAAGGTGCAAATGAGCAAGTTGGCCCCAGACTTTGAGGATTGCTTTATGGCCTTGCTTTAGGCACTAAAATGCTCGGTTGCTGAGCAATGGAGCAGTGCCGCCAGATGGGCAGAGCATCACTGGGTAGGGTCTTGCCAGCTGGATCCTGACTGAGGCACATGCAGGAAGGTCTCTCTGCTTTCCCACCTCCCACTCACTAAAAAAAAAATATACGTAATTTTTTATGATTCTTATAACACTTCAGGTTCAATTAAGAGAAATTGTCTCTTATTTTCTAGTAGAGAATTTTTATTCTTTTCCATTTAAACAAGTGGAAAGGAATAATCAAAATTAACTGATTTACTTTGTTTGGAAAGATAGAGTCATGTCATCTTATTATAAAAAAAATACAAAAAAGTTCTTAACAATAAAATAGCAAGTTATGAGCTCTTTTATATGCAATCAACTCACACACCTATACACACAACAGTACTTTCTATGAAATGCGATCTTTTTTCATAAAACCAATGATTTGGACTTGTTTAAATGTGCCTACTCTGAAAGGAAAATAAAAGTCCATGGTAGTTTTAGGAATCAGAAAAGCAAACCCCCACTGTTTACAACTCATCCTACATCTTCAAGCCTTGAGGAATCGGAATCTCTTCCTTTATTCCTAAATCCTTAAAATCTGCTGATAAACATTCTAAGACCTTTTTATTGCATCATTACAAAACAATTTTTTTGAGGCAAGGTAGACATTTAAAATAAAGCTTTGTTACTAGAAAACAAACAGTCTACAACCTCGTTCTGAGTAATGTCTGCCTCTATTCAGTTCAATAGCCCACAAAGGAAGTAATAGACAAAAACATGCCAGACGAGAAACATCACCCCCTAGAATCATACATACCTTGTGCAGAAACCCAGAAATCACTTCACCCAAAAAATCGACTTCTGAAACTGTGGTGGGAGATAGGGTACAATATTATTTCATTGGATTTTTTATTTTTTCCATTTAAAATCTGCAAAGAAACTTATTTATTTAATAAAGATTTTATGTTGTAATCAAAATTCTGTTTGGTTGTCTTTGGCTCTGGAGACATTATGGGCATTCCCCAGTTAAGATCCTATAGAGAGTAATGTTGACTCAAAAGCCAACTTTCTTTGGCCCTTCCTCTGTTAGGTTCAGTGTTGGTTTCTGCCAGTACCCCTCTGGCCCACACTGATGATAACAATCTGAGTCACTAAAAGGCCTGCACACACATGGCTGAGACACAGTAATGATGTAGCTAATGACAGCACCACTGGTAATAATCTGACCACAGGGTGATACGCAGCGTTATCTGGTTCTATACTTCAACAATTAAGTCTTGTTTTGTTCTTCCTTAGCATAGACCATCTAGGGTTTGACCATACCTGCCTTTGCCCTTTTTTTTTTTAATCTCTATCATCATTGTACATTCTTGGCCAGCACAGAAGGAGAAAACATTTGAGCCATCTCCTAGCCTTTGATTGACCTCTTCTGATGAAATGAACACGTCCAGGACAAACACCGCTTATGTTTGACACCATTTCCCCTGGAGGCACAAAGTTGTATCCAGATGATGAAAGATAAATGCTAACCTTCACAAGCCTTCTCTTGGAGATGCACTGAATGGCTCTGAAATTTATGTTTAATTTTCCCTAATAATTATATTGCTACAGTGCTTTCCTGAGAAGTTTCAAAGGAAGAACAGTACCCTACAGATGGTATTTCTTCATTGTTTATATTCTCATGTATTCTCAAACTGGAAATTGCACTGGCATTTTACAAAAGCCCGCCTGAGTGAATGTTTGGATGTATGTGGATGATGACTGCATACAGTGTTTGAGTAAGTTTTAATGCAAGCGTATTGCATTTAATAAAAAAAAAATACAAGAAATTAATCTTATGTCAATGTTTTAACATAGCATCAATTGAAAGCTTGGTAGAGAAACTAGATTACTGTGGACTTTACAGAAAGCCCCAAGACTTAAGTCAATGATCAAATCAGGTAAGCTAAGAAATCAGTTTGTTGAGTGTTGGTTAGTTAGTTAGTAGAGTTAAGGCTAATACAGGGAAAGTCACAGGTTCAATCCCTTTGAGAATTAACTGTTTTTGTGCCGGCAAAACTCTGTTGCTGGGCCTGAGATCATGGTCTTCTGTGCTGTACAGAGCTTAATATTAATCTAGAAAGTATAACTGCAATGCAACAGATAGTGTCTACAATCCATAAACTAACAAAGTTCTGTAAACACATATCCTTTGGGAATATATACCTAAAAAGCAGAAGAAACAGTCAAAAGAATTGAAAATGGCAAAATGACTAAGGAATGGGGAACTAGTGGTTTGTTTGGGCTTTTTTATGGACCATTAAGATTTTTTTTCATCTGTGTACATATATTGCCTTAATGAAAATATAAATTAAAAATTGAAAACAAATCCATGCTTGCTATTGTTAGCTAAAAGAAACACATAGATTTGGACTTGGTGAACATGTTAAGGACACTACTCTTTTATGGATTCTTGCTGTATTGGCCATGAGTTTGCTTAAAGGCTTTAATCACTGTAAAAAAAAGTAGAAGACTGGATAAAGAAGATGTGGCACATATACACCATGGTATACTATTCAGCCATAAGAAATGATGACATCGGGCCTGACCTGTGGTGGCGCAGTGGATAAAGCGTCAACCTGGAAACGCTGAGGTTGCTGGTTCAAAACCCTGGGCTTGCCTAGTCAAGGCACATATGGGAGTTGATGCTTCCTGCTCCTCCCCCCTTCTCTCTCTCTCTCTCTCTCCTCTCTATAATGAATAAAAAATTAAAAAAAAAAAAGAAATGATGACATCGGATCATTTACAACAAAATGGTTGGATCTTGATAACATTATACAGAGTGAAATAAGTAAAACAGAAAAAAACAAGAACTGCAGGATTCCACACATTGGTGGGACATAAAAACAAGACTAAGAGACATGGACAAGAGTGTGGTGGTTACGGGGGGGGGCAGGGGGGGAAGGTGGGAGAGGGAGAGGGGCACAAAGAAAACTAGATAGAAGGTGATGGAGGAAAATCTGACTTTGGGTGATGGGTATGCAACAGAATTGAATGACAAGATAACCTGGACATGTTTTCTTTGAATATATGTACCCTGATTTATTGATGTCACCCCATTAAAATTAATAAAAATTTATTTATTAAAAAAAGAAACACATAGCACACTGTGAAGCATTTAATAGAAACAATTCCTTAATACCATTAAATGAGAGAGACCATTCATCCTTTTGTATACACATCAAACAAGTAAGTGGATGTTACTGTGTGTCACATATGGGCAGGAGGCTATGAGAGTTGCAGGTGAGTTTGTCATAGCCTCACTCCTCAAAGACCACACAATCAAGTAAGAAGAGGAGGATGTGTAAAGAGTTCATTATAATACTAAAGCATTCATGTTTATAATGGAGATTTATTAACAGAGAGTGTAAAGGAAAGACCCGTTGATAGTCATTGGCAAAACTGACACAAACCTCACAGAGAAAATAATCAGTTGAAGTTAACCTTTAACAATAACTTTTCCTAAGTGACCAAGGCTACAGAATTTAGATTAGTGGAGAAGAGGGGGGCACTTCAAACTGGGGGGTGGGGAATCACAGGAAAAGGTGAGAAGGTATGCAAACTCCAAACAGTGTGTATGCCTGAGATTGGACAAGGTAAGTCAGAAAAATTGGGAGGAAAACCACTGGAAGGGCATTTAAAATGCCACCTAAGGACACTTACTCTTTATTCTTAATGGTTTTTTGAAAAAAAGCAAGGACATCGGCAAGGTTAACTCCAGTGACCCTGTGATCAGGGACTGGAAAGAGAGGAGGTGGCAGTATCCGAGAGGAAGCCGCTGCAGTTGTCACTGGGAACATAAGGACATGAACCAGGGCATTGGCAGCAGGAATGGAAGGAAAGAGATACATTAAGTGACAGTGTGTGGCAGTGGAAAAATCAATTAAACTTAGCAACCAATTAAATGTGGGAGGTAAAAATAATAAGGGACCCAATATGGGAGGTTGGGTTTGGACAGTTAAATTAATGGTGGTATCAGTAACTGGGACAGAAAACATAGAAAGATATGGGATCATGGAGGGACTATAATTAATTCCATTCAGGACATCTGGGCTTCAGACACTATCAAAACAAGCAACCTGGAGGCTGACACTGACAAGTGGCACATATTCCTGTTGACATAGAACAAAAACTTGAATCATGGACAGACATTTATGAAATTCCTATTATACACAAAGTATTGAGACAGGTCCTATGGGGTGGGTAAAGAGGTTAATAGGATCATTTCCAACCACAGAGACTTGATAATATAGGTAGAAAAAAAAAAGACAACATAAATGTATGGAAACAAACCTAAGAATTGTTCAGAATAAAAATTTTATGGGAGAGGGAGAAAAGAAATTAGGTCTTGAAAGATGAGTAGGGTAAAGCAAAGGGGAAAATAGAGAGACATTTCTAGTGAAAGACTTGACAAGTTGGGGTCAGCTTTTGAGCATTTGTAAATATCAAGCCAAGTTGCTTAAATTTGAGGCCACAAATGGAACTTATGGAAGATTTTCTAACAAGTGAGTAAAATGAAGCAAAATAGCTGGCCTGCCCTTTCGAAATACACCTGTGTGGCTTCTCCCTGTTCCCACTCTTGACACAAATATTTCACGAGTGGCTATTATGTGTGAGATGCTATGGAGGGTTCCAAACTGGATCCGAACTGCACACCTTCTTCCAGGACTTAACATATAAATGAGACATAATGTGGAATCATGAAAATAGAGATAGGATTGGATTCAGACTGTGTCTTTTCATTCAGACTTTGCCACATAATAGCTGCATTACTTTGGGCAAGTCGCCAAGTAGTTCTAAATGATTTTCCCATTCTTGTTTCTTATTTCTTTTTGTTTTTATGTTAGGCAATCTTCCTAACCATATTCTTTGTCTATTCTCTTTGCTTTCCCCTTTCTCTTTTGCTAACATATCACAAAATTATCATTTTTATTATTGCTTGCCAAAATGGGATTGAATTGATAGACTTCTGTACAACTTGCTTTTCTCCACGGGAAAAAAAAATTGTTGAAAGATCTCCTGATGTACAACAAATTTATATTTTAAGCCTTTTTTCCCTAATATTTGATATATTTATTCAATAATTTATCATGTCTTTATCTTTTCTCAGGTTTTTATCTTTAGGACAAAGCTGCATATGTATTTATTTTCTAGTGCTTCTTTGTTTTCTAGTGATGGAAAAAATCTTCTAAGTCAGGAGCGCTGGGTATATGTATTTTTAAGTTTATTAAGTTTTGCCAACTGGCTTTCCAAAAGCCTGCCATAATTCACAGGTCTCTTCAAGAGTAACGGCTCTCAGAGATTCATATATATCGTAATCACCTGGAAGGTTTGTTAAAACAGTTTCCTGGGCCTCAACCCCAAGAGATTGTTTGCATTACTATTTATATTTGGTGACAATGTTATTTTCAGTTGTTGGCAGTGTAAGAGATATAATAATGTCCTATTATAATTTAGGACTTGCATTGACTAATAAGAGTGAGCATATTTTCAAACATTTGTGGATCACTGCAGTTCACTCTTCTGAGTATTATTTCTCCTGTTCCTTGTTTGCTTAATTTTCTATTAAGTTGTCTTCCCCCCCCCCCTGAAATTATTACTCACTGAGCATCTGCTGTTTTCCCAGTCTCCTCATGAGCTCAAACATTTGGAGGAGCTTAATTGCCTTTTCCCCCTCCTACTAACTCAAGGAGATGGAGATTCAAGGCTCTTTTCCATGAGAGGAATGGGCAGGCTTCCCTGTGAACCAGTCAGCACTCAATTCAGTAATAAGGCTGAGGTATCGTCCCTCAGGTGTTTTGCCTTGTCATCTCATAATATGAAAACAGTAAGCTAAGATCTAGTTGAAGATCTTTCAGCTTAGATTCAGAAGTGATGAAATAAGGCGTTTCTCTATTTATTAGATTCAGTTAAAATACATGTGACAAAGAAAGCCTATTGAGGTTTCCAAATGAGTCATGTCAAGAAAAATTCTTTCATAAGGACTCACAGCTCCAACAGCTCCTCTTACGGACTGATTTCCATCACATTGAGAGAAGGACATTTTCTTGTATGTATTTCCAGTCATAACAGTATCTAAGACAATATTTAAACTTTAGCATATTTGTATGTGGTATCATTACCTATCTTTATAACTTGACATACGTACATAAAAATTAGGACTGAGCCCACAGCCTGTCAAATCTGTGCTTTATAAAACGGGGTTTACTACATTTGTGTTTTAGAATTGAATGGTCTTTCCTTCATTCCACGTTGTGCATGAATTATGGTTAGTCAGCTCTCTAATCTGAAGGAAATTTCCCCAAATCGTTATTTCAAACTGAGAACATTCTGGGAAAAAGTCAAAGCGAGGCCTGTGGAAACTGAGTTCCAGACCTCGAAAGTGATTCAGATCGTGTTTTGTCTTCAGGAACACACAGAGACACAGTTGGAGGCTTTTTTCTCAGACAGAATTCTCACCCCCGAGTCTGACCATCATTCAGTGGCGGCCCCACATTATGATGAGGGCACAACCCAAGTTCAGAAGCTGCCAGCAGTTTGTGGCACAAATGTCTGGTCACCAAGGGTGAAGATCCTCAGCCATCTGGAGACCTGTGGTTCAACGAGACACATACTAGCTAATACTACTCTAAAGTGATTTTGACTTTGAACAGCTTGTTGAGGACTATGCATATGCTCCTGCTGTAGAAGTTGGAGTGTCCATTTTGTTTGTTTGGATGTTATTTGCTTTAGTTTTAGTCTGGGAATGAACTCAAGGCCATGCAGCCCACAGGTTGCTAGATTCAACGCTAACAGGCAGGTTGTAGAGAAATGCAAAAATGGGAAAAATACTTTGCAGTCTTCCCTTCAACAAGAGATGAAGCCTCTTCCCCCATTGAATTGTTCTCTTTATTTGCTTTGGATAGCAGACTACAGACAGAAGTGACATTGTACAAGTTTCAGGCCTAGGGCAAAAGACACCTTGCAACTTCCATCCTTGTGTCCTTAAAACCCAGAGGCTACCATGGGAAAAGACTCAGGTTAGCTTGCTGGGTGATGAGTCAGCTCATAAACAGGTACTGCCCCAGGTGACAGCCAGCCAAGGGCAGAAACAGTCACCTTGCTAGGTAGGGCAGTTGACCCCAAATGAGTAAGTGAGCCCAGGAAAAACCAACAAAACTAACTGCCCAACTAAATCCATCAAATGACTGACCCTAGAATGTTGAGCTAAGTAGTTGTACTATACTTTTAAACCACGACATTTGGGAGTTGTTTGTTACATGACAAAAGTTAACCGATACACAGGTACATACAAACATACAAAGAAGTAATAGGGAGTGGTGAGAGCCATGGCGAACTGATCATGTCTATCTCTAAGAATTCAAATACAAATTTGAAAAAACTGCTTGCCATAGGAAACACATCTGGAAGCTGCCGCCAGCCAAGAGTGTTTGCCTTCTGAACTAGCCAATTCCCTCATTCTTACAAATGAGAAAATTGGTCCAGAAAGTGACTTACTCAAATTGTTATGGCTAGTTTGTGCCAGAACAAATACAGAGTTCAGGTCTTCTGATATCTTACGCAGGACCTTTTCTTTGAAAGATGCTTTTTGAAAAGACTGCCTTTTTTTTTTTTTAATCTGAAATAAGCATAACTTGAAGAAAAGCAAGGACAGCAAAGAGCTACAACTGTTCATCTCTTTATGATGAGGTCCTTCAATTATCTTTTATGAAAAAAAAATTGTTTCAATAAAAAAGAATGGATCTTGTGATTTAATTTTATGAAAAAATATTCTTAGAAATGTTTATTGAGCTTACAATTTTCTGTCCAATGAACACATCACCCTCATTCATTAATTATATTTTTGTGTGTTCTGGAAACCAGAAAGAATAACAAAGTTCTCAGATCTCAAAACGGAGAGGGGGAAAAAAAAAAAATGTTCCTGTTACATAACTCTTTGAGGAACTAACTTCTGTCCGATTACGTAAGAGGATAATAAAATGCATATTGTGTGTCCTCTGAACACATAACGCCACTTTTTGTAGATGTGCAAATGACTACCTTTAATATGAGTTTCACCACTGATGATATAAATTGCACCGTAGAAGATAAACAGATGTTGCAACAGGTATCTGGCATTTGACTAAAAAAAAAAAAAAAAAAAGTGAGTTAGAGAGTCCATTTTCATTCAGTTCTCTTTCTGTGAGGTTAACATAAACCAAATGATTTCTCACACAGTCTGTTTATTTGGTATTACTGCATGGAGGTTTACTCTTAACCCATGATAAAAGCCTCTCCTACACAAAGCCACCACATAAGGGCTAGGAAATGGATGAATTTCATATAAACTGTCCCTTTCCCCATCTGGTTTTGCCCATCTTGCCAAGATAATGCTCTTATTCTCAATGCAGCCCAAGAATAAAAAAAAGAAAAAGAAAAAATTAATTAAATTAAATTTTAAATATCAATGTGCTGTTGGCATTTTTCTCTGCATTTAGTGTCTGGGCATTGTGAATCCATTTTCAAAATGTCTTTTGGAGTGTGTATGTAAGCAAGTATACCTCAGCCTGCGATGGAGACATGGGAAGCAGGGTGAGGGAAAATGGGGTGGGAGGCCCGAAGCAGAGAAAGGGAGTCCAGCCCAATTCCCATTACTTAATAGAACACATTGTGAGGCCAGAGCCCGGTGGGAGCCAATCACCAGCTGACAAAATTAGATTCTGAATCATGCTTTGTAATTCGTTCTAATGCCAGCCAGGGATGAGAGCCTTCCTTGGGAACTGGTTCCGCCCAGAGCCTCCCCGCCCCTTCTGCCTTCCTTATCAGCCCCTGGCCAGCTGTCAGCTCTTAAGGTTACTGGGCAGAGAATTTCATTCTCAAGGTTGTATATTAATATTCAAATTCCTTCTTATCCATAGATTGTGACTTAAGTCGGAATTCTATTTTTCCATCTCCACCCTCTTTCCTGCATGGATTTCCTTCCATAGATTTTTACCCAGAAACCTTCCAATTGAATGGCCATAGAAAAGAGTCACGAAACTTGTACTAAATCAGTTCTGCTGCAGCAGAAGCATATCCCCAGAGCAAGGCTTTGGATTTCCCTACGCTAAAAGCTAATTGTATTAAATCTTCTTTCAAACGTGTCTCCACCCTCAAATCCTCTTTTTCCCCTCCAGCAAGTGTTCAGCTGATGTCTGAAGTTGTTGGCAAGTGAATTGGAATTAGTTACAGTGGAAAATACAGTTATCAGAATGCAGCCAGATATCTCATATTGCTTAGGACGGCCCTGGGTTTCATATGGATGCCTTAGAAAATCTGAAGTTTCAGGGATTTACCAGGCAAGGCTTCTCAAATGATCCCAATCCCGAAAGTATACCTGCAGATTTATCAGGAATCATATACCTAAAAACTATGCACTGCAGAAGGCAGGAAGGCATGTGTTATTTCATGTCGGAAAGCATTTTGGCCTCAACTCACAGACTAACTAAAAGAAAATCTGATGGGATTTAAGTGTGGTCTTAATTAATGCAGTGTTCATTCTTCATGCAAAACAGTTTAATATTCCTCTGCACTTTGTGTTTATGGGGTAAGTCACAGCCTGATGTTAAAAAGTTCCCTCCACTGCACTAAATAAACACCTAACCAGTGGCAAACTGTGTGCAAGGCACTTTAATAGGTACAAGGAAGTTGCCTGCTGTCATGAATTTATTATTATTATTATTATGAAGAGTCAAGCAGATATTTTCCAAATTCTTGCCTAGATCATCTACTCATTTATATCTTTGCCTAAATTACTTAAACCTTCTACACTTCAGTTTCCTCATCTGTAAAACAATAACATCAAATAACCTCAAATGCTTATTGTCAGGCTTTAAAAAAATAATACATATACACCAGTTTGAACATACTATCCAAAAGGCAGCAAGAGATAAATAAGCATTATCTTATTAGTTATTCAGATGGGGAGGATAAACTTATCTTTCAAAAAACTAACAATTTTAGATGGATGTTGGAGCCCAAAGCCAGCTTTTAGAAACATTATAAACACAATGGGGTCAATCCTCAGTTTATTCTCAAGTACCCTTTTCCTTGTTTGAGAGTCACAACTCAAGTAACCACGCCCTCAGAGTTATAGGGAATTGACCAAGATATGGCCTAGTACAGAGACAAACTCATCCTCACTGCATACCTTTGATAAAAACTCATCTAACGTGTGTGCCATAGACTTGAAGCTCCACTTCTTTGTGTGTTTATAATAAAATATGCCCTGGCAGAAAGTGCAGTTGATTAGAACATCCTCCTAATACACCAAGGTTGTGGATTCGATCCCGAGTCAGGGCACATACAACGACCAACCAATGAATGCATAAATAAGTGGAATAACAAATTGATGTTTGTCTCTTTCTTTCTTCTCTCTCTCTCTCTCTCTCTCTCTCTCTCTCTCTCTTTCTCTCCTTTCTTCTCTCTCTCTCTAAAGAAAACAATTGAGAAATTAAAATAAAATAAACCAGCCAGCAAGAATGATGAATGAGACCAATGAGTTTTGTGTTATCCCCCACAAATAACAGATGACATCTTAAACATCCCCCAAAGGGTAGGATACCTCTACCCCTTGAATGTAATCTACCTTCCAAAGGATAGAATGCCTCAATACAAAGTAGAGAATCATGGCAGTAAATTTAGGCACTTTTATGATATCTAAGGAAGGGATTGTAGAATAAGAAAAGAATTGGGTAGCCCTAAAACCACACTGAATGGCAAACCTGACATCTCATTTTTGAAAACAGAAGCTACCACACAAATCTAACATTCTAAAACTGAATGGGTAGAACTATCTCGCTTTTCCTAAGAATAATCCTTCTCTAACTTGGCGGGATAATGACTAAAGATCACGTTATAGCTAATATAGAATCAAAACAATATTTGAGAAAGTTAACTAATTTTTCTTTGTTATCATTATAATAAAATGTGCCTAGCCATGATCTTCTAGTTTCTTAATAGTATTAGCATATGAAAATGTTAACTGAAATTAATGATATGGCTTGAAATGCCCAATGTATTAAAGTCAACCTTGAAAAATAATGACTATATTCCACATTGAAGCTTATGGTTGGTCTGCTCTCAGACCTACAGCTACACAACTGAATGAAGCTTGGGAAAAACACACGGCTATGATGACTGTTTTACTTTAAGGATGAGTAAACTTATGTGATATGTTAATGCTGTCCAGCAAACACACTGTATTTCTGTAGTCCTTTCACTTTCTTACTCTTTGGAAGAATATTTGATTTCTTCTCTTCCCTCCTCAAAAATCCAACACTTCCTCCTTCATCTTTTCTGCTTCCTGATAGCCTTGCCTATTTCATAGAGAATATAAAAGCAATCAGATTAGACCCCACAAGCTCCTACCACCATGTCTGTTCTCCCACCTTCCCGTGAGCCCATAGTCTATCTTCTCTCCCAGTGTTACCTACCTGTCATGGTCCTATCTAAGGCCAACTCTTCTGTTCTCACCTATTCAAGGATATTGCTCCAGCAATTTGCCCCTCTTTCTGATGCATCATTAATTGTTCCTCTTTTATATATCACTCCTATTATCATAAAAATCAGCTTTGCAATGCAATTTTTGTAATCGCCGATGTTAACACAATGATAAAGTACTACAGCCAAGTAGTGTCTCAGATGTCCTGGTTGACACTTGCCCTGTATTCCCTGCTCAGTGGAGTAAGCATGCCACCCCTTGCTCTGGCCATCTCCTGTCCTGTTTCTGCCGTAGGCACAACCCAATCACAGAGTCTCACTTTCAAGGTGATTGTCTTAAGTTCCTTCTGATTGTAATTGCAATCATTTAGGTTTTTAATCAGGGATTGTCATATTCAAATGAAGATAAATAAAGAAAAGATTTACTATAAATGTGTAGGTAGAGTATCAGGCACCTACAGGGGATAGTGTGATGACCAAAGCTGATCTTGCTACACCCACCGCAGAGTATAGCTAATGACAGAGGCAAAGTCTGATAACCCAATATTGCATCATCCCCTGCAGACCCCAGTCAGCCACCTGGTGGCAGTTGACTACATTGGACATTGCCTCAGAAGAATAAAAATATGCTCAGAATATTGATTTGCCTCCTCTACCCATTGTGTTCTGAAAGCAAATGTGTTTGTAGACTTGCAGAACCTTTAATATGATATTAAACAAGAGGTTCAGTTTACAGGGAGTTCACACTCATGGACTCACCTCATGACCAACTTTAGAAGACTGACTTGATAAAAGAGTATACGCCTTAAACATATGGTTAATGTATATTGCTTTTTAAAAACTTATCTTAAATGTATACATTCAAGAACCAAGTGGCAAAACGACCCATCTCATTATACCAATAACCCAGTGGTGGGATTCAAATAATTTAACAACTGGTTCTCTGCCTTAATGACTGTTTTAAGTATAAAAAACTATATACTGAAAGGTAGTTTATTATTTCATGTATTTAATATTTAAATAAGAACAATAAAAGAAGTACACAAACTAGATTATTTTAAAGATTTTAAAATATTAATGTAAAAATGTTAAATAATACCTGACAAAAAACAATAAAACTGTTATTTAAGATATTTCTATATTGCTTCTCAATTGGTTTCACCATTTGGGGAACACCAGAGCACTCATAATATCTTGGGGGAACTTGGGGTATAACACAAAGGTGAAACAAATGACAGCTTGTCACCCCTTGATTGGCACTTTTTCTCTTTACATTATATGTTTGTTTACAGAAGTAACAAATGTGAAGGAATTAAAATGCAATAGTTCATCAAAAGTATAATGAGTTTTATAAAATGAATAAATAAATATTACAAGCATAGTTCTAATTATTTTTTTACCTATGGATGAAATGAACATTACTATAGGTGCTTAGAATACGTTGTTGTGTAAATGAAGATTAAAAACAAGTAAGGAATGTAAATTTGTGATTTCCACATTGGGTGGCTGCCCAGGCACCCACTTTAAGAAGAACTCTGATTACAAGTGCCATTTTAACAACCGGTTTGCCAAACTCAACAAAAATTACCTTAGGTATTCTGCTGAACCGGTGCAAACCAGCTGAATCCCACCACTGCAATAACACACTTGGCAAAATCGTTTCTTCACATTCCCACAACTAAGTTTTACTCTGGAGGTACTGGTGCCCAAGAGAAGAATGCTTCCACCGGGAAATAAGATTATGGATTCAATGATTTGGAAACCAAGTTGTTACTTTGGTCTTTTTGGTTCCTTATACCACTGAACCAATCAATAGGGAAGAAAGCCCCTGCACTAGCCAAGGTGATTGATCCTGATGGCAAGGGAAATTATTTATTGCTACATAATGGAAGCAAGAGGATTATTTTTAGGGCTCCGTGGATACCTGTTAGGTACCTATTAGGACTTCTTTGACCAAAAGCCCTTAACCAGTGAAAAACTGCACCAACTCAAAAAAAAACAAACAATATTAGATAATCAATATTTATTGAACTCATTTATTCATTCATTTCAAATCACTCAACAAAAAAGCCAATGTTTTTTGCCTCAAATATTGATTGAGTTCCTAATAAATCTGAATTAAACTGTCAAACATCTCCATTTGTGAGCCATAGAAGTATTCACCTCTTAAAAAAAAATAGCATACTATGTGACTTTACGTTTCTCATCTATAACATGGGTATAATAATATCTACTTCATTAGGTCATTGGAGGAGTAAATAAGATAAATAGTATCTATGTTTAATAGACTATTTCACACATGGTAATATTCAATAAATAATAACTGCTAGATCAAAAAAAATTACATTGTCCCTTCTGATCCCAAAGGTCAGAGCACCTTTCAGAGAGTAATTTGCACTAGAATTTCAGCTCATAAAGTTATCATGCCTGAGGCAAATATCATTTTATAAAAGAAAGTCAAGATTGGTTTGTTTAAGTAATTGCAGTATTTTTAAATTTGGGTAAAGTTTCTAAACTAATAACTTGAAATGATGACACAAATTGAGAAATAGAAAATTAAGCTTTGTTATCCAACTATAATAGTGTTATAAAATATCCAAATCGTGTCATTTAATTTGAAGTGGACATCCTTAGTTTTTACTTGAACTGAATTTGAAAACTTTGAAGGGAGAGAAAGTATTTTATGACCATCAAGTCTTGTCCTGTCCTACAAATAAAATGCAAGAAATATTCACAAAAAATAAACAATTGTCAGAAGATGTGCAGGTTATAAATATACCAAACTGGGCCTGACCTGTGGTGGCGCAGTGGATAAAGCGTCGACCTGGAAATGCTGAGGTCGCTGGTTCGAAACCCTGGGCTTGCCTGGTCAAGGCACATATGGGAGTTGATGCTTCCAGCTCCTCCCCACCTTCTCTTTCTCTCTCTCCCTCTCTGTCTCTCTCTTTCCTCTCTAAAATGAATAAATAAAATTTAAAAAAATAATAAAATAAATAAATAAATAAACCAAACTGGATGTTTTCATTTTAAAACACCAGCTTATAGTCTACTCAGTTTACTCCAGTTACTCAGAGGCCTATCATTACTGAGTGATAACTCTCTAACACCTCTGTTTACTAATGGCAACAAAGGATTATAACATCAGAATCCTTTAAGTATTTGGAGTCTAGATTTGACTAGCTGCAGACAGACATATGTACACGCTTCTGCAGAGAGAGAGCTAGATAGTTGGGTATTTGACCCTGATTTTATTCATATGTCACAACTTTTATAAAGTGAAGGCTACAATTCTACCCATTAATTCCTCTCTCTTTCACTGAGCTCACATCATTGGGAAATTTTCTATTTAAAAAAGAATAACTTTTATTTTCACTTAAAAAAATGAAGTAAAATATATCAGTTCACCAAACACTTCCTGCAAGCGTAATACATCAGGAATAGTGTGTATTTTAATGACTGACTTCATGACACTTACTCTATTATGTGAGCCATATCCTTTTTGCTGTTTAGTGTTTTCCTAGCATTATAAGAGGTATGTGTATTTTCAATGGCCTTTCTCAGCAAAATATTTATAGTTTTATTTATAAAGTGACCATTGATTGGATACGGAAATGACCATACTGCATATTGAACTACTCTCATGTTACAGATATTCAGTGAGCCTGGAAGAGTTGACCATTATCTTGGGACACTGAGGAAGGTTTACAACCTAACAAGTAAAAATGGAGTCTTATTTTTCAACAACTCATCGCAGCACATAACATGAATTTCATCAGTATAATATAGGAATCACAAATGTCTGAGGTTATATGTAAGTTGATCATAAATCGTAGCAAATTGCCAACTAGAGAAGGTACTAGTAAATGAAGAAGTACTTGTTAATATGGATAAAATTTTAATTTTTTGATTTAGAAAAAAAATATGATTTTATGTAGGGTGGGTTATATAAGTCTCTGATGCCTTAATTTAATGTTTCTCAAAACAGCATCACTGTAACAAAGGCATATATTTCTAATATACCTACAAAGTGGAAAGAGACATATATCAGTGCTCCATTAATGAATGTACATTGAATTTTTTATTTTCTATTTTAGTGTGTTTATCTTCAACTTTATAGCTGGTTATACTATTTACCAAATGTAACTGTGTAGGGTGATGGGCCAACTACTAGAACATTCTTTCACTTTTCATTGAAGCACTTTAGCAGCTGAGCCACATATCATTAGTCATTATCAGAGTCACACTAATGAGAGAGTTTATGGACAGGGACTTTGGGAATCTAGTACTTTAAAAACATTAGACATTTCTCTGCTCTTTTATCATATTCCTCAGTTAAAATGTGAACTTAAAGTTTCTGAATTTCTTTTTAGGGTAAATTTCTGATCCCTGACCCAATTCCTTTCTATCTCTTGGTGGTGGTTTATGCAATAGGATAAGAGATCTGGGAGGTACTGAGGAAGAGATGACTTCCCAGAAGATTCTATTGTGGAATTCATCCAAAAAAAAAAAAAGGTGAAGAAAAGAAATGCTTACTTTGATAAAAAAAGAAACTTCATGTTGTGACTGGGCAGAGTTCCATTTTAAAATATCTACTGTTGATACCTTGTACAAAGATGAAACAATGCTCAGGCATTCTTGCGTTCTTGGGAAGCTGGATAAAGGGGTTTTCCCAACTCCCCCCACCAGGCCCCTGCCCCATGTTTAGATGTTAACAATACCTTAGTGTCCAAGATTCAAAATACAGACCTTAATATTTATGCTTTATTTACTATCAATACTTGGCTCAAAGGTCTTTTTAACTTTCTCATTAAAAAAATGCTTAAAGAATTCCATGGCCATTAACTAATTCTGGTAATTTTATTAGTGTAGTATGCATAAATCAGAAACAGGTGAATTAGTTTTCTTTTAAAAATATATTTGGCTTAAAAGTACTCAAAGATGAAATAAAATATTTGGTCAAATATATTTAAATTTTGCTAAGAGATTAACACCTGAGAAATGTTTGAAGGTGTTAACCAACCTGAAAATTCAAATTCTTTTCATAGCAGATAATTTTCCTCCACGAAGAAGTAAAACTGTTAATATTTACCGATAACATGATACTACATATAGAAATCCCTAAAGAATCCACCAAAAATTAACAGAATTAATAAAAAAATTTAGTAGCCTGACTGATAGTGATGCAGTGGATAGAGCATTTACTCAGGATGTTGAAGTTCCCAGTTTGAAACCCCAAGGTTGCCAGCTTGAGTGCAAGGTTGCTGGTTTGAAACCGAAGGTTGCTGGCTTGAGCAAGGAGTCACTGGCTTAGCTGGAGCCCACCAGTCAAAGCACATATGAAAACCAATCAATGAACAACTAAAGTAAAAGCAACTATGAGTTGATGCTTCTCATCTCTCTCTTCCCTCTCTCTCTTCTTGTTTCTCTCTCTCTCTTAAAAACATTAAAAATGAAAGTAAATTAATAAAAATTTAATAAAATAACAGGATTCAAAATAAATAAACATAAATTTGTTGCATTCCTATAAACTAATAAACAATCAGAAAGAGAATGAAGAAAACAATCCCATTTATAATTTCATTAAAAAGAATAAAATATCTGAGAATAAACTTAACTAAGGAGATGAAAGAAAACTCTGAAAACTATAACACACTAAAGAGAGGAATTAAAGAGAAAATAAATACGCCTGACCTGTGGTGGCGCAGTGGGATAAAGCGTCGACCTGGAATGCTGAGGTCGCCTGTTCGATACCCTGGGCTTGCCTGCTCAGGGCACATATGGGAGTTGATGCTTCCTGCTCCTCCCCTTTCTCTCTCTCTCTCTCTCCTCTCTGAAAATTGAATAAATAAAATATTTTAAAAATAAATAAATAGTGATGTCACGGAAATGGCGCCGTGAGCAGCGCGTCCGACAGCTCTCCCCTAAATCACAACAAATTTATCAACTAGAAACAGAAAAATTTATCCTCGGAGCATTCCGGAGTTCCACACAAACTGATAGCGAAAGGACTGTTATCACTTGAATCTGAGAGACGAGGGTGTGGAGGAATCGACCACAGGGACGTTCTTTCAAACCGCAAGGAAGTGCGCCTGTGTGCTATCAATAAGACCACCCTCAGATGCCGATAAGAAAGAGGAAATCGAATATTATGGATACAAAAGAAAGAGAGGTAACACAAATAGATGTGGAAAAATCTATGGAGAAAAGACTTAACATATTGGAAGCCTTGGAGCTAAATGACAGAGAATTTAAAATAGAAATCTTAAAAATACTCAGAGATATACAAGAAAACACAGAAAGGCAATATAGGGAGATCAGAAAACAACTCAATGAACACAAAGAATATATTACCAAGGAAATTGAAACTATAAAAACAAATCAAACAGAAATGAAAAACTCAATTCACGAGCTGAAAAATGAGGTAACAAGCTTAGCTAACAGAACAGCCCAGATTGAAGATAGGATTAGTGAAATAGAAGACAAACAACTTGAGGCACAACAGAGAGAAGAAGAAAGAGACTCAAAAATAATAAAAAATGAGAAAGCCCTACAGGAATTGTCTGACTCCATCAGAAAGAATAACATAAGAATAATAGGTATATCAGAGGGAGAAGAGAAAGAAAATGGAATGGAGAATATACTCAAACAAATAATAGACGAGAACTTCCCAAGCCTGTGGAAGGAACTAAAGCCTCAAATTCAAGAAGCAAACAGAACACCAAGTTTTCTTAACCCCAACAAACCCACTCCAAGGCACATCATAATAAAGATGACACAAACCAATGACAAAGAAAAAATTCTCAAGGCAGCCAGGGAAAAGAAGAGTACAACATATAAAGGAAGGCCTATTAGATTATCATCAGATTTCTCAGCAGAAACTCTACAAGCTAGAAGAGAGTGGACCCCAATATTTAAAGCCCTGAAAGAGAGGAATTTTCAGCCAAGAATACTATACCCATCAAAGCTATCCTTCAAGTATGAAGGAGATATAAAAACATTCACAAATACAGAAAAGATGAGAGAATTTATCAACAGAAAGCCCCCACTCCAGGAAATACTAAAGGGGGTTTTCCAACCAGATTCAAAGAACAAAAGAAAACAACACCACAAGTAACAGCTCCACCAAGAACACAATAAAACCAAACTTAAACTGTGACAACAAAGGAAAAAAAGGGGGGAGAGGATGGAGATTAACAGTAGCAAAGGATGATGAAGTGCAGAAATACTTATAAGATAGGGTACTATAATGAATATGGTAGGTACCCTTTTCATTACTTAATGGTAACCACCCTTAAAAAAACCACCACAAAAACACTTGACTTAAAAAAGGTAGCAACAGAGGAAAGAAGTATGGAACACAAACAAACAAAAACAAATGATAGAAAA
This sequence comes from Saccopteryx bilineata, assembly GCF_036850765.1. Lineage (NCBI taxonomy): Eukaryota > Metazoa > Chordata > Mammalia > Chiroptera > Emballonuridae > Saccopteryx > Saccopteryx bilineata. The sequence continues at coordinate 177,953,403 of NC_089495.1, forward strand.
ACAAAAGAGAAGAATCAAACTAGATACAAAACTAACAGAAAGCAATTTATAAAATGGCAGTAGGGAACCCACAAGTGTCAATAATTACACTAAATGTAAATGGATTAAACTTACCAATAAAAAGACACAGAGTAGCAGAATGGATTAAAAAAGAAAATCCAATTATATGCTGCCTACAAGAAACACATGTAAGCAACAAGGATAAAAACAAATTCAAAGTGAAAGGCTGTAAAACAATACTCTAAGCAAACAACACCCAAAAAAAAGCAGGCGTAGCAATACTCATATCTAATAATGCTGACTACAAGACAGAAAAAGTACTCAGAGACAAAAATGGTCATTTCATAATGATTAAGGGGAAGTTGAATCAAGAAGACATAACAATCCTTAATATATATGCACCAAACCAAGGAGCACCAAAATATATAAGACAGCTACTTATTGACCTTAAAACAAAAACTAACAAAAATACAATCATACTTGGAGACCTCAATACACCGCTGACGGCTCTAGATCGGTCATCCAAACAGAGAATCAATAAAGATATAGTGGCCTTAAACGAAATACTAGAACACCTGGATATGATAGACATCTACAGGACACTTCATCCCAAAGCGACAGAGTATACATTTTTCTCTAGTGTACATGGAACATTCTCAAGAATTGACCATATGTTGGGCCACAAAGACAATATCAGCAAATTTAGAAAAATTGAAATTGTACCAAGCATATTTTCTGATCATAAAGCCTTGAAACTAGAATTCAACTGCAAAAAAGAGGGGGAAAAACCCACAAAAATGTGGAAACTAAACAACATACTTCTAAAAAATGAATGGGTCAAAGAAGAAATAAGCGCAGAAATCAAAAGATATATACAGACAAATGAAAATGAAAATACGACATATCAGAATCTCTGGGATGCAGCAAAAGCAGTAATAAGAGGAAAGTTCATATCACTTCAGGCCTATATGAACAAACAAGAGAGAGCTGAAGTAAACCACTTAACTTCACACCTTAAGGAACTAGAAAAAGAAGAACAAAGACAACCCAAAACCAGCTGAAGAAAGGAGATAATAAAAATCAGAGCAGAAATAAATGAAATAGAGAACAGAAAAACTATAGAAAAAATCAATAAAACAAGGAGCTGGTTCTTTGAAAAGATCAACAAAATTGACAAACCCTTGGCAAGACTCACCAAGGAAAAAAGACACAGGACTCAAATAAATAAAATCCAAAATGAAAGAGGAGAGATCACCACAGACATCATAGATATACAAAGAATTATTGTAGAATACTATGAAAAATTATATGCCACCAAATACAACAATCTAGAAGAAATGGATAAATTCCTAGAACAATACAACCTTCCTAGACTGAGTCATGAAGAAGCAGAAAGCCTAAACAGACCAATCAGCAGGGAGGAAATAGAAAAAACTATTAAAAATCTCCCCAAAAATAAAAGTCCAGGCCCAGACGGTTATACTAGTGAATTCTATCAAACATTCAAAGAAGACTTGGTTCCTATTCTACTCAAAGTCTTCCAAAAAATTGAAGAAGAAGCAATACTTCCAAACACATTTTATGAGGCCAACATAACCCTCATACCAAAACCTGGCAAGGATGGCACAAAGAAAGAAAACTACAGACCAATATCTCTAATGAATACAGATGCTAAAATACTAAACAAAATACTGGCAAACCGAATACAACAACATATTAAAAAAATAATACATCATGATCAGGTGGGATTCATCCCAGAATCTCAAGGATGGTTCAACATACGCAAAACGGTTAACGTAATACACCATATCAACAAAACAAAGAACAAAAACCACATGATCTTATCAATAGATGCAGAAAAGGCTTTTGATAAAATACAACACAATTTTATGTTTAAGACTCTCAACAAAATGGGTATAGAAGGAAAATATCTCAACATGATAAAGGCCATATATGATAAACCATCAGCCAACATCCTATTAAACGGCATAAAACTGAGGACTTTCTACCTTAAATCAGGAACAAGACAGGGTTGTCCACTCTCTCCACTCTTATTCAACGTGGTGCTAGAAGTTCTGGCCAGAGCAATCAGACAAGACAAAGAAATAAAAGGCATCCATATCGGAAAAGAAGAAGTAAAGCTATCACTTTTTGCTGATGATATGATCCTATACATCGAAAACCCGAAGGACTCCACAAAAAGATTATTAGAAACAATAAACCAATACAGTAAGGTCGCAGGATACAAAATTAACATACAAAAGTCCATAGCCTTTCTATATGCCAACAATAAAATATTAGAAAACGAACTCAAAAAAATAATCCCCTTCACGATTGCAACAAAAAAAATAAAATACCTAGGAATAAACATAACAAAGAACGTAAAGGACCTATATAATGAAAATTACAAAGCATTGTTAAGGGAAATCGAAAAAGATACAATGAGATGGAAAAATATTCCTTGTTCTTGGATAGGAAGAATAAATATAATCAAAATGGCCATATTACCCAAAGCAATATACAAATTTAATGCAATTCCCATCAAAATCCCTATGAGATTTTTTAAAGAAATGGAACAAAAAATCATCAGATTTATATGGAAGTATAAAAAACCCCGAATAGCCAAAACAATCCTAAGGAAAAAGAATGAAGCTGGGGGCATTACAATACCTGACTTTAAACTATATTATAGGGCCACGATAATCAAAACAGCATGGTATTGGCAAAAAAATAGACACTCAGACCAATGGAACAGAATAGAAAGCCCAGAAATAAAACCACATATATATGGTCAAATAATCTTTGATAAAGGGGCCAACAACACACAATGGAGAAAAGAAAGCCTCTTCAACAAATGGTGTTGGGAAAACTGGAAAGCCACATGCAAAAGAATGAAACTCGACTACAGCCTGTCCCCGTGTACTAAAATTAATTCAAAATGGATCAAAGACCTAAATATAAGACCTGAAACAATTAAGTACATACAAGAAGACATAGGTACTAAAATCATGGACCTGGGTTTTAAAGAACATTTTATGAACTTGACTCCAATGGCAAGAGAAGTGAAGGCAAAGATAAATGAATGGGACTACATCAGAATTAAAAGTTTTTGCTCAGCAAGAGAAACTGATATCAAAATAAACAGACAGCCAACTATATGGGAACTGATATTTTCAAACGACAGCTCAGATAAGGGCCTAATATCCAAAATTTACAAAGAACTCATAAAACTCAACAACAAACAAACAAGCAATCCAATAAAAAAATGGGAAGAGGACATGAACAGACACTTCTCCCAGGAAGAGATACAAATGGCCAACAGATATATGAAAAGATGCTCAGCTTCATTAGTTATTAGAGAAATGCAAATCAAAACTACAATGAGATACCACCTCACTCCTGTTAGATTAGCTATTATCAACAAGCTATTATCAATAGCAAATGTTGGAGAGGCTGTGGAGAAAAAGGAACCCTCATTCACTGTTGGTGGGACTGTAAAGTAGTACAACCATTATGGAGGAAAGTATGGTGGTTCCTCAAAAAACTACAAATAGAACTACCTTATGACCCAGCAATCCCTCTACTGGGTATATACCCCAAAACCTCAGAAACATTGATACGTGAAGACACATGTAGCCCCATGTTCATTGCAGCACTGTTCACAGTGGCCAAGACATGGAAACAACCAAAAAGCCCTTCAATAGAAGACTGGATAAAGAAGATGTGGCACATATACACTATGGAATACTACTCAGCCATAAGAAATGATGACATCGGATCATTTACAGCAAAATGGTGGGATCTTGATAACATTATAAGGAGTGAAATAAGTAAATCAGAAAAAAACAAGAACTACATGATTCCATACATTGGTGGAACATAAAAATGAGACTAAGAGACATGGACAAGAGTGTGGTGGTTACCAAGGGTGGGGGGGAGGGAGGACATGGGAGGGAGGGAGGGAGAGAGTTAGGGGGAGGGGGAGGGGCACAGAGAACTAGATAGAGGGTGACGGAGGACAATCTGACTTTGGGCGAGGGGTTTGCAAAATAATTTGATGACAAAATAACCTAGACATGTTTTATTTGAATATATGTACCCTGATTTATTAATGTCATCCCATTACCATTAATAAAAATTTATTTAAAAAATAAATAAATAAATAAATAAATAAATGGAAGAATATATCGTGCTCATAGACATGAACGATTAATATTGTGAAAATGACCATACTACCCAAAGCAATTCACAGTCAATAAAATTCCTATCAAAATGTTGTTCTTCTCAGAACTAGAACAAATAATCCTAAAATTCTTATGGAACCACAAAGGGCTCCAAATAGCCAAAGACATCTTGAGAAAGAAAAAGAAAGTTGGAGGTATCATGCTCCTTGATCTCAAACTATATTTCAAGCCATATTAATCAAAAACAGTATGGTATTGGCTCAAAAAGACCTACAGATCAATAGAACAACAAAAAGAGTCCAGAAATAAACCATCACTTATATAGTCAACTAATCTATTACAAAGGCAGTAAAAATATACACTGAAGGAATGACAGTTTCTTTAATAAGTTGTGTTGGGAAAACTATATGGATATATACAAAACAAAACTGAACCACTCTCTTATACCGCATAGAAAAATAAACTCAAAATGGGTTGAAGACTTAAACATAAGGCTTGAAACCATAAAACACCCAGAGGAAAACATAGAAAGTAAACTATCTGACATTAGTCTAGTATCTTTGTAGATACTTTTTCTCAATCAATGGAAACAAAAGAAAAAATAAATAGGACTATATCAAACTAAAAAGTTCTTGTGAAATGAAGGAAACCTTCAAAAAATAAAAATAAAAAAGCAAACTACTGACTGGTAGAATATATTCATAAATAATATACCCCCAAAAAAGGGATTGATATTTAAAATATATCAGAAACTCATGCAACTAAGAAAAAATAAACAATCTTATCAAAAAATGAGCAGAGGACATAAAGACATTTCTCTAAAGAAGACATAAAGAAGGCTGGCAGACATATGAAAGGATGTTCAGCATCACTAATCACCAGGGAAATGCAAATCAAAACCACAATGAGCTATCACCTCACACCAGTCAGAATGGCTATTATCAAAAAGTCAACAAATAACATGTTGACAAAATGGGGAGAAGAGAAAAACCTCATGCACTGTTAGTGGGATGGCAAATTGATATATCCTCTATAGAAAACAGTAAAAAGATTCCTCAGAAAACTAAAAATAGATATATCATATGACCCAGCAATTCTACTTCTGGGTTTTTATCCAAAGAAAACAATTTGAAAAGATATATGCTTCTCTATGTTTTTGGCAGCATTATTTACTATTGCCAAATATGGAAGTTACCTAGGTGTCCATTTATAGAAGAATAGATAAAGAAGATGTGATATTGATTCACAACAATAAAAAAATCTTGCCATTTGCAACAACATGGATGGATCTAGAGTGTATTGTGCTAAGTGAAATAAGCCAGGCAGAGAAAGACAAAGGTTTCATTTATATGTGAAAAAAAAAACAACCAAAAATACATCCACAGGAACAAAGATCAAAGAGAGATTTACCAGAAGGGAGGGGATGGGGAGATAAGTGAAAGGGGAAGGGGGAATTTAGTGATAAATTTACACAGTTACAGATGACTACTAAAATTAGTGGGGTAATCCCATTGTAAGGTATAATAATGTTGAATCACTATACTGTACACCTGAAACTAATATAACCAATACAATATTTTATACCAAGTATATTTTAAATATAAAAGTAAATTTTTAAAAATTCTCAAAGTCAAATCTTCTTCTGTCACCATTTATTTGACCCCTTCCACCCCTCTTCCTTCTGGTAGCCATCATGCTATTGCCTGTGTTTATGAGGTTTTGTTTGCTTTTCTTATTTGTTTCTTTTATTTTTATATCCCTCATATGAGTAAAATCATATGGTTCTTGACTTTTTTTCTGATTTATATTGCTTAGCATGAAGATTTGACTTTGAGTGGTGGTCACACAATGCAATATACAGGTGATATATCATAGAATTATATACTTAAAACCTATATAACTTTATTAACCAATGTAATCCCAATAATTTAATTTAAAATTGCTCCCTATGGACTATAGGAGGAAACTAAAGAAAATATTGGTCTTTAGCAAAGAATAAAATATATAATTTTAAATCAAATATAGGCTGCATACATTATACAGTAAATATCAGCACCCATTCATGGTGAACACAAGCTTAATGAACATACATGAAAATATAAGCACTGTGTTACTCAATGGAATATCAATATGGATAAAACTCCTATCCTATATTTAAGGCGATTTTAATTTCATAGATTTTAAATACACAAATCCATGTTCAAATTGTACCCATCTTTAATACCTAATCATGAGAAGCAACTGCAAGCCAGTTGCTTCAAAATGTTTATATGATCATAAGTATTAGTTATTTTAAATTGGAAAAACCATTAGAATCACTCAGGTCAGCTACTATCACAGAAAAGTAAAGAATCAATTCCCACCTTGGATAACCTAGCCCATGAACCATTTTCCTTTTAACTATGGTTGTCTCTGTGTGAATGTGTCTGGAACATAAGCGATTTGAATACTGGCCTTACTACTCCAACTTCACTCAGGTGTGTATGTGAATAAAAAAGAAATTAAAACCTAAAAGCATCTAGAGCAGTGTTGCAGACTTTGGTGTGTAACAAAATCACCTGAAAAGCTAATTCAGAGCTGTTGGTCAAATAAATTTGTAAATATGATATATATGTTTGCTTGCTTATAATTTGCATTGGGTGTGAGAGACAGGCTGTAAGCTGGCAAAGTTATTATAGCCTAAGGTTTAGCTTTAAAACTAAGCTTTTCCCCACACCCTTGACTATTGCATGATAGGGGATGGTGTACTCTTATGAGGAATCCCATTTATGCCTCAGATAAGTGACTTTGTATCAGAGACTTCCTTGTTTGTATATTGGATTAAAAGTTTTGATTTCTACACTTTAAAATGGGGAAGACTAGGAGCTTCCTCTCTCTTCACTCCTGAGATTAGCATTAGAGAGGAGAGCAGAGAAAGGCCACATGGAGGAGAGGAGAAGCAGCCAAGATGGCAGAATGCTGAGGAGAAGCCAGTTTCTGCAGAGTTTGTGCAGAGAGAAAGAGATGGGGAACAGAGGTGAATAAGGCTGGTGAGGTACAAACATTTGATCCTAGGAAAACTCGGATAACTCAGTGGCTTTGGGAGCCCTGAATGGAAAGGGAAGTGTTTTCCCACTGTATGTATTCTTGCCCACCAAATGCAAGCTAGGATTAAAGCTAATGGCCCACTAGTTCTTGGCTCTGTTGTTTCATTACCATCTGTCTGAATCAAATGCAAGCCTGCACGGGCCAGGCAGCTGTGATGGTGGCCGTGGCTACTGGCTTTACAAGAACACAAGAGTCTAGGTTCTTTGAGGCTGGATGGGATGTGGGCCTTTGTCGGAGAACTCCTGACCTAGAGTTGATTTCTATTCTTAGCCTGAAATTGTGCTCAAATATATTTATAATTATAAAATTATGTTTACATATCTATATTATGTATTTGTGTTTATAATCTAGATCTATAGTGATGTCCATATAATGTACAAATTGAATAAGGGAGCCCTTGACAAAACTGGTTTGAAGACAACTTCAGGGTTTAACTGAACCTAAACTTAAGAGGAGGTAAAACTATGATGCTTCTACTCAACAGAAGACATAATGCAATTGTCTGATGCATTAAAAGACATGCAGAGGATGTAAAAACTTAATATCAAATAAGGGAAGCAACTCATAACATTGAGTAAGAGATAATCACTAACAACCTTAAGAAAACTGGCTATGAAAGATTATATTACTTTAGAGCCATTCTTCCCAGTATTTCCTGAAATAAACTTCAGATGTATTTTTAAAATGTAAAACAAAAGAACAAAATGTCAAAGTAATAGAAAATATGAGACTATATATAAACAGCTTTGCAATGAAAAACAATCATAAAAATTCAAAAGACTTGTTTATTTAAAAAGTTAAAACTTTGGTGAATTAAAAACACAATTAGGAAAATTAAAAGCTATTAAGAAGTAAAATATTTAATGGGCTATAATGCTTTCATAATCATACCTCCTCTCCCAAATTGCATCTTATCTTTTCCTTCTTTTTATGTTACAGTTGTCAAATGTATCAATCTTGAAGTCACAAAAGTTCTTTTTAGTACACTCCAGCAGTGACTCTTAAACATCACCCTTCATCAGATTCCTCTGGAGGGGCTCTCAAGCCCAGACCGAGGGGCCCATCCCTGAGTGTCTGATCCAGCATGCTTAGGTGAGGCTTGAGATCTGCATTTCTAACAACTTTCTAGATGATGTTGATGCTATTAATTTGTGGCCCACACGTGAAAATAATTATTCTACAGAATAGTCTCTTCCTATGGTAAAAGCTTCGGTAACTGATGAATCCAGTGGTCCAATTTCAATCCTCCTTTTACTTAACATCTCAGCATTATTTGTCGTATTTTTCCCTTCCCATCTCTATTAAAGTCTCTCTTCACTGTGCTTCTATAGCATTGATTTTAAATTTTGTTGTTAGCAATTCAGAACTCTTATTTATATGCCTGGTATATAATGCCCTTATAATCTAAGCCCTAGTTGTCATATAGCTAAGGCTTTGTTATTCTCCCTCCCCAATCCTGACACTGCATTGACACGGGCTTCTCCCCAAACCTTACAACTGATGTGCTACTCTACTTCTGTGCCTGTAAACAAGTTGTTTTCCCTACTTCTCTGCCCAGCAAATTCCCTCTTTACTCTCCAAGACTCAGCTCAAGTAACACCCCCTTTGAGAAGCACTCTGCTAGATGGATTTATGTTTTTTGGAATTTTCCCAGCATTTTATGGATAATTTATTAGACTAGCTAAGCTATTGAAGACTAATTTTTTGTTTACACAATTATGCGCCACTTAACCACGTTTTCATAAACAATAGACCACATCTATGACAGTGGTCCTGTAAGATTATAATAGAACTAAAAAATCCCTATCACCTAGCAATGCCATAGCTGTTAAAATGTCATAATGCAACGCATTACTGACATGTGTGTGGTGACACTGGTGTAAGCAAGCCTGCCTCACTGCCCACCATATAAAAATACAGCACATACATTATATAGAGCACATAATACTTCATAATGATGATAAATGACTGTTTCTGGTTTATATGTTGACTGTACTATGCTATTCATTTATTGTTATTTAAGAGTATACTTTTTTACTTATTACAAAATAGTTTGCTCTAAACAATATGCCATGTAATGCCGGCAGCAGCCTCATCCATCTCATGTTTACTATGTCTCTTGATTGCATGATTTTTTCTCGTGCTTGATTTAATCTTGGATTGTTTTGTACAATAACATGCCGTCCCAGCTTATAGCCCAGAAGCAATAGGCTATAGCGTAGGTATGAAGTAGGCTACACCATCTATGTTGTGTACGTGCACTTTATGATGTTCGCATGAGGACAGTTACCTAACTCATTTTTCAGAAGCGATTCTCCTCATTCAGTGCCACATGACTCTATATCATTCCCATTAAACTATGAACTCATCACAAAACTGTTTCATACGGGAGGGGCTAGCACCGTGTTGACTCAAGGAGATTGGAAGCATTTGATGAATGAATCAATAGACCGAAAGTACAAAGTGATAGTGGTAAACACTGCTTCGATCCAATTTTTAGGGCAGAGCTGTTTTCAGACCCATCCTGTTTCCATGCTACTGAACACATTCCTATCAGCTGATTCTAGGATATGATCAGGTCATGAATGACTAACTTATTTTGCAATGTACCTGGCACAGCAATGCCCGCAAGAAGCGATTTAATAAAGTCATTTGAGATGAGAATGATAGAACAGTTAACCTTGTCTTCCTAACTTGTTAAAATATACACTATTAATTTCACATCATTGTTGACTTCTAACTGTTCAACATGAGAAATTAGGAGGGAAAAATGAAGAGATAGTTATAATTCAGAAATATTTCACCTTTTGAAGAAATAAATTAATCTGATGGAGTTGTCCAAAAGAGCAATTCAAGTTAGTTTCACAAAAGGTTCAAATAGTTTTTTCAAACATCCTTCAAGATTCTGCAGAAGTATATAAATTAATATAAATCACAAAATGCCCCATCATTGTTCTGTCTAAACTCTTAAAAGTCTTTCTAAGAAGTATAAAATAATATGATATCTACTAATAAGAGAAACTTATGATAATTGGTACATCGAAAAGAAATCTCAAAGTTTCCTGAAAAGCAATAAGATAAAATTTTAAGTTACATTGCACACAGAGAAATAAATAATTATTCAGTTTTTGAAATGTGACATGTTCCAAATTTGAGGATAGAAATACCTCTTGGACAGCAGTGTGATGATGAAGGTGTTGGAGATAAAAGACGGGAAGACTAGTTCGAAAGATGTTGTGATAATCCAAGTGAACAGTGGGGATCGATCCAAGGGGCAAACCCTGAGGTGTGTATGGTCAAAGTGCAAAAGTCCTGGTGGCTGATTGGATGGTTGGGGGTGGGAGAAGAAACAATAGATGCTTCTCTGATTTTGACATGGTTACTTGGTTGATAATGGCAAGGCAGAACATAAAGGAGAGGTGAGGCTGTTTATGTAATGGGCTCAGTTTCAACAGTTCAGTGGGCCATGTCAGGGAGACAGCTATGAATAGAGGCTATTAAAGAGTTAGGTAGAAGCATCTAGAACCCCAGAAAAAGGTTTAACATTTTTGAAGTGTGGAATTTAGGTTTCTACAAAATAAGATCTTTTTTCAAGTCTAATAAGCTAAAAATCCTAACTCTAAATTACTATTGCCTTTCATTAGAGATTCAGACAGTCTTAAGACCATGATGGCGAACCATTTTATAAAAACCACCCACTTTTGCAGTGCTGGTCAACCTGGACCCTCCCGTCCACTAGTGGGCGTCCCAGCTTTCATGGTGGGCGGTAGTGGAGCAACCAAATGGCATGCGATTGGTGGTGAATGAAAGAATTGGAGAGCAATAGAATGATAATTGCCCAAGAAAAGCAATTCCCCATATGCTGTCTATTGATTTTCTGAACGTAGATTTTAGCAACTATTAATGTGTATAGCTTCACCTGCCCTGTTAGTTCAAAAGCGGATTCCTCAGCAATATCTTCCGAGATTCTTAAATCTATAATAGCTCACTGGAGTGAGCCAAGGTCTATGCATTTTAAATAAGAACCTGAAAATTGTGTTATTTTGGAATGATATTTTGAGAGGCACCACCAAGACCCTAGGAGAAAGAGAAATTGCAGAATATTTGAAATCCAACAGGATGTAGTAGAATTAGTAAAAAAACAATTCAGGAAATATAAATTTAAAAGCATTTGCAGAAGCCAGTGTTGCATCAGCTACATATAGGGGCAGTTTGGAAAAGCCAGTGATTAAATGCCTCCATGGGTAAACCAACAAAGGAGGAATGTGAATCACTGAAAAGTACCCTCATAGTCTTGGCTCTCAATGAGCAATTCTGGGGTGCATTCACATATTCACCATCCCCAGCTGACTTGAGCATGTGGTAAGGACACCATGGCCACATTCTTATTGACATTTCTCCCTTCCCTGTTTCACTTCCTCACTCTAGTGTCTTCTTCCTGAAATCGCCTTTCAAGCCAACTACCTGCCCCAGTCCTTGTTTCAGAATTTGATAATGAGAAAGGGGGGGGGGGCTTAGGCATGTGTATATGTGTGTAGACATATGTACATGTATTTGTTTATAAATGACATACATATGCTACTGTAGTAATACATTACATTTCTGGTAAAACAACAAAGTCAAGAAATAGACATGAAAATAGTTATGAAATGATACACTATTTCTAAATAGCTTTGCTATCTAAAATGTGAACAGCTAACATGTCAAAGGATGGTGTCCTCTGAAGGTATGTCATGCACTATGTTCTTAGTTAATAGTGGCTTTAAGTCCATGCTTCCAATAGCCTCCTTGATTATTTATATTGCTCTGCTTTTTCTTTTTTTAACATACTTCTTATCATACTTGATTATTTTCATGTTTATAATGGCATGACAGAATGAATGGAGCAATCAAGTCAAGAGTAGGATATAAGTCAATGCTACTGGCACTGCTGTTTTCTTATCACTGCTTAACTAGTATTACCCTCAAGATGATGGTTTCTTTCAGAAATCCTTTTTTAAGGTACTTGTCCATTTTGTGAGAAGTTCAATGAAAACAATTAAGTCTATGACTCCAGCTGACCAGGTTACTTAACTAACAGCACTTTGAAATGAGCTACCAGAACATTACAAGAGAGGGTGTCACTATCCCCCACACTGCTCTGTGGGACCTTCACCCATTCCACAAGCTTCCTCCCAATTCAGGTGTGGCTCCTGATTCTATTGTACCTGAATTGAATTTGGGTGCTCTATATCAAATAGCTGTCAATTTCAATTTTGTCATTTATAAGATAAAAAATATAGGCCTGACCTGTGGTGGTGCAGTGGATAAAGTGTCAACCTGGAAATGCTGAGGTTGCCAGTTCGAAATCCTGGGCTTGCCTGGTCAAGGCACATATGGGAGTTGATGCTTCCAGCTCCTCCCCACTTCTCTCTCTCTGTTTCTCTCTCTCCCTCTCTCTCTCCTCTATAAAAATGAATAAATAAATTTTTTTTAAAAAAGCAATAAAAAATATATAAAATTAAGGAACTTGAGGATCTAGAATAATGACGCTTAAACTGCACAGAATGACTCTTAGCTCTTCATAGTTTGTCTTCTGCTTAGAATATCCAACTTCATCTTGACCCACCACTTCACATCCTGTGCTCCAACATCACAGACTTTCCTTAAATTTCTAAAATCAGCCTTGCTCTTTTACAGTATTGTGACTTTGTAAATGCTCTTGTCCATGTCTGTTTGGCTTTTCATTCTTTTATCAGCCTAAAGAGTCAAGGCATCTACCACCTTCTGGAGCAAATACATCTGGTGCTTCATGGCCCCTGCCATGGTTGACCACCAACATGGCAGTTGAATTTGCACTGAAAACTACCATGGGACTTCAGGTCTAACTCACCCAACATGGTCCCACCTCAAGCATGCCAGGAGGCATGTGCTCCAGGGACTTCCTGATGCAGGCTCCCCTGAGCATGCACAGTCCCTGGAGGAAACTCTCCACCAGTGGGGACAGGAGCCAGTGAATAAGAGCCCCAGTTTCCTGTCTTTCAAGTGACAATTTTGGAAGGCATTGTGTTTGTTTCTCCGGAAGTCCTAGTAGAACCAAGCCTCTCTGCACACAGAGGAACCCTTGATAAGACACCCTTACAATGGTTTTCCCTCTACCCTGCCTCGCCTACCCTTACCAATGCTTCCTGGGACCTACTCCCAAGCCATCTGCACCAAAATCCCTGTCATAGGTTCTGCTTTCAGTAGAAAACAAACTGAGACACCCTGCTCTGTCAAACTGCCTCCGGAATCCTGAAGTCCCTCCTGTCAGTAATGCCTTTCTTTTCTCTTTGCTGCTCTCCAAACTTGTAGATATCTGCACTGTTTCATTCATGACAAACAGACATGATTAGTGGTTACCACACACTCTCAGGTCGTTCCTCCAACCCCAACCAGGTAGAATGTCCCAGGTACTCACACATGTCTGTCCACCCTGACTCTTCTGCTGCTCATCTGATGTGGCATCCTGGGGTCCTTGATGTCACCGTACTCCATGGGCCCTGTGGTTTCCCCTGACACTGACATTGGCCTAAGTCTACTCTTCCAAGTAAAATAAGTCCTCTTCAAAACTATCTTTGCCTGACCAGGTAGTGGTGCAGTGGATAGAGTGTTGGACTGGGATGCGGAGGACCCAGGTTCGAGACCCTGAGGTTGTCAGCTTGAGTGCGAGCTCATCTGGTTTGAGCAAAAGCTCACCAGTTTGGACCCAAGGTCGCTGGCTCAATCAAGGGGTTACTCGGTCTGCTGAAGGCCCGTGGTCAAGGCACATATGAGAAAGCAATCAATGAACAACTAAGGTGTCGCAACAAAAAACTGATGATCGGTGCTTCTCATCTCTCTCTGTTCCTGCCTATCTGTCCCTATCTATCCCTCTCTCTGACTCTCTCCCTGTCTCTGTAAAAAAAACCCAAACAAACAATAAAGCAACAAAAAAAAACTGTCTTTAAGGAAATGACCTATGATAAAACCAATGTACTGTTGGCTAATTGATATAAACAAGAATTAAGTGCCCACGACATGTTTCTGGTCACACAAATATCACTAAACTTCTAAATAAAGACCCAATACATTTGCGATATTAAATAGTGAAATAAATATGAACTATACATATGTTTAAGAATACAAACAAGTAAGATAACTATTCTCCAGCCTGTTGGGGACCCAGGACACCCTTTCATCACAGAGCGCACTCACAAACACCCTCGGGCTGCCATTGGGACAATACAGACTCCAGTTCACCTGATATACACACCTTTGGCACGGGGGAGGAAATCAGAGTCCCCAGGGGAAACCCACGCAGACATGGGGAGAGTGCAAGCTCCACACAGACAGTGGCCCCAGTCAGGAATTTATTTAGTTTCCTTATCATTGTTATAATAAAACAGTGTTGAACAAAATGATGTTATTCAAGGATCTGTGGTACAGTTACCCCTATTAGACGCAACTCGACTTCATGTTTCTCCACCAGGTAGGCAGTCCTGGTGCCCATGGTTGGTCCTTCAAGTTTCGCTGCTCATGCTTTGGCTGCCATAGCTCCAAGTAGCATTGCGAGAGATTACTTAGGCCTCAGGGATTTCTCTTATTCACTGAAACAGTTGTTCAATTTTAATCTCTCTAAGATATTCTCATTCATTCAAAAGGTTAGACAAGGAATGGATTTAATCAATAGCTACCATTCTTGATTTAAACTTACTATTCTCCTCAATCCCCTTCAGTGACTAATATTTTCTCACTAAGGTAAATTCAGTATTCTCCCCTTACTCCTACTTCTGATAACTTGCATGGCTTAATCAAGTTATTTAACTTCTCCAAGCTTTAGAGTTTCTATTTGTAAAATAGAAATAATAGTTCCTTGCCTATTGAAAAACTGGACACAGCAAGATTATCTCTTGAGTTTTCTTAGATCCCTAGTCTAGGGTTTAATATTATTACCATCTAACTA
Source organism: Saccopteryx bilineata (assembly GCF_036850765.1). Taxonomy (NCBI): domain Eukaryota; kingdom Metazoa; phylum Chordata; class Mammalia; order Chiroptera; family Emballonuridae; genus Saccopteryx; species Saccopteryx bilineata. The sequence continues at coordinate 177,968,637 of NC_089495.1, forward strand.
TATGATATCAAGTTATTCTAGTTTAATATCACACACACAATTGCAGACACACACACACAAACACACAATATCCCCCTCTCGCCCTCGACTGATACTGTCATCTTTGGAAGGACATTTCAGCTATACACCGAAAATGGATGCATAAATACAATTGCTGACATCGATTTATTCCCAAAAAAATTCTATAACAATGGTGCAAACGTGTAGCTCTCAATAAAGGATGTGACAATTACGGATATAAATTCAGCCTTTGGCGTGCCAGAGTTACAGCATCCTCATATTTAGACATCAAACAAGACTTCCCCGTTGTACAAAGCAAAGGAACAGGAAAACGTAGACACTCAGCATGACTGCGCTGGCTCCAGCGGGTCAGGAGTTTGCTTCTTCAGAGGATGAAAATACTCGATGCTTCCTGTGTTTCAGGAAGAACCTGGGTCCATCTTGGCAACATAAAGCTTCGTGGTGCTTAAAAACAAACATCTCTCATATCCACCCTCATCTCATCTTTTTGAGGGTGGGGGGTGAGGGGGAATGCTTTGGATTTCATTGGGAAAAAAGAGACATCAAAAGAACTAAATCATTAACTATTAAAACATTAATAAGACAGGGAGTGGGAGTTAGGATGTTTTTTTATCTACTTATCCTGGATCGTTTACTCATCATGTTTCATTGACTCATACCATTTTGGAATCTTTTTTGCTCTGAAATCATGAAGAAGAGAAAGGCTTACTCTAACCTTGAGCTCAGGGTGGAATTATTCATTTGGCAGAATGGCAGCATGTGTAAAATTTATTGTAAAGGAGACAATCAGCATAGAATTACTTCATGTAAAGCACAAAAGAAATAATTTTTAAAAGGGATGAGATAGGACAGAGTGGCCATTAGTTATTTAGTCAGTCATTCACTTTTATTGTGACCATTTGAAATGTACACACAAAAAAAAATGCCCACGTATAATGAACAACCCTGCCTGTGTCCACACAGCTTCAGCAATTATGATTGTAGTACGGACATTTTCAGAATTCTATACGATCAGGCTGTACAAAACTTAGACAAGCCTGACAGAAGTACATTGGGCATTTTTTTTTTAGCATATGATTCTCTTTTTCTTCTTCTGTTTGTATAAATCCATCAAAGGGAAAATTGGGCCAAGTTGTGTAAGTGTGTGGGTGTTTTCCCATGCAGTGTATTTGCTTAATTCACATATCCAGTCCCTAGGGAAAGTGTTTTAAAAAGTAAGTTTCACTCTTAAAGATCCAAGGAACCCAGCATTTTACAAGCTCTGGGTTATTAATGATGATATTTACTTCCCTGTGACATCAGTAAGTGGGAAGTGTTATTATGCCCATTTCACAGATGAAGAAACTGAGGGCTTTTATGATTATATGTCTCATCTGGAGCCAAACTGTGCTGGCAAGACAAGCAAGGACTTCCAATAAAGCCCATCTATTTAACCTCTACACCAGCGCTAGAAATATAATGTGAGCAATGTATGTGATTTAATTTTTTTCTGTAGCCACATTAAAAGCAAAAAGTAACAATAAACAGGTGAAATTATTTTTAACACTACAGTTTATTCATCCAGTATGTCCAAACTACTATCATTCCAATAAGTAATGTGTTTGAAAAAAATAGCTTATGTTCTTATTTTTATACTAAATCTTCTAAATAAATGTTCATTTAATATGTAAAGCACGTCTCAGTTTGGACTCGCCATATTGTAAATGCATTGTGGTCATGTGGTGGCTAGAGGCTCTCAGAATGGACAGCAGAACCCTAGGTGGTAGGTTCTTCTCTCAGAAGGCCACCTCTCATCCCACTCGACAGCTTCACCACGACACGCTATACCTTCTGTTGACTGTTCAGAATGCCTTAACTGTTGTTTAATATGCCTTTGGTTTGGGCTAATGGAACCAAGTTATAGACATGTATTAAAGCCCTTGGAAATCAACACAGAGTCCAACTCCAGGAGAAAGAGAGGGAACCCCACCATCCAAAATTTAAAAAGAGGACATATGTATTTTGAATTCTCATTCCTACAGTTGAAAGGTTTAATAAAATTAAGAATGAGTCTGTGATGGACAGGCAAAGATATTGCTCATTGTAGTATAAGAGCTAGGAAGCTATGATTTTTTGAGCTGTCATTTAACAGGCAAATATTGAAAACATTTTTTTTCCTGTTGACCACTTAATAAATTCTACAAACTACAATAGTGGTCTAGTTACTGAATAGTATAATTTGGTAGCAGGGGTGGGAAGAGAATAACATATTTAGCTTAGTGTTTAATGGGATTCACACAGGGAATGCTTTCTTTCTTCTAATTAAAGCATGCTTACATTGCCCATGGCAGGGGGCTGCCCTTTGAACATTGACCTTTGTGTACCTCACAAAACCACAAGGAGATCTGCCTGAATCTCTCCTTTCTTTCACTGGAGGTCCCTGGTTTTGGTGGTAACATCAAACAAAACGGTTGAAACCTCGATAGTATTTCACAAGGTCAAAATCCACGACAATCTAAGGAAAGCCGAGCATCCAGGTCAGAGGTAAACAGTGCAACATTTCCAAAGGCAAAAAAATGTAACTAGAGCCTGTATATTCCAAAAGTGTGTGCCACGGTGATGAACGAGAGCCCAGAGTGAAACCAATCAAGTGGGTGATCATTAAAAACACATGATTTATTAGCTAGTGACTAGGGTTAAGGAAAACATTGTACAATATTAAAGGCCCATAAGGTAATGCCAATTGCAGTTTTAGACCTATTTATGATGACTAACTATCTAAGTAATTAAATACCAAGATATATACATTGAATCTGTAGTTCTTTCAGAGAATTATTTTGAGGTAGATAGCTTAGAAGTGTTGACCTTATAAATGTTCAAAAATAAAAACCAATAAAATAATTTCACTATACTCATATATCTATCTATCCATCTCTTATTGCATGTATCTATAATCTAAGTATGTTTATTCACAAGGAAATAAATCATAGATTTATACTAGAAGGCAGATGGTTAAATTAGAAATATAACATACATGAGTGAAACAGAAAAAAAAGCCCCATTTGCTGAATAAAGACCCATTTAAAGTATTAAAAATATGTACTTGGCCTAACCAGGCAGTGGCACAGTGGATAGAGCATCAGACTGGGATGCAGAGGACCCAGCTTCAAAACCCCGGGGTCACAGGCTTGAGTGCAGGTTCATCGCTCATCAGCTTAAGTGCAGTGTCGTTGGCTTGAGCATGGGGTCATAGACATGATCCTAAGGTTGCTGGCTTGAGCTCAAGGTCACTGGCTTGAGCAGGGGGTCACTTGCTCTGCAGTAGCCTCCCAGTCAAGGCACATATGAGAAAGCAATCAATGAAAAACTAAGGTGCTACAATGAAGGATTGATGCTTCTCATCTCTCTCCCTTCCTTTCTGTTGGTCCCTATCTGTCCCTCTCTCTGTCTCAGTCACACACACACACACACACACACACACACACACACACAAAGAAAAGTGATAGATCAGAGAGAGAGAGATGAGAGATAATTATTTCTCAACTTAAAAGAAGGAAATCCTCCACCCTGGCTGTATAGCTTGGTTGGTTGGAGCATCATCCCGAAGCACAGAGATTGCCAATTTGATTCCTGGTCAGGGCACATACAGGAACAGATGTTCCTATATCTCTCCTGCTCTCTCCCTTCCTCTCCTAAAATCAGTAAAATAAACATTTTTTTTAAAAAAAGAGGAAATCCTGTTATTTGTGAGAACATGATTAAAGTTTGAAGACATTAAGCTAAGAATAATAAGACAGGGAAACAAATATTGCATAATCTCACTTATACAAGGAATCTTACAGAGATCAACTCATAGAACAGAATAGATTAGTGGTTGGCAGGGTCTAGGGGCTGAGGGAAATGGGTAGACATTGGTTAAGGGTAAAACTGCCAGTTTGAAGATGAGTAAGTTCTGGAGTGACTATGATTAACAAGACTCTATTGTATACTTGCAAGTTGCTAAGAGAGTAGATCTAAAAGTGTTATCACCACCACAACAAATAGTAATTAATGTATAGGCTAACTAACCTCACTGGGGTCACCATTTAGCAAAATATACCTTAGACTTATACAAAGTTATAAGGCTGAAGAGAAGGGATGATCCATTTGAGACACAAGTTTTCAAAGTAGCCTTCTTTAGGGAAAGGCTATTTCTTAACTTTTTCAAATACTGCTTTATTCAAATTGCTTCAAGAAAAATATCTCAAAGAAATTCACATCTACTTGGAAGGCCTGGTAATGAATTACGTAACAACACACTTACATGAAAGTTCACATTAAAAGATAATTAAGCAAGGATTTCACTTGTTTGCTCATGGGATTCTATTCAATATCACTGCTCTAAGCTCTCATGCCCCAGACTTTTCCCTCAAACCTTTGACCTCATTGAAGACCCTCTTGTTTTAAACAAACAAAACTTTTCAAATACATGCACCCTCAAAAAGCATGTGACATGCATTTATACATGTTGCACATGACCCTGGATAGACCATCAAGCCAAGTGATGAATGAAGCCAACACAACCCAAACTTTTCTATGAGGGAATCAGGCAGTGAGATGAGGAATAAAGGAGTCTTGCCCATACAGTTCTTGCTTTCTTCCCAGAGAATCAGATTATCCAACTCCAAAACAGCCTCTTGGGAGTCTCCCTCATTCCCACTTGGACAAACTCGAGCCTCTCAGTGACCGTCCTAGAAGTAACCTTGATAAATAAATTACTAAACAATTAAAAATTGCTCCTTTCTTAGATGAACACATGAGAAATAGTAGAAATGATCACATCATCAGGTTGTTTATTTAATGTGCTGATTTGAGTTTGTGTCTTGTTAAAAAAAGAAAAAGAAAGAGGCTTTATTTCCTCTTTCTCTTGGATTATACGTGTAATAATTTATTTAGTATTTTATGGGAAAGTAATTCATCATTTCATTTGATCACATGTAGTGTTAATAAAGCTGTTTAAATTTTAAAGCCTCATGCGTTGATTACATATATGAAGTCTGACAATCACAAATGAGCATCCTTACGTCTTAAAGAAATTTTCCACCAATAAAAAAAATGTCACAGGAGCTTCCTTTTCTCCCACAGACATTTCATAGTCTGAGGATGGGAAATCAAGGGGCCGTGTGATGAGGCTGAATATCAAACACACAGGCTTTCCAACCCTTAGACAGTTTACTTGGTGACTCCCCATCACATCTGGATTGCAAATCTCCCTGCAGCACAGACCTTATATTCAGGCCACCAGGTTTACACAAAGAGACCGCCCAGCTGCTAGCTGGTAAAAGGCTCCTGGGGTCTCAGGGAGTCCCTGACAGCTGCGTAATTCAGTGCAGAAGCAGTCCCCGCAATTACACGTCCCTGTAGATTACAGTGTAATTACTATGAGGAGACTGGAAAAATAATTGCTTGTAACTTACCCTGTGGTTGAGAAGGCATAAATAATCACATGTGCGCTGTGTAATGATGTGTGATCACTTTGCCACTACTGTGTCCCAGCTACCACCTATTTAGATGATCAGCAGTGACTTCTGGGGGGAAAAAAAAGTCCTTGAAGGTTATTTATATTCTAAAATGTAAAGAACTGAAGCGCTGACAACTACACCTTGCCTTCCAAAGAACTGCCTTGGGAAAAATTTTATAAGACCTGGCCCCCCAACCTGCATTCACATGGGAGTAAAAGTGAGTCATGTAAGTGTTGCTTGATTTGCACTTTTCAGTTTGGCTTGTGCCATCTGGCTTCTGTTTCCCAGGTTCCGACATTTGATCTCTAGGAAGGTTGAGATGAAGCTATTCAAATTGTTAAAAATTCAATCTAATGCAGAATTGATATTTGAGGGGTTATTCTTAATTTTAGAACCATTTTACATGTTTAATTCATAACAACCTAAATATTATTTGCTAAGATTAAATCCTAATTCCCTTCAGCAGCAATGTCTTGGTCTTGTTTATTGTTTTAAATAAAGAAAAGAAACATTCTGTCCAAACAACATGTAGTTTTTAGGGGCTTTGCTGTATATGAGTAATTTATGCATAATTCAAAAACAACCACAAATTACTTAATCTATCTATGGGTAATGTGGAAAAGAAATGTGTATGTCTCTGCCTAATTTCTTTCAGATTTGTTAGTGGTATTGTTTGACCTTTTTGCTTTATTACATCTTGTCTCAATAATTGATGAAGCATGGGAATAAGGCCAGTATTAATTTAGAAGCTTTGAAATCCTTTTTGAAAATCCATTTTGATAAGATGTTAAATTATTCTTTAAAAAATGATCTTTCCATTGGAGAGTACAAAATTCCAATTATTTTAGAAATGAAAATAAAAATGTCTACAAGAAAGTTAAACTTAATCTTTTTTTAATAGCAGCTGCCATAGAAAACCAATGTTCGTGAGCATAGTAGCTTGAATTATGAAGAAAACATATGTTTCAAAGCTACATAGTTAAAAAGAATTAAAAATCAACTTCTAAAAAAAAACCCTAAACATTTGAAGGTATTATTTAGTATAGAGGTCACAATGCTCCTTGGGCCATGAGTTTTTTGGCAATCTGGTGAAACCTATGAACTCTTCTCAAAAGAATTTTTATTTTTAGATGTAAATTAAAATACATAGGAATGCAATAAACATAGATTTGTGATGTAGTAAAAGTTTTTTATTAATGAATTATTATGTGACTATTCAATTTAAAGGAGTCAACAAGCTACTGCCTTTTCAAAGTGATGAGAAACATACATGAGATTTGAAGATATTATTAGAATTGTCATGCAATGTGAAAATATCCATACCCTGATACTGTGGTTTGTTGTTCACATTCTTTACAGAAAAAGATGCTCTATTTAGGATAGGATTTAGAAAAAAAATGTCATTTTCCCCATCCCAACTCACAAATTTTCTAATAGATCCTTTGGTTGCAGAAGAAAGCAGTGGTTACTGTATTTGCTAGGTTAAGGGTGCCTGATTTTTACTAGTTTCTAAAAGAGATGTTGAACATATTACTATGATATTTAATGGTGTCATTTTATTCCTACTGTCAACTGGTTGTTGGTTCCAATTTACCATCAACAGGAATCCCCAATTTGGGATGCGGTGAAGAAGAAAACAGCGCATCCATGCAAACAGTGAGACAGCCCCACTGTGAAGTTGCCTCAGGGCCACGTAGGTGTCTCTGGGGCCAGGTCCCTCTTGAGCTAGGCAGCTCTGCTCCGCTCTACAATTGTCTGTTCCACTGTGCTTCATTCTGCAGCAGTCTGGTCCACTCTACTCTTGGGAGACATCTTCCCAGTCTGATCCACTCTGCACCAGGGAGGCTCTGGACAGGCAAACACAGTCTTCACACTTCAGTGGAAAGTTAGCTCTCCAAGCAAGAAGGAAGCGGCTTATATGAACAGAAGTCCCAACCCCTAATCCCTGATTGGTCCATTCTCATGCAAATCAGGGCTTCAATTTCTCACAGTTTGATTGGTCTAAAGGCACTGTCAGAGTTGCACAGCTCTAAATGGATGAGGAAAGCCTCAATCATATTGGTTAAAATAAGACTCCAGAAACTCCTTTATAAGGGTGGCTCAGCGGGCAGGAACAGAGTGCAGGCAGGCAGTTCAGTGCAGGCTCCTCCACTTGAAGTGCAGTTTGCGTGCAGCTCTTGTGCAGAAATGGCTACTAGGCTCTGTTTTTTGTTGCTGTTTTTTCCCTTGAGCCCAGTTAGCCACTAGGAGCTCTTCTTAGCTGGTATCTTTTTTTTTTTTTTTTCCTTTCAGCATTCACACTACCATCCCTGAGATTAAGACAAAGGACAGAACTAATTATTTATTTGTTTTAAAAAAATATATTGGGGATAGAAAAACATTTAATGAAGATTTCACCAACAGAATCTTTCTGTTATTCAAGGCAAGGCATTAGTACATAAGCTTACTTTTCACAGGTGTAAATTGTATATGTGGCAATAAAATAGTACAGGAAATGACTTTATTTTCTTATAACTTCATTCCCTTATCTAACAAATAAAGTAATTAGGATAGATGATCTTGACCTGATATGCTAATCTTAAATCTGTGGTAATCTGAAATTAAGACAACAAGGAACTATTTACTATTCTTATCTTCCCTACCCACAAGGGTGCTTCCTTAATCACCTTAGTGTTCCCTTACCTTCTGATACAACTTGACTGTTTATGAAACTGTTACAGATATTTCTGATCTCATTTTCATTATCACAGGTATACAGCCATAATGCCAACATTTGAAATGCTCTCTGCTCATATACCCAAGCCACGTTGGTGGGTAAGGGAAAATTCCCATTCCCAAATATAAATACCCCCTCCCAGGGATATTGTCTCTTGAAACTTCTAAGTGCCCATGTCTTGATGATCAAGTCACTTTTATTTATTGAGTTGTGAGAAGTGGTTCTCAGTACACAGAGCAGAGAGGAACAAGCTTGCAACTTTAATAAGGCCCACAAGATAATTAAGACATACAATTTCTTCTTCTAATGCCAGGCCAGGAGAACTTTTCAGCCTGTAATATGAATGACTAAATGCTTTCATGTTTGAATTTATACATGGCTATAAAATATATTTTGATTTTTTTAGTCAGCCTTTTCATTTGATTTTCCCAGGCAAAAATGAAACATCCCACATCGTGTCCCACTAAAAATAGGGAAGTTCAATCAAGCTGCAGTTTTGTCTATTTTTTTTATTCAAATGCATTCTGAACATTGTATGCATAGCTACTCATGAAAAAATAAACAAAATTGCATCTTAGAATAGCTCTATATATTTGTGTAATCCTTCCTCCAAATAAGGCAGGTCTCAGATCTTCGAGGTAAACAAGGGTGAGAATAATTAATTCATTTTATAGATTCAGTCTTGCACCCAACCTATTTCTGAAGTTCCTACAATGACATGTTCATTGAAGGACATAAAATATGCACAGGCACTCATTTTCTCAAGGAAGCTGCATCTAGTTTAGGGTATAACATGGATGAGTTCAATGTAACTGGCACAGTTAAAAGTTAAGTACTGATCTTAAGGAATTATGAGAAGAAAGCATGGGAAAGGAGACACATTTCAGCTTTGAGGCACCAGATAAACTCAATGGAGACAATTCAATTTAGAAAAGACTTGGAAAATAGGAAAATGTCATTAAGTAGAGCCCGGAAGTAGGTGTTCCATAAGGAGAAAGCAGCATAAGCAAGGTTGGTGAGTGGAAGAGGCAATGTGTATTCAAAACCATAAAGCTAGTATTATTGAGAGATAAGTTTAGGCTTATTATTCCCTAGGGGGATTTGTGAATATGTGGTTACATCATAGAAGATCTATGTGCTGGAGTTTGGAGTTTGAAGTTTAGTTGCTAGATTTTAGAGAGTCATTAAATATGTTCAAGTAAGGGAAGGTTGTACCAGAATAGGTTTGAGTGGGACTCGGGAAAATAGGAGGTTCCTGACTCCAACCATAACCTTAACTCTAAAGAACATAAAAGGGCTACAGCCAAGGTGGTACAGGGAATGGAAAAGAATAAATACCATAAAAATACATAAAAGATAAGAAAAAGGAGTCTAAGAGATATTAAGGGACATGAGCAATATTATATAAAAACTAAAGGATGGTGTCTGTTATTGACTCAAGAAATAGATCTAGAACTGATAAAGCAGTAATTTCTCATATACTTCTCTGTGGGTTGTTTTCCTGTACATAGAATGAAAATGACTATAGGTTAATCCAGGATGTAGATCTCATGTATAAACTGCATTGTCAACTAATGTAAATTATCATCCATAGGAAACTTTGAACTGTTGCAAATAGTAGAATAAAATACAGAATAGGTAGTACAAGAGTTGAAAAAAAACTGTTACTCAAAAGCATTATTATACAGTAACTACCCAAGGAAATATAAAATTATAATTCTGAAAAACTAGTAATGGGTTTAAATAAAAGTACCTCATAATTAATATACAAGTTTATGATACTAACACTAGACACATTCACCTTGAACCAAGATAGATGTCTTTAGTAGTGTCACAGTGAGCATGCCTCATGAACAACATAGATTTTAATTTCAGTCTTCAAAAAGACTGAGTAATAGGAAGTGTAATTCTATTAATGAGAAAACAAAGGCAAGAAATAACTACAGGACAAAATATATAAAAGTGTGCTCTAAATATGAAAGCAAACTAATTTTTTGTGTGTGTTGGAGCACCCAACTTATCACTGGAAACATTCTCCAAATAGCAATTCCAAGTGAATTTCAGATCTTGTACTAGTAGAGATGCAAGTATAATTATAACTCATTACTTGGCTCTACAATAAACAAGAATTACCTTATAATAATGTGCCATTGGTTTTCACCTGTGAGACTCAACTTAGATAAAAAGCAGAGTCTTGACTATCATTACAAAATAAAATGTAAATGTTATCAAAGTTGACAACTATCTCTCAGGAGATAGGAAGTAAAAATGGTGGAAACAAGTGGCGAAAAGAATAAGTACAAATATCTTACATAGATAGAATCAAAAATATTCATAATGATGGAAAAAGAAAAAAGTTTAAGTATATAAATTAAATATATAAAAAGTCAATGGAATTGAATAAAAATTAAACAGCAGTCAATGTAGAAAAGAAGTGAGGGAAACCTGACCTATAGTGGTGCAGTGGACAAAGAATCGACTTGGAACGCTAAGGTCATTGGTTCGAAACCCTGGGCTTCCCCGGTGAAGGCACATATGGGAAGCAACTACTACAACTACAAGCTGATGTTTCCTGCTTCTCTTTTTTCACTTTCTCTCTCTCTCTCTCTCTCTTCCCCCCCTCTAAAAATCAATAAATAAAATTTAAAAGAAAAAAAATAATGTGGAGAGAGAAGTGATGTATAGGAGTGATATGATGTTCCTTTTTCATATAACAAAATAAATAGATTAAAGTGAATAATTAAAAAAATAGTGGTATGACTACATTATTTAAAATTATGGAAATAACCACTAGGACCCCTTGAACATAAATGTTAAAAAAGATGACCTCTGGGGAATAAAACTAGGAAGGAGTTAATTGTAGGGGTGGAAGCCATTTCTTTTTGTGATGAACCCTTATTTTCTATTTGATTGTTCTATGTGATATGACAAAATTAATTATAAATTAATACAAATGACACTTAAAATTAAAGAATGAAAAGAGATGAAGGGAGGGAACTCCAAGGAAAAAAAAATATCTATTCAGCTTTTGTAGCACAGGGGGTCTTTTTGGAAGGAAATAGAGAAGAGAAATATAAGAAGTCTAGAAAATTTTTTGCCAATAAAATTACCTTCTATCCCAAGGGGAAAAAATCAAAGTGAGGTCAAGGACTAAGGTGGTAGAAGGAGAAATGTAGTGAAAATAATCTGAGTATGAGTCTAAACAAAGCACTTGAAATTGCACAGTATGTGGGTTTAAAATGACTTGATATAAGACAGAAGTCTATTACTGGTGGGAGCACATGAATAAAAAACTCAAAACAGGGTTTGGGAGTTTTCAGAATATTGGTAGATTAATAACAGATTTTAAGAAAAAAATTAAAAAGCTGAGCCTAACCAGGTGGTGGTTCAGTGGATAGAGCATCATCCTTGGACACTGAGGACCCAGGTTTGAAGTCTTGAGGTCATTGGCTTGAGTTCAGGTTCATTCTGCTTGAGCGTGGCTCACCATCTTGAACCTCGGGTCTCTGGCTTGAGTATGAGATCATAGCTATGACCTCATGGTCGCTGGCTTGAAGTCCAAGGTCGTTAGCTTGAGCCCAAAGTCACTGCCTTGAGCAAGGGGTCACTGAATCAGCTAGAACCCCCTGGTCAAGGCACATATGAGAAAGCAATCAATGAACAACTAAGGTATCGCAATTATAAGTTGATGCTTCTCATCTCTCTCCCTTTCTGTCTGTCTGTCTCTCACTAGTGAAAAAGAAAAAAGCTGAGAGGATGGGTGCAGAGGAGGGAATGAGACTTTTATTTCATATCTTTAATGTTTTTTTGAATCTTATAAATATATGACCAATTTTTAAAAATTATAAAAAATATACAAAAAGCAATAATATATTTTATTAAGCTACATATATCTTACATAATACATATTGTATGTAGTGTTTTTGTTCATAAAACACAATGAAATGAATAAACAAAAAAGATTTTGTTACAACTTAATAAAAAGTCATCCAAAATAACTTGGTGCGATCTTTCAAACATGGACAAGCTTTCAAACATCAAATATCGTATGACTGAATGTATATGGTTATATACCAAGTTCAGATTTTTAAGAAAGTTGCCACTAATTTTAATAAATTTATAATTAATGTAAGCCATCATATTAATAGTTCTAAAAATAAAAACATCAGTAAAAATTTACTGAAATTCAACTTTGATGAATACATTCACCCTAATGGGAACATATGGACACTTTCCTACCCTAATGAAATATATTGTCTCAGTCCAGAAGGCAGCATCATACCTAACAGGAAATCACTAGAGACATTCTCAGAAATGTCAGGAAAAAATGCAATCATGTTCATTATCACCACTAGTGTATAACATTCTATTGGAGGTACTTGCCAATATAACAATAAAAGAGAAAAATTTGCAGAATAAAAATTGAAAAAAAAGGAGAAAAAAATTATCACAATTTTTGGATGATTTGCCTAAATGACAGATAAAACTGAAAGATTCAAACTGAAAGGTATTGAGTAAAATAGTGTCATTTTATGGAAGTCATTACTTTCATATTTACAAAAGGTAGCAACCATTTAGAAAATCGGATAGGAAGATACTATGGACAATAGCAATAGAAAAAGAAAGCTGGTTAGAGAAATATTTAACAAGAAATGTGCAAGATCTTTAATGAGGAATTGGCCTTTGTATCCATATTTATAATTCTTTAGGTTTTATCATTTATTTTATTTATAAATTAGAGACAATCATATGCATATGAAGAATAAAACCAGTACACAGATGAGAATTACTATACAGGCACAGAGGTACTCTAACATTAAAAGAATAAAGAAATAGATATTGATTGAATGACCTTATTTAAGAAAAAAAAAATCATTTAAAATCCGATAGGGAGACTCAAGAAAGATTCCTGAAATGTGATTGGTAGGGCTGCAAATTAGAAAGAACATATTCTTTCTTATCTATGAAGTATCAAGCTGTCACAGTGAACTCTGTGCTCTCTGTCTTGTCAACATTCTGAGTTTGTGAACTGTGACTAAATTAAATTGATGGACAATAACATCAATAGCTATTACCATCTGTTAAGCCATTGTTATGTGTCAAAGCCCTGTGTTCATAAAGATTTTACATATGTTTTCTCCTATGATACTTGTAATACATAACATAAATACCAAGAAACCATTATTTTTATTTTGCAGGTAAGACACATATGGATCAGACAGATAAATCTCTTGGCCAAGGCCATACACGTGATACCAGGCAGAGCCTGATTTCCAGTTGAGTCTCAGCCTCACACTGCACACCTGTGCTCTTTCCACTTTAGTATGTTGCTTTCCATTTCAGTCAGCTTCCAATCCATCCCTCATGTAATACTTTTCTTGGAAATTCAGAACTGAAGTCAGCAGTTTTAAGGTCCTTATCATAACTTTCCAGGTAATGTTATTGAAGGGAAATATAATAGCAATAAAAGCTATACAGAGCCTAGGAACTCTACAGCCTTGGTAGTAATTCCCCTATAATAACATTTTTGTGCATCTTCCCATAATAACAATTAAAAAAACAACAACAACATGAAATTATACACACTGACAGCTTCAATCTTATAAAAATGTTCAGGACCCATGATGGCATACTAGATCCATTGACCTGGGTACATCTCTGTTAACAGTCCTTCTCTCTTTGCATAATTATATGCTCTTATAGTAATGCTATTTATATGGCAGGCATTGCTGTTTATTCTCAATAAAAGAAATGATCTAAAAATCACTGTATTTCCCCCCATTTAGAAAGACATTGTGTCAATCACATGAAAGGCATATCTTAAACCCAAGTAGCCTTTTGGATTGGAGCCAAAACACCTTCCCAAGAAAAACTCTTTGATCCATTAGGAAATGATCATTTGCTTTTCTATTTTTCTTGTACCATGGAGCTGAACTCTGTAAGCATTTATGTACTATGTTTATAGGTAATCTGTTTAATATGCGATATTGGATTTGTTTTTTACTCTCTTCAGCCCCTTTTAACCTCTAGTCTGTAATGACTTCCACATGGCTAGCCAAGTCTATTTTTAGATTGTTAATTATTTGTCCCTATTTTTAGCTCTCTTCTTTCTTCTGGTTGCTGATTATTATAAGACCTAAAGTGCCTTCTCAAATTTTGTTTTTCGGCCAGAGTAGAGGCCAAATCTGTCACTGAATACTAGTCTTTCCCTCCTCAATACCAATCTTTTTATTTTACTTTTCTCCTAACAAATTTAGGACAAGATTCAATATTTTGCCAAAGAGCCTAAGTTACATAATATGTTAAATAAATATCAAACAAGATACACATTTTTAAAAAGATCTTGGCCATTAAGTTGGAAAATAGTGAAACTTTCTATTAAAATTTTTTGTAAAATTTGGGCTGAAAAATCAAGCTCTACACTTGTAAAACAACCTATTTAAGCTTTTCATTCCTTGCCCTAGAGAGTATTTTTTAAAAATTTTTAGAATACAAATATGCAATTTTGCATATTTGAGAGTTGCATTTAAGATCAAGAAGATGCTCCAATTTCAGTTTTTAGAGACTTTGGCTCTTGCCTTTGAAAATTTCCAAGCATAATAACGTCCCAAATTAGTGAGCTTTAATCTGTACTTTGTCACATCGAATTGTCAGGTTTTCTTTTTTCTTTTCCTTTTTTGCTGCTTGTTTAAGTGTGTTGTGTGTGTGTGTGTGTGTGTGTGTGTGTGTGTGTGTGTGTGTGTGTTTGCACTTAAAGAACAATGTAGTCTAAAATACTGAGGAATTTTGTGAATTGCTACAGTTGAAATCCAGAATTTCTTCTTTCATGTGCCTATTACATATAAAAAAGTTAAAAGACACCAAAATTTTGTTCCAACTATCATGTTGTATACTAATCAAGTCGTTTTAGAAATTAGTCTATATCCAAATAAGAAAACAGCATGGAATGGGCTCTGCTCTAAACTTACCCTAGGTCATTTTGCCGTCTTAAATCTCTTCTGTCAAAGCTGATTCCAACTGTTTACCTAAATGCCATTTGCTCTGTGTACACGGGATGGGGTTTTGGATGGGGGTGCTTTGAGAACAACTGTGAAAGTGGGGAATCTGGCACCACTGCGGTTGATAAAACACTTTTGTTGACTGTTTTTGTTAATGGATTTGATGTTTTAAGCTCACTACCATATCCCCTGAATTGTGAAGGTAATTCCCCGGACTCTTCAACAAAGATAAAGTTTATGAAAACACTTCATAAACTCTAAAATAACTCACAAATAAGAGAAATTACTTTTCATAAGAATTCAAAATTTCATTACATTGACAAAAGATTTTAAATATAAGGATTTATTCATGTCAGATTTTAACACAAGAATATGTTTGCTTTGGCAGTTGACTAAAACTCATCCTTGGCTTTTTAAAGAAATGTGCTTCCATGAAACAAAGCAATTATGTGTCTCTGTGTCTTTTTGTGTTTGTGTTTGAGAGAAATAAAGGACAGAGACGGAAAGGGAGAGATATAAAAAGTGTCAACTCATAGTTGCAGCATCATAGTTGGTCACTGATTGCTTCTCATGTGTGTCTTGACAGGGGGAGGGGTATCCAGCTGAGCCAGTGACCCCTTGCTTGAGCCAGCGATTATGGGGTCATGTCTATGATCCCACGCTCAAGCCAGTGACCCTGCGCTCAAGCTGGATGAGCCCACGCTCAAGCTGGTGAACTTGGTGTTTCAAACCTGGGTCCTCAGCATCCCAGACTGATGCTCTATCCACTGTGCCACTGTCTGGTCAGGCTCTGTGTCCTTTTTATAAAATATTCATCTTATTGTGAACAATGCTGCCATAAACATGAAGGTGCATTTCTTCTTTTCAAACAGTGCTATGATGTTCTTGGGGTATATTCCTAACAGTGGTATAGCTGGGTCAAAAAAGCAGTTCAATTTTTAACTTTTTGAGGAATCTCCATACTATTTTCCACAGTGGCTGCACCAGTCTGCATTCCCACCAGCAGTGCAGGAGGGTTCCTTTTTCTCCACATCCTTGCCAGCACTTATTCTGTGTTGTTCACAATAGCAAAGATCTGGAAATAGCCCAAGTGTCCATCAGAGGACGAGTTGATTAAAAAGCTTTGGTACATATATACTATGGAATACTACTCAGCCATAAGAAATGATGACATCGGATCTTTTACAACAACATGGATGGACCTTGATAACATTATACTGAGTGAAATAAGTAAATCAGAAAAAAATAAGAACTATATGATTCCATACATAGGTGGGACATAAAAATGAGACTCAGAGACATGGACAACAGTGTTGGGGTTACAGGGTGGGGGGGAGGAGAAGGAGGGGGTTGGGGGAGGGGAGGGGCACAAAGAAAACCAGTTAGAAGGTGACGGAAGACAATTTTATCAATGTCACCCCATTAAAATTAATCAAAAAAATATTCATCTTATGGGAGGAGACCCCTTTAAGAAAAATATTGAGTAATCACATGGTCTTATGTGTTTTATGTGACACACTTCAAGTGGCATAATCTACAATATACACCTTAAGTGTTTCTTTAAAAATGTTCCCCATATGTCTTCATATGCAAAAGCATATAACACAATAGGATCACGAGTTACATGTCATCTGGCAAAGCAATCTTTCCAGAACTGACCTGAATTAAAACCAAAAAACCTAATAAAACATTAATTTTAAAAAAGAAAAGGAAGAAGAAAAAGAAGAAGGAGGAGGAGGAGGAGGAGGAGAAAGGGAAGAGGAGGAGGAGGAGGAAGAAAAAGAAGAGAAAAAGGAAGAAGAGGAGAAAGAGGAAGAAGAAGAAGAAGAAAGAAGAAGAAGAAGAGGAGGAGGAGGAGGAGGAGGAAGAAGAAGAAGAAGAAGAAGAAGAAGAAGAAGAAGAAGAAGAAGAAGAAGGAGAAGAAGAAGAGGAGGAGGAGGGGGGGAGGAGGAGGAGGAGGAGGAAGAAGAAGGAGGAGGAGGAGGAGGAGGAGGAGGAGGAGGAGGAGGAGGAGGAGGAGGAGGAGGAAAGAAAATTTGGGAATTCTTTCTTTCTTGTTTGACATTGATATGGGAAATAACAGTCCTTATTTTGTAAATTTAAGATTTCCAGTGAGAAACATTTCATAAAATAAAATACCTTATTTCAATATTTTCTTAAATATGTAAATTTGAATTTATCCCTTAACATAATTTCTAGGAGATGATACAGGTACAAAAGAGGAAAGTTTAGCATTGTATTTCTAGTCTGTCTGTCCGTTTAAGAAATAATAAGCATTGAAAACAGTGTTTTTAAGCCTATATCTAATGAGTAGAAATAATATGCATAAACATGCCTCTTAACTTTTTTAGATTTTACCTCCTCTGTCTATACAACAAGGATAAAATAGATGCATTTTAGTTTGCACAGAGCATGAGTTGTTGTGGTAATCAGCTTTGCTGTCAATTATATTTTCCATCAGTGATCCACCGTCTGAAATTTGCAATTAGAGACACATCAATTCATCTATTTATTTAGGAAAATTTCAGTGAAGTTCCATAATCCAAAAAATCAACACAAGTGTTTCCTTCAGTCTAGCAGAAATCATTGGGAAAAAAATCAGGTAATTTTAGAAAATGACCATGGAAGTTCCCAATAAGAAATGGAGGGGCCCTGGCTGGTTGGCTCAGTGGTAGAGCATCGGCCTGGCATGCAGAAGTGCCGGGTTCGATTCCCGGCCAGGGCACACAGGAGAAGCGCCCATCTGCTTCTCCACCCCTCCCCCTCTCCTTCCTCTCTGTCTCTCTCTTCCCCTCCCGCAGCCAAGGCTCCATTGGAGCAAAGATGGCCCAGGCACTGGGGATGGCTCCTCGGCCTCTGTCCCAGGTGCTAGAGTGGCTCTGGTCGCAACAGAGCGACGCCCCCGAGGGGCAGAGCATCGCCCCCTGGTGGGCAGAGCGTCGACCCCTGGTGGGCGTGCCGGGTGGATCCCGGTTGGGCGCATGCGGGAGTCTGTCTGACTGTCTCTCCCCGTTTCCAGCTTCAGAAAAATACAAAAAAAAAAAAAAAAGAAAAAAGAAAGAAATGGAATACTGTAGAATCACAACAGTAATTATTCCAGAAACTATTTCTTGAGCAGCATCTATATCCTTAATACTTTAGCAATATCACTAATGCTCACAATAATCCTCTAAGACATGTACTATTTCTTCTTCTTATGGTAATAACACTAATATGTATGATCTGGTAAGCTCATTAAAGGACAGTGACATGATTTGAACTTAGGACTGTGTATGCATAAGTCTGTGCTTTTTTTCATTACACAGTACAACTTCTGTAAAAATAAATGTTTTGGGTTACATGCTCTATGTTAGACTCTCTATTAAGTGCTTTAGTCATTTTATCTCATCTAATCCTTCCCAAATCCCTGTGAGTCAGGCACTGTTATCAGAATGTCATCTCTATTACAGGCAAGGAAACAGCAGCATGGAGAGACATAGATCAAGGTCACGCTGAAAGAGGGGAAGTCAAGATTTGAACACAGGCTTCTGACTATGAAATCCTCCATTATACTGTCATTCCAACAGCAAACATGATAAATGGAATGGAATGATGATAACATAAAGATGATATTGGAAGTGATATGGGGTGCAAACTTGTATTACAAGAAACCATCTTTCCTTTCTCCAGGATGAACAAAGTAGTGTCCAATTGCTTGACGTGTCAAATCCAAACATATATCTAGTATGCAAAATTCAATGCCATATCCACACTCCACCTGTTATTTCATCAGCATCATTTCTCAGCACTGTCCTTTTCCAGCATTTTCCAAGATCCATTCTGTGGAACATCAGTGTGCCTTGAGATAAATGAACAGTGTCTTAGTGGCAAAAGATCACAGAAGTTTGGTCAATGCTCCATTTTACAAACCTAGTTTTGGGGGGTGGTTTTATTTTAATTTTTGAAAATAGTAGAGCTTCTTAGGGGTCAATAATATGCCAATGTGTGCTATGAGCCTCTGAATTCTAGAAATGATATGAAAAGTTCTCTATTTAATCCCCCAATTTATTTGTAGTGAAACACCTACTGACCCTTCACAGGATGTTAACTTCTGCAGGACCACAGTCAGGTCAAAGCTGCTCTATACCTTCACACTGACCTACTCATGCTCTTGAACTCTGAGCTCTCTCTCCCCATTCTCTCCCACAAATGCATTTCTCTCCTTTCTCTGTTAATCCAAGCTTTACACCTCTTGTTAAATCTCACTCAAAAGATGTGGTGGAGGAAACCTTCTTCTCTGATGTACTTTATCTCTTGGCTTCATTTTTCATTCTCAGAGCACCCAGACTTTTTCTGTAAAAAGGTTATTTATAGTGTCCTGTGACTAATACAGGTAGAAACATCCTTAAAAAGTTCTGTATGAATTTAAGAAACATCATTTGGTTATTTTAAAAAACAATTGGTTGTGCCTCTGGAATGAAATATCCGAAGAGGATAAACTCTGGACTATAGATGCCTTTCGAGGAATGGCCTCTTCTCCTCCAATGCTGTGGCTCAGGCCCCAGCAGAGAGCTTGCCATGAAAGACAGGAGGGCCACGTTTGTCACAACTATAAAATTGTGAACTGTTTTCTTAGGAGAGAGAGAACTGCATTTTTTTTTTAATAAATTTTTATTAATGGTAATGGGATGACATTAATAAATCAGGGTACATATATTCAAAGAAAACATGTCTAGGTTATTTTGTCATCAAATTATGTTGCAAACCCCTCGCCCAAAGTCAGATTGTCCTCCGTCACCCTCTATCTAGTTCTCTGTGCCCCTCCCCCTCCCCCTAACTCTCTCCCTCCCTCCCTCCCATGTCCTCCCTCCCCCCCCCCCCACCCTTGGTAACCACCACACTCTTGTCCATGTCTCTTAGTCTCATTTTTATGTTCCACCAATGTATGGAATCATGTAGTTCTTGTTTTTTTCTGATTTGCTTATTTCACTCCTTATAATGTTATCAAGATCCCACCATTTTGCTGTAAATGATCTGATGTCATCATTTCTTATGGCTGAGTAGTATTCCATAGTGTATATGTGCCACATCTTCTTTATCCAGTCTTCTATTGAAGGGCTTTTTGGTTGTTTCCATGTCTTGGCCACTGTGAACAGTGCTGCAATGAACATGGGGCTACATGTGTCTTCACGTATCAATGTTTCTGAGGTTTTGGGGTATATACCCAGTAGAGGGATTGCTGGGTCATAAGGTAGTTCTATTTGCAGTTTTTTGAGGAACCACCATACTTTCCTCCATAATGGTTGTACTACTTTACAGTCCCACCAACAGTGAATGAGGGTTCCTTTTTCTCCACAGCCTCTCCAACATTTGCTATTACCCGTCTTGTTGATAATAGCTAATCTAACAGGGGTGAGGTGGTATCTCATTGTAGTTTTGATTTGCATTTCTCTAATAACTAATGAAGCTGAGCATCTTTTCATATATCTGTTGGCCATTTGTATCTCTTCCTGGGAGAAGTGTCTGTTCATGTCCTCTTCCCATTTTTTTATTGGATTGCTTGTTTGTTTGTTGTTGAGTTTTATGAGTTCTTTGTAAATTTTGGATATTAGGCCCTTATCTGAGCTGTCGTTTGAAAATATCAGTTCCCATATAGTTGGCTGTCTGTTTATTTTGATATCAGTTTCTCTTGCTGAGCAAAAACTTTTAATTCTGATGTAGTCCCATTCATTTATCTTTGCCTTCACTTCTCTTGCCATTGGAGTCAAGAGAACTGCATTTAAATAACCATGATATGAGTCATCAAGTCACATTAGAAGAAAGACATTTAAGGTTTTTGTTTTGTGTTGTTTTGTATTGTGTTGTGTTGTTTTATTTTAGGATGGATTCCCTCTAGAAAGCAGAGCCTAAGATGAGAGCTTGTGTGCAAATAGCTTATTTGGAGGAATTAATACCAAGAAAAATGCAGATGATTGGGAAATTTTCACACATAGTACATTGATCAGCGATCATAACAACTGGGGCTCAGCTTCACTGGGAAATGTTGAAGAACCCAACAGAATGAGCTTCAGAGTTGTCCACCCAAGGGATTCACTAGCCCTTATCCTCCACTGACTAGGGGTTGCCCTGTGGGGTATAACCAGCTGGCATGTCCAGGCAACACATGTTTGAATACCGTGAGGCCCCTGGCCCCAGGCAGAAAGCATGAGATATGGGGTATATCTGAGGTAGACATTATTGGATTAAACTTTCACAAAGACAGGTGCTCTAGAATTGATCAGAGAAAATGAGGGACAAAGAGTATGAGAAAATGCTAAGAGGTGGCTGGGTTTGTGTAGGATCTTTTTGCATTCACCAAAGTGTCTCTCCTTCACAAGTCCCATCTCCAGAATCACATGGGGAGCAGGAAGAATCCTCACTAGGCTTGCAAAGGTGGACGAGCGTGGATGAAAGCCTCTGAGAAGAAACAGTATGATCTTTGGCAAATGATTTTGGCAAACACATTGGCAGATGCAAATACTTATATAACGCTGATTTCAGACTGGGTAACAGTCTGTGTGCTTTTACAGAAAAATGCAGAATCGTATAGGGACCTGCTATGTCATAGCCAAGAAAGATCCTAAAAGCAAATGTAGCTTTCATGGACATTTGTATAAAATTATAAACATCGGCCCTGGCCGGTTGGCTCAGCGGTAGAGCGTCGGCCTGGCGTGCTGGGGACCCGGGTTCGATTCCCGGCCAGGGCACATAGGATAAGCGCCCATTTGCTTCTCCACCTCCCCCCCTCCTTCCTCTCTGTCTCTCTCTTCCCCTCCCGCAGCCAAGGCTCCATTGGAGCAAAGATGGCCCGGGCGCTGGGGATGGCTCCTTGGCCTCTGCCTCGGGCGCTAGAGTGGCTCTGGTCGCGGCAGAGCGACGCCCCCGGAGGGGCAGAGCATCGCCCCCTGGTGGGCAGAGCGTCTCGCCCCTGGTGGGCATGCCGGGTGGATCCCGGTTGGGCGCATGCGAGAGTCTGTCTCTCCCCGTTTCCAGCTTCAGAAAAATACAAAAAAAAAAAAATTATAAGCATCAATTAATTTTTCCAAAGGTGGAACAAAAAGTTTACCTGCCAAAGACCCAAGCAAGGGGAGACACCATCATGAGCTCAATTATATAACACAGGTTCCAGTAACTTCTCTTAGCAAAAAGAGAAATAGCAGAGACTCCTGGCTTCCATTAAGACTAGCTTTCTATGACAAAAAAAAAACAAAAACCTGTGGTAGGTAGTAAGAGTTTTGGTTGAATTATCAATTTTTGTCATTTGAATGAAATAAAATGATAAATTACCTCCCAGTCCATGTCTTCCAGAGGGAAAGATGGAGGAAATAAACATGAACATTTTCTGTATGAAAGGCAAGAAAGAATGAGAGAGAAAGAAAACCTCAAGAAGGCAAGAAACATCACAGTAACAGGGACCCTGCAAGGACCCAAAAGTGAGAAAGAAAAAAAAGATTTGCTGCTTATCCTTAATCACAAGTGACTTATTTAAATAGACAAAATGACAGGCTGACCTCCATCTATTTTAACTGCCAAATCCTATCAGCAGGGTGTGATTACCTCCCAAGACCACCTTGGGGGGGGGGGGGTCCTCAGGCCTACCCTGAGGCTCCCTGACATTCCTTCTTCCATCCAGAAATCCGGAATTCTAAGGAAACATTTGTGGCCATTAAACCAATTGGAGTTGAACCTATGTCCTAGAGGTTGACAGGACAATTTATTAATGTGCTATATAACCGAGTCTGGATTTAAAACAGAAAGAGTTTGAACAGTTTTTTCTTCTTCTTCCTTGTTTCTACTTTTTACAAGATATTGGTATTTTGAGAGCTATACCTGAAGGAAGAGAAATAGCAGTTTCTGGCCTAGATTTTTTGTTCTTAATTTAAAGAAATTCATCTTTCATGTCAAACACAAAACTAGAGGGAATTAAGCCCCAGGAAATGTTAACTAAAATTATGTCTTGTGAATAAGAAGAGAGCTAGAAACAGAATACAAAAGCAGACATACTTTTTGCAGCTCTGTGATTTTAAAAAAGAACGAAGTGTAATAGCTCCTTTGAATTGAAAAGAAAAAATACTCTTTTATGCCCAGCCTCCTAGAAAGAGTTCAGCAAATAATTAAACTTTTGAGTGTGCATTTATCTGCTTAATGGAATAGTTTTCCGGGTAAAATGAACCGTGTGTGAGTGTGTGTGTGTATGTGTGTTTCATATTTGCAGAACAAAACTTATTGTAATGTCTCTTATTTTCCCAACAATTAGACTTGAGAAATCAGATTTAAATATCTGTGATGAATTAAGAAGCAAATATATCTGCTATCCATTGAATATATAAAATTTTGTTCTATGCATCCAACCTCAGCAATTTTCAGTACAAAAACCAGACCAAGACAAGTGATTTTATGTATCAATTTACATTTTTAAAGACATATATCTTTGCATATCAATCCAAGAGGTGTATTGAGTTAAATTCTCAAGAAGCTTGCTCTAAAAATCAGAAATTCATTTTCTGAATTATCCAGTGCTTAAACTTTTCTCTGAATTCGATTCTAGGATTCCCAGGCATTCATTGAATAATTAAAATCTCTTAAATCAGCAACTCAGTCTGC
Source organism: Saccopteryx bilineata (assembly GCF_036850765.1). Classification (NCBI taxonomy): domain Eukaryota; kingdom Metazoa; phylum Chordata; class Mammalia; order Chiroptera; family Emballonuridae; genus Saccopteryx; species Saccopteryx bilineata. Next base: position 177,992,474 of record NC_089495.1, read on the forward strand.
CCTTTATGTTTCCAGCTGTTCTCCAAAGCAAGAAAAAGCTCTTAGATAATGATAGAATGCCATCCTATTGCTTTAGTTTTACTTAAAATATATTACCCATGGACCATCATGATTTTTCCCTTACGCGTACAATTTAGCATTCCAGGCATTAATCTCTGTTGGATTAACAAAGAAAACACTTCGTATTCAAGCAATGAAAAGTTGTTTATGTTAAAAATGATGAAAAGGAAATTCTCCCATATTTTAACTTCTCATGTCTCTGGTTGGTAAAGAAAACATCCCAAGATAAAATGACATTTCAATTATCCCAACTAAAAAGAGAGGAGAGAAAACAGACACACCACACACACACACACACATACACACACACACACACACACACACACACACACACACACACACACGGGAAGCCACAATATATCCTATGTAGACCTGAGGGTGTTTTCTTTGTTCTTTTTGGTTCAAGATGAAACAGCTGTTCATTGTTTAAAATAGCATCTTACATTTAGATCTTTTTCATCAAAAGGAAGCCATCTTATCCTTCCAGTTTGCTAACATTAGAGAGGAGTAAACACTCATTTCCTACATATATTATTTATATTGCAGACTTGTGAACTTTTGCAGCCAGTGTCAGACTGACCCCTCTCCTACTCGGTTTTGAATCTTCCTTCCCCTGACCCCATCAGCAGACCAGAGTAACCTGAAGGTCATCTTTTCCTTTTCAATTTTTAAAAACACGTTTCCTTATTCCAATCCAGCAGCTCTAACCCGAGGGCTGCTCCTATAAACAGGGGAGATGGCAGTTATTTTATGACATTTTATCAGTGGGCTGATATGAATGTCTCAAATGAAACTTAATACCAGTAAAATCTTTACAAGGGTCTCACGTTTCCACTCCTTCCCTCTCTGAGCCCAAAGTTCTATACATACCTGCCAATTTGATTTGAAAACCACATCTGCATTTTTTTAATTAAAAAATTCACTTTCATAACTAGCAGTTCTCAAGCTGTTTAATCTAAGTAGCTTGAAACATGCTTGTAGACTCTTAAAGTAAAAAGGCAGAAAGTCCTTTTAAAAATAAATCCTCTGCCCTTAATTTAGGAAAGATTTTGAAACTGGTCCCATTAAAACTGAATGGTCAGTTTAGGTTCAATGCATTCTCCACCCTGCTCCACTCCTTTATTGCTTAAAAAGTAAGTATCTATTAAGTTAAAATGCCAAAGAAAGAGTCCTAGCATGTAATTAGCGGCTAATAAGGAGAAACTCAGGAATTTTTTCTCTCTCACATATTTAAGAGGTATTGCAAAAAGATGATAATGGGGTTGCAATACACATATTATTATTAGAAATACAAACAGTTTCAAGACCTATATCTAAATTATAAAACCGTTTTACTGAAGTGTTAAAAATCTAGAAAACAACCATACAATTCAAAGAACAAAATTTGAGAACCAACTAGGTATAATCTGTTGATTTACAGAGGAAGAAGCTGAGACCCATAGAGATTAAAGTTCTGATCTACTGTAGGTTAATAAGATTTTGTAATTTGTTAAATTAAATACATGATCGCTCAATTACTCTCCTGAATAAGACAGTGCCTGGGAGACTGGGAATAGGCAAGCATAATTAGAACTATCAATTCAATTTTTAACAACTAACGTCATGGAGTTGGAACTGGTTTTCTGTCCAATCTTAGTTAAAACCAAAATGGTTAAATGGTGAGGGTTTTTTGTTTATCACTTAGTTATTTTGGTTCATGGGATGCTCTCAAACTTCGTACAATTCTCCCAACAAATCATAGGAAAAGATCTTGTCCTTTATTCCTTATTTCATTCTTGCTTTGGAATATGTATTCATTCAAATGTAGCCTCCATGGCCTCTAAGCATCTCTAGAAAGCCATTTCTTTTCACAACAAATGATCTGAATTTTATCTCCAGACATTTTAGGAATTTGTGAAAACAGGAATATGACAATCGTCAAAGAAGAAAGAGAGATTCATTTCAAAAAATCACTTGTAACCTTTCCCTCTTCCCCATCTCTAAATACCACTGTTTTCTTCTGGCTAGTAGTGCTGAACATTTACTCTCTATTTCTTCTTTTGCCCACTAAGAAAATGGGAAAGGATCTAAAAGAATGAGCTATGTCTGTGATCTGGCTGGTTCCCACCCTTTGGAGACCCTGTCTCGCCCACGCAAGTGGCACTCCATAACCTTATTTCCACTGACATTTTTTTTTAATCTTAGGAAAACTGGGCATTAGGAAGCATGTACCCTCCACCCCCACCCCCGGGATTTTGAATTTACCCAATCAGACCTTACTCAGCAGCTCAGTGTCTTAGCGACCCTGGCAAAATGACATGGGTCATATTTTCACATGGATGAACTATTCCTGAACAATTTCTCCAGTGTGTGAGGCACAAACAGGCTTTTCTTCAACATCAGGCATGCATGTCTTCCCCGCCTCTTGCTTTTTAACAAACATATGTATTGTGGCCAGTGCAAGAGAAATTCTATTACCCATTAATGTTTGAATTTCTCTCCTGCTCACCCCCTTTCCCTACCCCCTTCAGATCTTCTCTCTCTCTCTCTCTCTCTCTTTCTGTCTCTCTCTCTCAACATTTCAAGATATATAAAAAAAGTGGAGAATTTTCTACTCCAATTTTTTTTTCATGTGGAGATGCATAAAATTATGTGGCCAATTTATTTTCTCCTGCACTCTTTTTCCTACAAAGGAATTTAAGGCAAGAAGTATCAGGTACCATAGTCATTTTGATACTTAAAAATACGTCTTTTCCTTTCTATTTGGGGCTACCTTGTTGAATGAGATACAAAGTTTGGGGCTGGGAGTGGAGCGCATTACAAGTTAAAATCCCAGAGATACCTACACCATAACTAATGCTACTTCCGTTTTCAAAAAAGAGTGGCAGAGCCACTCTTTTTGCATCAATTGCTTGGTTTCTAACTAATATAACATCTTATATTGTACTGTTGGACATAGAAGATAATCCCTAAATATTGTTGAATAAATGAATAAGTGAATGAGGAATCAGACCAGCAGGAATTCTATTTTTTTCTTGTTTTTTTTTTCTTAAGTTATATTCCCTGTTTATGCTTTATAAATCTAAGTAACTATAAAACATTTCTTCCTGGGGGTGGAGACATTTCATTCTTTAGAAAGAAAGATAGTATAAAAAAATATGTCCTTAGAAGTCAGATTGTTTACTCATAAAAGCAATTAAAAAGTAAAATTTCCTGTGATGTCACAGAGACAATGTGTTTCAAATACTACCAATCAGGAGCTCAGCTAGTGCATGTACATGATGGTGTGACTTTGCTATAATTCAGTGGCTTTGTTCACAAACCCTTTCTCTCATCGTGAGACTCCTTCTAATGTCAGCATAACCAATAATAGAAAACTGGTCCATTGAATCATTAATATGAATGGAAAAGAAAGAATAGTGACTAACTCTATGAGAAGTTATTAATCACTCTCCAAAGGTAATTTTTATGAAAATTTTGAAGGATCACACGGGCCCACTTCTTAGAAAGTACAAAGTGTGAAATCCAGGTGATGATACTGAAAAGAGTCTCAAGAAGTTTATTTTCTCCAGAGGAAGGAGGGGCTGGGGGGCTGTGTGAAAGAGTTGAAAGAATTAAAAAGTATAGATTGGTAGTTAGAAAATAGTCATGGGGATGTAATGTACAGCACAGGGAATGTAGTCAATAATATTCTAATCACTATGTATGGTATCATTTGGGTACCGGAAATAGCAAGGGGATCACTATGTAAAGTATGTGATTGTCTATCCAGTGAGCTTTATACCTGAAACCAACATAAAACAAAATTGAAAAAATTGAAAGTCAACTGAAAAAAAAGAAATCTTTCCTTTTCTTTCTCCTTCTCCTTCTCCTCCTTCTCCTCCTCCTCCTCCTCCTCCTCTCCCCTTCCTCCTCCTCCTCCTCCTCCTCCTCCTCCTCCTCCTCCTCCTCCTCCTTCTTCTTCTTCTTCTTCTTCTTCTTCTTCTTCTTCTTCTTCTTCTTCTTCTTCTTCTTCTTCTTCTTCCTCTCCTTCTCCTTCTTCTCCTCCTTCTTCTGGCAGCTATACTATAACCATCAATGTGTTGTGTTTGAATTCTGTCTGCATTTTATTTTCTGAATGTGAGTTTTTGCATATATTTTGAAACAATCCCCTGATAAGTTTCCCATCATAAATTTAAAGATGTAAATTTTATCACTCTCTGCAGCCCAGGACATTACATCAGTGGTATAAAAGAAAAGATCAGGTTTCTGTTGGCTAAAAGCAAAGGGGAGCTTTAATGGCACACCTTGTTTTCTCGGTACCAACCCTACCAATGAGAGACTTTCTGACATTTCCATAACAAGTGTGAGTACCAGCTAATACTTTCCCAACGATTATTAAAAAAATGATTGTTGGAACACAAGATAATTACTGGACCACTCAAGAAAGCCAATTGATTCTTCACCACATTTTTCAGAACAAAGTGGTAAAATCTGTCTAGAAAATCATGCAAAATAATCTGAGAACTTTAAGATGCCAGTCTTAAAATATGCAAACCAAAGAAAAGTGCACTTCAATGTTTATTTTAGTTTAGAAGTTTGCTAATGCTTTCTTTTTACTAATAACGTAAGTATGTGGTTCAACTTCGCTCCTCCAGGTACTTGTAATTGTCACAGGAGTACAGGAGTTGGTATGATGGCAACAACTGCTGTCTATATCTCCATACATCTCTTAGCCAAAATCGCCGAAAAGTTGATATTGAATCAATGAAGGAACACAGCTATAGTTTTTAAAGCACAGCAATATATGGTTAACACAGCTGCCTTCTGGTACCCTGCAACTCCCACTCCACTTGAACCTCAAAATGTCCCCAGAACGCTCCTTATCAAGTGAAAGGCAGATGGTTCATTGCATGTGGTCACCATCATCCAGTTCTCTGGACAGCCACACAGTAGCTTTCTAGTTTTACATGATGGTGAGCAGAATGGCTAGATCCTATGGATACGACTTCCAAAAAAAAAAAACCACAGAGAAGGGGACAGGGTAAGCAAGTGCTCGGCCCTTTTCTGCAATACCTGCAGCGAGGCATTCACGAGGATACCGGAATAACTCAGAAACCCCTCTTGAGAAAGACATTCTGTGATCCTATTGCCTTTTATATTATTTTTAAAATGATGACCGCATGATTAGGTTAAACATGCAGAGTAGCGTATGTGCAGAATCACTAGCAACAGAAATCTGTATACCACACAGTTTTATTTCCTTTCAAAGTCAAGCAAAGCTGGAGAATAATCTGACTGGCCTCTTTAAAATATTGGCTACCTTAAACAGTTTTTCAAACCTTACTTATTTAAAGTCATTACTCTGAGAGATTCCAGCACAATATGTTTGTTGATAAAAAAAAAAAAATTAGGCCCTGGCCGGTTGGCTCAGTGGTAGAGCATCGGCCTGGCGTGCAGAAGTCCCGGGTTCGTTTCCCGGCCAGGGCATACAGGAGAAGCGCCCATTTGCTTCTCCACCCCTCCCCCTCTCCTTCCTCTCTGTCTCTCTCTTCCCCTCCCGCAGCAAGGCTGCATTGGAGCAAAGATGGCCCAGGTGCTGGGGATGGCTCCTTGGCCTCTGCCCCAGGCGCTAGAGTGGCTCTGGTCGCAGCAGAGCGATGCCCCGGAGGGGCAGAGCATCGCCCCCTGGTGGGTACCGGGTGGATCCCGGTCGGGTGCATGCGGGAGTCTGTCTGACTGTCTCTCCCCGTTTCCAGCTTCAGAAAAATACAAAAAAAAAAAAAAATTGGGGGAATTCTTTTTCAGGTGTCAGATGTTCTTTTCAATATTCTGCATGTTGGTCCATCTTCATATAGAATTCACCTTTTGAAAGTGACCAAACATCATTAAATATCAACTGTGTAAATAGGTGGGTGATAAAAGTAGGTATTAACAAATTTAGATAAAAAATGAAGTGTAACTATAAATACAATAAGAGTGAATTCCTCTGTCCGTCACAAGCCAACCTGAGGACAATTTCAAGGCTGAAGTTATAGATGAGAGAGTGATCTGCCAAGGACAGCTGTGCTCTGTCATCCTGTTGACCTTCAGGGTTAATTCACCTGATCTGGGTGGCTGACCAGGGGTCATCTCACTCACCCTTACTACCCCATGGGCATCCCTTTTGAAACTCCCTGAATGATAATTTTTAAAAAAGAAAAAGAGAGCCCTCCTTTCATCAGGAATAACTACTCATTCTTTCAACAAATGTTTATTGAGCTTCTTCTATATATCAAACATTGTTTAGTATATGCTGATGACCAAGACAGATTAGACTCCTAAGCTCAGGGTAAGGACACAGAGAATAAAAGGGAAACAAAATCAATAAAAAATTTAAATGGCAATAAATGTAATGAAGAAAAATGTGGGCACATCAGATATAGAAAGTCATTACAGTGAAGTCTTCACGCTGTTGACAGGCTCTGTGACTTCAAGTGAAAGAATGTATAACAAAACCAATTTTACTATAGGCTAATTTATATAACCAAGGGGGAGGTTCCTATGGCATCTCATCAATGTTAACAACAAAACAAGATTGAACAAAACAACGCTATGTAAGGACCTGCTGTACTTAGGAGTTTAGAGCAGGCCTGTATCTGAAAAGGTAACATTCCTGCTAAGAACTAAAGGATAAAAGGGGAATATTTCCCAGATGAGAGAATGGCAAGCCTAGAAATTCTAAGATAGGGTGAGCCAGGTAGCTTCTCTGCAGTCCGTAGTCAAGTATCTTGTTCCTGAGTATAATGAGCAAAGTCCATTATATATTCAATATTTAAGTATTAAATGTAGTCTTCTGTCACAAACATCAAGTCATTGGCAATCTCAAAACCTTTTGACCCAAAGCGGCATCTGAGCAACAGGCATGAACTTTTCCAAGGTGACCACCTGGAAAGACACAACACTACCATGGCTAGAAATGTGCTCAGGTGTTAGAATTAAAACAAGGAATTCCCTTAGAGCAGCGGTTCTCAACCTGTGGGTCGCGACCCCGGCTGGGGTCGAACGACCAAAACACAGGGGTCGCCTAAAGCCATCGAAAAATACCAGTGGAAGTTTAACATATTTTTTAAAGATGACAATGGCCAGTATTTAATTTGGCGTTTTTTTTTCTAGGCCTAAACATCACTTCCTGCTCAGGCAAGCTTGAGAAGATGGGATCAAGGGAGTTTTGTGGTCCAGTGAGCAAAGGATGGGAAAATCAGAAACATTCTGAGTTATAATCCCAGTTGAGCTACCAGGTGACCTTTAGGCAAGTCATTTGACCTCACTGTGCCTCATGCTCCCAGCTGGAAAATTGGATAAGACCAGCAGGATATCACTGAAAACCAGATGCTCCACCAAACCCAAGCTTTCCCAGCTAAATAAATTACCACCAAAGAGACAGCGGGTGGAGGAAGTCCAATCTATCAGCCCATGTGGAATGCCCAATTAATGACATTTGGTCCCTCTTTATATTGAAAAGTTATTCATTTCCCCCATATTCATCGAGTCAGAGTAATAAAATGAGTAGTTCAAGTGAAAGGACTATTTCCTGATGTACTTAGAAGTGTCACTCTAGCTTCCATGTACGTTGTCATAGCGGATCTGCAAGTTAATAATTGTTACAGTCCCAGTCCTGCCTCATTACACCTTCCCATGACAAGTCATGCCAGTGTCAATGACACACAGCTAGAACAACAAAGAGAAGGTTGAATCAGGAGTGAGTTTCTCTGTTTTTTAAACAAAATAAATGTGGAGTTTCTTATGAAACAGAACAATGGTGTTTTGTGTCTAAATATTAACAAGATATTTGAATAGGGAACAAATTCCATCATTCATTAGAATGTTTTGTCTGTATCAATAACAAACAATATTTTGCTTACAAAGATCAATTTAGGAAACAAAAAGAATATTTTTAAATGGGGATTTTTTCAGTTTAAGTTAAAACATCTAAAAAAGTCTTACGGAAAAATTATATATATATTAATCTAAGCAAATTATCTACATTACTAAACAAAAGAATGTTAATGAGGAAATGGTATGATAGAGTTAATACATTAGTATATTTGATAATAACATACTAATCCTGTAACTTGAAATTAGACCACATATGGTAAAACAAGGCATTAAGCATCATCTACATGTAAACCTGGTCAACACAGGTGTACCCCATTCTGAACATAGGCATATTTAGTAATATCTGAGTGTCTGGTTTAATTTTTTATTTCTCACTTGGATATGTTTGATGTCAAGTGAGTATATATTGTAGGAAAATTAAGCAAGATAAAAGTATTTAAAAATATGACTGTGCTATAATATATGCTAGCATATGTGGAACATTACTCTAAAGGTTTATATACATAGAATGTGTGTAGAATAAAATAATCACTTACTCAGTGCTCTGCTCTCTACTCTTAAGTTTATAAACAATAGCTCCTTTCCTCTGGGAGACTTAGGTAAGGGGAAACAATGATGATTTCTGGAGTTGGATGGCCTGGGAATAAGGCAGCTTATATTGAGTGGCTTTCTTTTTAGCTCTGTCTAGTGACACTCCAGACAATCTTAAGGTTGCTTTGTTTTGGTTTGTTTTTTTTTTTTTAATTAAATGTTGCTTTTTAAAATCTGATCTTAATTATGTAAAAGTATTTTCTCACCTGAGAGTCAGTTACTATTTCCTTAGAGATCCATAGACAATATACATGTTGGATGAGTGGCTGAAACGTACATAGATGAATGACCGTGGTACGGTTGCCTAATATCTCAGAGACTTACTTTTCACTCATCTATAAAATGGAGAAGTAATAGCAATCTTTCGAAAGACTGTGACAAAGATCACCAGAATAAAAATGTCTTGCCAACTACACCATACTTCTTACTGTTCTAGACTACTGTTTATCCTCATGAGTTTGCTTTAGGAAGTTAACCAAATAGGCAACTCTTTCTCTTTCTCTATGTACAGCCAAGCAGGCACCAGACTGGACCTGAATCAATTACTCTAACCCAGGGGTCGGGAACCTTTTTGGCTGAGAGAGCCATGAATGCCACATATTTTTTAATGTAATGACCCGTGTACGTTACGCATTATCCAATAAAAATTTGGTGTTGTCCTGGAGGACAGCTGTGATTGGCTCCAGCCACCCGCAACCATGAACATGAGCAGTAGGAAATGAATGGATTGAAATACATGAGAATGTTTTATATTTTTAATGTTATTTTTTTTATTAAAGATTTGTCTGCGAGCCAGATGCAGCAATCAAAAGAGCCACATCTGGCTCACGAGCCATAGGTTCTCGACCCCTGCTCTAGATAGACCAGCCAGGCATCTTCCGAGATGCCCAGAGGTTGGAGAGCCTGTGAGGGACCACAGGAACCACAGGGAGGGAGTCACAACAGCATGTGCATGCATTGGCCACATCCTATGACTTCTCAATCTGTAATTATTAGCTGTAAACCTCATGTTCAGGCAACCACAGCAGTAAGCAACTGGCACTCTTTAATAGGTACAAAATCAAGCTGCACATGTATTTCCCAAGTTCATTTTTTAGTGGGGCATTATCTGTTTTGTTCTTAAGCAAGGATAAACATTTGGAAAGAATCTGGCCACCAAAAGAAAAAAAAAAGTTAATAATAAAAAGGTGGGCATGAGGAAGGGATAGAGAGAAAGAGGAAGTTGAGAGAAAGAGAACAGTCTATCTCTGCAAAATGACAAGCAGGTACATGAAGTATACATTGAGATGCTTGTACAGGAATCTATAAATCAACATCAGTCATCCTCAGAAATCAAAGACATTCACTGTCATTGTCATAAAACACTCTTGACAGTACTTTTGAATAAAGAAATGTTATAGTATAAACAACACCCTTATAGTAAGATGCATTTTAGAGATTTTTTGAATGGAGGTTCTAAATACTAATATATCTAAGTTAGTAACAGCTAGAAATTAAGTAAGGCTTGGAAGCAAAAAATGATTATATTTTGTCATATAGCTACATGATTTTTTCCTTTCCTGTACTGAGGTTTTATCATTTTTTTAATTTTCCATAACTATTTTCTTTTCTCTAAACTCATTATCAACAGCACTTACATATGTTACACAGGCTTAAAACTATGGTAAATAATGCTTAACACATGATTCATTTTTAATGAATAATTATTTAAAAATAAGTGAAATGTGGAAATGTCATCATAATGGAAATTTCTGTGTAACATGGATTTTAAAATCTCAGCCTGGCATCATTTCATCATTTGATAGAACAAAACCTCAATAGAGTGAAGAGATGCGGTTATTTTTTATTTTTATTTTTCTGAAGTTGGAAACAGGGAGGCAGTCAGACTCCCACATGCGCCCGACCGGGATCCACCCGGCATGCTCACCAGGGGGCAATGCTCTGCCCATCTTGGGGCATCGCTCTGCCACAATCAGAGACATTCTAGCGCCTGAGGCAGAGGCCATAGAGCCATCCTCAGCGCCTGGGCCAACTTTGCTCCAATGGAGCCTTGGCTGCGGGAGGGGAAGAGAGAGACAGAGAGGAAGGAGAGGGGGAGGGGTGGAGAAGCAGATGGGCGCTTCTCCTGTGTGCCCTGGCCAGGAATCGAACCCAGGACTCCCACATGCCAGGCCGATGCTCTACCACTGAGCCAATCGGCCGGGGCCACAGTTATTTTTTTCTAATATGTAAATGTGAATAAGTATGTGCAACATACTTTTTTTTTTAGCTATTATGTTCATATGTTACCCAAACAACTGGCTTAAAATTCCATTAAACCAACTATTTAACATTATTTAGAGAATAAATCATTAATCTTTTCTTTCTCTTTTATAGTTAATAATTCTTGAATGTCTGTTGCACAAGTGGACAATCTTAGTCATAGGGTTACCCATAAAAAGATACTATAGATAGAACTTGGGAAATGCCCATTGTGCTTTGTTTGGTTAGTATTAAGAGACTTGAACTGTTGTTCCCCAACCCCCATTCCCGTGATGTTGGTAAGGAACAACATTTTCCTGTTGGCATGTTTACAGACCTGATGGCAAATAATATTTTTTACTATATAAAGATTTTGGAGAGAGTATACAGTATCTCACTGGTACCCAGTCTATCCTCTCAGTTTAACAATATGCATTTTAAAAAACTTCCAAAATGTTAGACATTGTATGTGTTAGATTAAAATAGCTCTTAAAGCCTGCTTGATCTGTTGCATTAATGTGAAGGTTATTTGCAAAATAAAAGCAACTAGGAGAGATGGCAGAAGAATGGTGCTGTGAGAAGTCTCGTTGGTTTCTCCCCCAGAAGTTACAATTTGAGCAGCTAGAATTCAACAAAGGAATCCCTAAAAGCAACTGATTTTTTTTATTAGTAAGAATTTGTATTAGCTGATTTATATCCAGTCTATCCTTAATTATTAATGTAAGCCTACAATGACAAGTTGATCATTCATTAACTCAAAATAAGTATTCAGCTAAGTCAAGTTCATAAATGCAAGGCACCTAGAATTAAAATGCATGATGGAAGTCTTTGGGAAGAGACACAGCTTTAGCCTAAAATATTTGGTCTGCTTCAGTGAAAAGGCTTCTAAAGTTAGTTTATTTCACAGGCAGACTGCTAAGTAAGTAACTACAATCAGAAGCACACAGTAGCCAATATAACAGGATTCCCAAAATTCAACCTCCAATATCATCTTTGATATATTATAGCATCCTGTATCTTCTAAAGCGACTCATTTCATATTAGGATGCTCGCCAAATTCTCTGAACTTTACCTAGTACTTAAATGTACTTTTAACGCCCTGGCCGGTTGGCTCAGCGGTAGAGCATTGGCCTGGCGTGTGGGGGACCCGGGTTTGATTCCCGGCCAGGGCACATAGGAGAAGCGCCCATTTGCTTCTCCACCGCCCCCCCTTCCTCTCTGTCTCTCTCTTCCCCTCCCGCAACCAAGGCTCCATTGGAGCAAAGATGGCCCGGGCGTTGGGATTGGCTCCTTGGCCTCTGCCCCAGGCGCTAGAGTGGCTCTGGTTGCGGCAGAGCGACGCCCCGGAGGGGCAGAGCATCGCCCCTGGTGGGCGTGCCGGGTGGATCCCGGTCAGGCGCATGCGGGAGTCTGTCTGACTGTCTCTCCCCGTTTCCAGCTTCAGAAAAATACAAAAAAAAAAAAAAAAAAGTGCTTTTAACTCTGACTTACATTTCTTAATGCATAGTCCAAAATTCACTTTTTGCCTTCCTCTTTATCTGTAAACAACTGTTTATTTGTGCTCATATTTAATACTTAATCTACAATGGCTAATATTTTTTCATCTACTCAAAAAAAAACCCCGATTATTCATCATCTTACATTTGTGAACTTGCTAATGAAAACACTGCTCTAATTTCTAAAAATTTAGAGGACGTATGATATTCTAGATTTTCATTACCAGTCTCAATGACCAAGAAGATGAAATTTCCATTTTCTTCCTGGTCTCTCATCCATACTTCTTACAAATGCAACTGGAAAGCTTTCTATTTGGGGTGCAAGAAAATGAAACATTGCACTGGTCTGGATCCTGCCATGCCCAAAAGGTGCATTACCTGCCTCTGGTTTATGAAACCATCAGCTTCAGCCATTCAGGCATAACAATAGAAAAATGAAGTCCACCGTGCAATCTATGTCCCCAGTCTCATATCCAGACCCAGCCATCGATCCACCCGGACCTCTCCACCTGGATGTCCCCATGTCATCTCAAATCTAAATGTCAGAAAGTGATCCCGGTCTCCTAGGCACACTTATCTCACTTTCTGTTTCCCACACCTCAGGTGTTGGGCAAATGAGTTTGTAAAATTTGCATTGTTTGAGTTTGCTCACTTTTATTGTTACAAAATGGTGCTAGGCAACACCAGGTATACGTGTCCTGTGAAATTGCAAATTACCTTCCTGCATGGGAAAGGCCATTATTTTGCTAATGTTTGCTGGAAGAGAGGGGTTTTCATGCCAGAAAGTTTTGAAAAGAGAGAGCAGAAGGAGAAAGAGAAAGAAGCCATGTTTGCAGGTGAGAGAGAAGAGAACGCAAAGTGCTGAAGAAGCCATGTTGGCAGGGAAGAAGGTGTGCAGATGGGGAACCAGAGCTGAGGGGCTTTGCGAGCTTTGCTGAGACTGGTGAGACCTTTGATTCTGGGAGGAATGAGAGAAGATTCTCCTGGTTGTGGAACTGGAGAATGTGTCAGTGGCTTTGGGAGCCCTGAGTGAGAGGGAAGTGTTTTCCCTGCCTGTTTGCTCATCGGCCAGTGCGAGACTTTAATAAAGGAATGGCCCACCATTTTGGGGGTCAACTGTTTCTTTACCATCTGCCCAAATCCAATGAGAGCCTGCATGTGTATGGCCACAACGGCTGTGACTATTGACCTTACATCAGGCAATGGCACTACCACGGCACAAAAATAAGGTAGAATCACCCATGTCTTCTGACACTCTATTGACAATGATTCCAGTTAATTACCACTGTATAAAACTCCTTGACTTTCTCCATTCATCTCTATGCCTCTGCCTACAGCTCCTCTTTTCAGGCCCTCCTTATCTCTGCTGAATTTCAGTCAATCCCCCCACAGCTTCCAGAGTGAACTATTAATATGCTAATTCGTGTATGTCACTCCTCCTATAGATCCATTAGTGACTTTCTGTTGCTGTCATCATAAAAAAAAAAAAACAAGTTCTTCGGCAAGTCACAGAAGACTCAGATTTGTTCTTGTCTACTTTATCAACAGTCCCCTGCCCCACCTAATCCTTTATAGCAGTGGTCCCCAACCTTTTTTGGGCCACAGACCGGTTTAATGTCAGAAAATATTTTCACTGACCGGCCTTTAGGGTGGGATGGATAAATGTATCAGGTGACCGAGACAAGCGTCAAGAGTGAGTCTTAGACGGATGTGACAGAGGGAATCTGGTCATTTTTTTTTAATAAAACATTGTTCAGACTTAAATATAAATAAAACGGAAATAATGTAAGTTATTTATTCTTTCTCTGTGGACCAGTACCAAATGGCCCACGGACCGGGACCGGTACTGGTCCGTGGCCCAGGGGTTGGGGACCACTGCTTTAGAGCCTTTATAATTAACCCTGCCCATCTTTAAGTTCACAATCTATTCTCACATCTCTTCTCTGTCACATATGGTATTTTTATCTTCTTTGAATGTTCTTATGCTCCTTCAACTATTGTAGTTAATTCTATCTGCCTTTAGAAATTCATTTCTGACATCCATTCCTTTGGAAACCTCCCCTTACTGGGCCCCAGTGTGGAGCAATGTTGCCTCCAGAGCCCTTTCTGATTACCCGCTAGCATTTTCATTCACTCCTTGCAACCAAAACTTTATGACCATTATTTTATCTCTTTGAATTTTGTCTTCACTTGCCTGTTCTCACATACTGTGATGTAATCAAACTTAAGCTCTATGAGGTCAGGGACACTGGCCACCAATTCTTTACAGAGAGTATAGCATCTAGTACTGCTTCTTGTTCATGGTAGATACTCATTAAGTACTTATTACAGGGACAAATGAAGTTAAGTGATTATTTCTAACTACACACAAACTTCCTTTTTTTTCTTCCTTTTTTTTTCAAAGAAGTTTTTAATGACCAGACACACTAGCAAAGCTAATTTGGGATCCCTCTCCTCTTTATTTGGCCAGTTCTTAAAAAAAAATCAGGGAATGGGGAGAAGCAGAGAAAGAGAGAACTCAGGTATGCCACAAATTGTCTGATAGTTTTTGTGTATTAAGAACTAACTGACCTTCATAGATGGAGTAAAGTTTAAAGTCATAACCTCACTTTCCAAAGTCTATAACATTGGGGTCAGCTCCCAGGATAGCAGAAACAGTCAGGGCCTATACCACCACACTAAAAAGGTTCTGTCAAAATTCTTACGTGTCAGCAATGTCTTCTGTCCCTCCAGACCCATGTCCTGCCCTTCTCCACATGGCAGTACCTAGAGTCCCCGGTCCACTAGGCTCCAGTTGAGTTCGCCCAGTGAAGAGCTCCAGGAGGAAATGGGGGAAAGAAGAAGGCTGTGAGAGATGTTGAATCTCCGTTGAATCTCCTGGCTTCCTCCCTGCAAAGTCACCTCGGGCAGCTGTTCCCATAGGCTGAAGGTCACTGCCCTATCAGAGCAGCCTCCCAACATGGCCCATTCCTGTGGTCACCATAACAGCTCTTTCTCCTTCGCCTCCAAGCCTGAGAGTAGTTACAATGTAGTAACGGCTTGCTAACCTCAGGTTACCTCACTCTGCCCTGTGGTTGTCCTCCACCTCACCTACACCTTTTTGCAAATAAAACTTCCTCAAATGTATTGCTCATTTGAACATGCCTTCTATTTCCCACTGGGACTTGGCCCTTCTCATTACTCTTTAAATGATTCCTAATGTTACTGACGTCATCATCTGAATTTTGCCTCTGGATGAAGGCAGTAATCCTGTGTGGGAGGAGGTAAAATGTGGAAGCCGTGCATGCTCACCCACCAGGAGCCACTGATTGTATTGACAGGTGTGTCACATTTCCTGGGTCTACGTACAGTGAGGAAAGGAAGCATTCAGATTGCTTGGCAGTTTCGAATAGAAGAGGGTAAGATGACAGGCAAACAAATCCAAAGGAGCTAGCTATCTCTCGCGAGTGTAGTACATACGATGCCACTATCTGAAAGAAAAGGTTTGTGAAGATGGAAAAGCTTCAAGCCAAGCATTTACCATTCTTCGTCTGAGCTGACTCCCCCGTGCCTACACTGAGCAAGCCACTTCCACCCAGCCTACAGCAGGTACTGCATTTTTGTGTCACCATGGTCTTGCACACACCCAAGGAGGCCACCTGAGGCTTCAGATGGGTCCACATACCCTCAAATGGACAGGCCCTGAGGTGGAGGGAACACAGAGTTTTTCAAATTTTAGAAATCTCATTTGCTTTGGCTTGTCACAGCAGTTTAAATGGAAACTTCTTCCCTGTCCTTTCAGGGATAAAACGGAATCTGATCTCAGGGTCTGATCTCAGGATCTGATCAGAAGCTCCAGGTTGGTGAGTATCAGACCGGGGTGGGGGGGTAACTGAGGGGTTGGGGACAGCCTTGCTTTTCTGACAGAATGCCTTTGGGCTAACAACACCCAAGAAGTCTTGGCCAAATAAATTATAATCTAAATGGTTAAATTATTTGAAGTTTTTTTTTATTTCCTATATAATTTTCTTCATTTTTAATGGGGAGAGGGAGAAAAGAGAAAAGGTAAGGAAGATGGTTTAATGGAGGAAGCACGCTTAATGGGAGCATTTTCAAAACTAAATTCTAGACCTTGTTCTGTTTCTTATGTGATATGAGTCAAATGTACGTACATACACTCTTTCTCTGTAAAAATAACACAACCCCCTGACAGTTGTTGTGAGTATTAAATGTTGGTTTCTTCCTTTTCATTTCAAGTATCCTTCCAATTCTAAAATTCAAAATGACCCTCTTAAAGACAGACTAATTCTTTCTCATTGTTATTTTATTTTTATTTTTCTTCTTTTCCAAATGAGCGGAGGGAAGACAGAGAGACAGACTCCTGCATGCATCCAGACTGGAATCTGCCCGGCAACCCCTGTCTGAAGCTGATGCTATGCCCATCTGAGGCCATGCTCTCAACCGAGCTATTTTTAGCACCTGAGGTGGATGCTCCACAGAGCCATGCTCAGTGCCTGGGCTGATGTGCTTGAACCAATCAAGAAGGGGAAGAGAGAGAGAGAGAGAGAGAGAGAGGAAGGGGAAGAGTGGGGAAGTAGATAGTCACTTCTTCTGTGTCCTTTGAGAATCGAAGCCAGAACATCCACACACAGGGCTGATGCTCTAACACTGAACCAGCCGGCCTTCATTGATGTTTTAATATATTACTGCTTACCTAGAAACCTGCAGTGTTATTTGCTCCATGCCGCCGCCCCCCCATATCTGACAATCTCTAAAAGCCAGAGCACTACTATATAGTGGTACATAACTGAGCTCTGACTAGTATACTAGTACAAATCTCTATAGGCTGTGGAGTTGCTCTATATAGCATCTTTAGTTTAATTAAGCTCTTCTGACAATTGACATTTTGGAAGTGAGCATTTTTATTTCTCCCGACCAGGGTTCTCAGAGTCAGCCAAAAAACAAGTTTTCTGATGGGAGTTCCACAAGAAATATCACAGTCGAAGGTGACCACTCAGTCACTTGGCGTTCAATCATTCTCTTGAAGGTACTGCCAACAATGTTATAAATTGTATTGGTGGTTTTTGAGTTGGACTCTGGTCAACTGAGTTCTTGACTCAAACCGCCAACTCATTTCACGTAATTGACTGCACAGCCTGCAGTCTGCAACAACATTTTTTTAGGACTTACCTCCTAGGTGTAGGCAGGATTTGATTCAGTGCCTTCAGGCCAATAAGCTTCAAAGTATATCGTTAATAATGACTGCATTCCATTCACACTAGATAAGGCTTCGTGGGCTGGGGGAAGGTTCATAGGATTTTATCTGTTTGGGTTGGCATCACTGATCAGTTAAACTTAAGTTAGCCAGTTCTATTCACCCTGAGCCAAGGTGTACCTTAGGAAAAAATATTTTGGAATGATAAACATGAGGGATTATGTTATATACGAGGAAGCTGTCAGTATCCCAGAAAAGGTAAAGGTGAGTAAAGCAAGAATTTATGAATTTAAAGGGTTTCATTGCTTTCATAGTTCGGGAATATTTGCTCTGTTGAACCATCTGTGGTTCACCAGTATATATTTGAATATCCTTTCTTTATTTAAAGCTGGTGCAAGAATTGATCAAATGATTTTTTTTTTTTTTTTTTTTTACATATCTGGAAGTCATTACGGGAACAAGATCCCTGGACATATCTGAGTGAATTAAATGTACTTTATTTATGTAACCTAAGGATTAATCAAAAAAATAATGAAAAATGGTAATTGATAAAAGAAAAGGTCTTTATTATTTTTGACAGCATCAGGCCCTCAGGTAATCTGCCAGTTAAGAAGCTCAACAAATCAATCTTAAGTGACAGGATCTGTCTTTTATTTATTCCATAATTTTCTTATGTTTATGCAATTTAAATTCATCATTTGAAATTTTTTTTTTAAATTTGAGCACATCTGACAGCAGTTAACACCTGTGAGAATTTTTTTGCCAGCAGTGATTTGGATGTTTCCTTGGTGAATCTTTGGATTATTCCAACTTGAATTAAATTTCACACTCAGCTCTACTGTACACAACCACAAATTTGCCCAGGGGCTTTTAAGAGTCTTCTTAAAACTTTTTCATCAAAAATGTATAATACTATACCTCCAGCAGATTTTGATCTTTTTTGATGATTGAGGTGTCTTTTCAGCAACACTATATGCATTCAGGCAGAATATGACTCATAGTTTCTTAGTCACCCTGCACTGTCTGGAAGAAATACATAGAAGGAGGAAAAAAACGATTTACTTTGAAAGTAAAATTGACTTCCATATTAACTAAAATTGAGAATATCAAAAAAAAAGGGCGGGGACCAAAAATAAAAACTCATTTAAAAAATTCATTTAAAAAGTATTTTCTAATAATCTGTTCTGTTAACCTATTGTCCTTGGAATTGAAGGCTTTAGAAATTCTTGGTTATCTGTGGCCCTTCTGATTTAGAAACCTGGTATTTTTACTTTGTAAATTCAAATTCTGCATAAACTGTCCATGTTTCTATGCTTGGGATATTCCATTGGTAATATTCCTGCAAAATGTTTCATTGCTGAGAGAGAAGAAACAGACTCAAAAAGAAACAGACTCGATTCAATCCCCGTGCCTACTATATACATTTCAACCAAAAACATTTAATAGGGTTGAACCATTAACCAAATTCATGATCTTGGACTACCATAGTGTTATTAGTTACATAATGAAGTGCTCAATTTAGGACTCCTCATTAGATTAATCAAACTGTGATGCTTCAGATTAGGTTAGGGAAATGTCAGCACATATTAATTTATTTAATTTTAGAATTATGTACCAAAGACCAAAGCAATTTGCGGGGTTAAATTGTCTTTCTGCATATCAGACTCACGATCTTCTGGGTTCACAGATCAAGTTCCCTTCTTCCCATGCACCATGTGAAAACCGCCAAACACTGTTTAGCTTACACAATGTGTTATACACAGCAAAGCCCGCTCCATCAGCGGGTACAAAGAAGGTAATTCAATCTTAAAGTTCTACTGCTGTCATAAGTGTTTATGACATCACCAAGACCTAGCAGATGAATCGTAGCTTTGTCTTGCTTCTGCTAACACGCATTATTAGAGAGGGATTGACAACGTCTAAGAAGTCATTTTAACCCCTCCTTTACAAAAATCGCTGCTTATAAAAATTCCCTGAATTGTCAGGATAGTAGAACAAATGGCTGCTAGTCTTCTAACAACTCTACCAGGGGAGGAAGGCACAACCCTCACTCCTAATCCTCAGAGTTCACACACAATCATACACAATCGTGCTTTTCATTCCCAGATGTCAAAAGCTCTCACAAGTTAGTGAATATTTTAAGATTACCTCCTATGTTCAACCCTGAAGGCCCAATTCAAGTCTTACTTCCTGAAGGAAGAAAGGGTAGGCATCATGGAAAGAACATTGGGTTGGTCTTGGAAAAAAAAAATGGTTCCTGTGCAATCTCCACCATTTACTAAGTCATGATGGATAATACTGGCCTGTGTTCCTTCCCTGTGCCATTGGCGTGAACGTTAAAGGTTTTGGACGGGACTATCCCTGATCATTGTCCAAGGAATGATCCTTGCTCATTTAAAGCAGTGAATAGAAGCCTGTTGACATTGTATCTTTTAGGAGTAGAGATGACCCAGCCTAAGTCAATTAGTACATGACTTTCTTACTGACATAGTGATTGCTTCAGAAAAATATATATAACCTAAGTTTGTTCTAACATAGTAGAGCTTAAATCATTTATATACTGATTATTTCCTCTTCTTAAGAATGGTGTAGTATAAAATTCAAAGGCTTGGGGCTGCTGCAGCTCACATAAAATAAGGCACTTGGAAGACAAAGTCAACACAAGAAGAAAGGCTGTATGTAAAGAATCTTGGAGCAAAAGAGCTGGGAGCCTGATCAAGCCATACCTGCAGCTTGCCTTACTTTGCTTCTTTTCAATTACATGAGCTAAGTACTTATATTGTATAAGAGAAAATGAATGGGGCTTTCAATTCCTTGTGATCAAAATACCCTGACTCGTTATTCCCAAAATCTTCAGTTTTAGTGCCCTCACCTGTAAAATGAGGACACCAGCAACTACCTTTTAGAGCACTTTTCTGGAGTAAATGAAATGACACACATAAAATATTTGGCACATGGTGGTGCTTTTTCTATCAGTAGTCTAAAAGAGGTACCTATTTTTCCAAGTCCTTAAAGCACTTGTCTGCGTGGGCACTTTGAATTTTGTTGTTAGTCTTTTAGAATTATGGGTTCTTAACTTCAGATCGGGCTTGTCCTTTAATAATCCCTTTGAGAACCAAAAGGCAGCTAAAGACTCTAACAGAAAACAAAAAGCAGACATGTCAGGGCCCTGGCCGGTTGGCTCAGTGGTAGAGCGTCGGCCTGGCATGCAGAAGTCCTGGGTTCGATTCCCCGCCAGGGCACCAGGAGAAGCGCCCATCTGCTTCTCCACCCCTCCCCCTCTCCTTCCTCTCTCTCTTTTCCCCTCCCGCAGCCAATGCTCCATTGTAGCAAAGATGGCCTGGGCGATGGGGATGGCTCTATGGCCTTTGCCTCAGGTGCTAGACAGGCTCTGGTCGCAACAGAATGGGCAGAGCATCACCCCCTTGTGGGCATGCCGGGTGGATCCTGGTCGGGCGCATGCGGGAGTCTGACTGCCTCCCCATTTCCGCTTCAGAAAAATACAAAAACAAAAAGCAGACATGTCACATATGCATTATGAAGAAAACAGCTGCTGTAATATACAAGGCGGGATATCCTAGGTAGAGAGATTCACAGACTGGACAAATTGATGACACTCTTTCATTTGGTATCCAACCCCCTAAAATATTAGGACCCCTTTGGAGAGGTTGTTTTCATTTCTTTTTACATAACCCTGAAGTCTGCTGACCTGATGCTGTATTCTCCCCTGCTCAGTGCTGTGAGTCTTCTGCTAACTGACCCTGGTCCTGCTTTCCTATGAATCACAAAACTTTCCCTTTCATGCTGATAAAAATAAACTTTTATGAATAATCTTAATTGAATATGTATTTTTTTAAATGATTTAATTTTGAACTTTATTTTTTTAATGTTGATTTTATTGATTTGAGAGAGAGAGAGAGAGAGAGAGGAACATCAATCTGTTCCTGTATGTGCCCTGACCAGAGATTGAACTCGTAACCTCTGCTTTCCCGAACAATGCTCTAACCAACTGAGCTATCCGGCCAGGGCCAAAAAATGATTTAATTTTGACATACTGAGATGTCAAAGGAGTAATGCTGTCTCATTGCAAGCAGTGTACATCTTCTCTTTCTGCAGACAAGTGTAAGTAAAGCACTGAATCTTATGTTAACACTCCTTGGTTCAGGTTAAGAACCCCTGGATAGATTTTATGCTATCTGTATCATTTAGGATATGCTGCCTCACAAACCACCCATGTCTGAAAGCACTAATTGTGTATTTACCTCACGGGTCTGTTGGTCAGCAATGGGGGTTAAGCTCAGCTGGTCGGTTCTCTTGTTTTCAACTGGGGTCCCTCATGCACCCACACTGGCTGTCAGTTTGAGCCAGTGATAGGATAGCCTCACCTCTGTTCCATGCAGCCTGTCTTTCCCAGCAGTCTGGGCTAAGTTCGTTCTCATATGGCAGTGGGGGTTCCTGAGAGCACACTGAAGTGCACAAGGTTTCCGGAAGCCTGGCCTGAGAACTGGCACATGTCACTTCTGCCACATCCTGTTGATCCATTCGAGGCACACGGCCAGCTCAGATACAGGGGTTAGGAAATAAAGACCTTTTGATTCATAGAGCAGGAGAGGCACATTACAAAGGGGTTTGGACACAAAGAGGGAAGTAAGTGTGGCTATTTGTACAATTACACTAGCACCCCAAACCCTCCACAGAATTTGGTGATTGGTGACTGTCTTAGTCCATTTGGGCTGCTATCACCAAAAACCATAGACTGGGTGGCTTATAACCAACAGAAATTTATTTCTCAGAGTTCTGGAAGGTGGGATGTCCAAGATCTAGAAACCAGCAGATCTGATGTCGGGTGAGACTCCTCTTCCTGGCTCAGAGAGGCTGTCATCTCAGGGATTATATGACAGAAGGGTCAAAGCAAATCTCCAGGGTCCTTTATATGGGCCCTGATCCCTCCCATGCAGGTTTTGTCCTTATGACCTAGTCACCACCAAGGGCCTCAGCTGCTAACACCACCATGTTGGGAGTTAGGGTTTCAATATATAAAGTTTGAGGGGACACAAACATTCAGTGTATAGCAGTAATTTCAACCATCATATCCACTTATAACAACTCTGCTCAGCCAGAATATCTATTCATTCATGTGAAACTAGAGCCACAGCCATTGTGCATGGTTAGGTTCCTGGGCTACAAAGCAATATCTGTTTCTGTCATTGCATATCCCAGACTGTACAGTAAAATCAATTTTGGTGCTTTGAAAGCTATGGATGCCCACCAGGGACAATTGTATTTAAAAAACCTCGAGGCTGGGGTCTATAGATATTTAAGAGCTCCCTAGGGATTCTGCTGCACAGCTACGGTTGAGAATGACAGATGTACCACACCACCTACCCATCTAATGGAGCTGTGCATTGAAAGTGATCAGAATCACTGAGAAACCTTAACATACCGATCGCTGGGCTCCACGACCAAACAATCTGTCTCAGTCGAGCTATCTGGTGTGGTGCCCACGTAACTTTGAAGGTGCAGGTGGAAAAAACACACTTTGAAAACGAATGTTGTAAAGAAATACGATCTACTGGCATTTTTAAGATACACCATCTCAAAGATGTGTTTGTCCCTAGTACTGCCGAGTAGGCAGGAGTGTCTGTTTCATTGACATATAGTAATTCAAATAGAGGGAAAGGATGGTTTCTCCTATACCTAGCAGTGTGTGAGTTCTACATCCAGTGATTCTAATTAAATTGGTCACTGATTCTGATTAAAATGGGAGCTGGGCATTGCATAGATTAGAATTTGCCCAAGGTGAGTCAAATGTGCATCCAGGATTAAGAAATTCTGGCCCAGCATCATCAACATCCCCTGAGAACTTGTTAAAAATGTACATTTTCAGGCTCCACCCAGATCTACTGAGTCAAAATTTTTTGGGGTAGTACCCAGCAACGCTATGTTTTAACAAGCCTTTCCGGTGATTCTGGGAAATGTTAGAGTTTGAGAAGCTTTGCATTAGTTTATACTAACAATGCAAGGAGGCAATTCCTGCCAGATGAGTGGTACAGATTCCAGGCCTCAAACGTGTTCTGAGAAAGTCATGCTAGGGAGTTCACCGAAGTTTGGACTTAGAGGAGGGGTGAAATCTTTTTTTTTTTAAATAATTTTATTTTTTTAATGGGACGACATCAATAAATCAGGATACATATATTCAAAGATAACAAGTCCAGGTTATCTTGTTGTTCAATTATGTTGCATACCCATCACCCAAAGTCAGATTGTCCTCTGTCACCTTCTATCTAGTTTTCTCTGCGCCCCTCCCCCTCCTCGTTTCCCTCTCCCTTTCCTCCCCCCCGCCCCGTAACCACCACACTCTTATCAATGTCTCTTAGTCTCACTTTTATGTCCCACCTATGTATGGAATAATGCAGTTCCTGGATGAAATCCTAATGATTAAAGAGAAGGTGGAGCTCCAGTTCGTTCAGCCAAAGGAAGTAAGGGATGTAGAGTGCATAGAGGTCAGGATCCATAGATGGTCCTGGGGCAATGTGCTGACCACCCCGGAGGCTGCAGGTGGTTTATGCAATAGAGTAAGAAGCCATAATTCCACGCTGGAATACAGTCTGTCCTACAATTCCAAGGAGAGATAGAAAGCTGGAAAGCGGAACTGTTCTACTTTCCAGCCCAAAGCAGAAAATGACTTTCCAAACCCCGTTACCTCCAGAGACTGAAAATAAAATCATTGATGAAAAGGTGAATTCTGCTGCTATGGGAAAAAGGAGGAAGGACTGGCTCATTGTGAGAATATAATGCTGCCCCCTTTCAGAGAAAATAGATAATGCCAGGGGCACGATTTCCTTTCCTCATTCAACAAACCTTATTGAGAGCTTCCCATATGCCAGGGGTCGTGTCAGTCACTGGGAATACATCTGGGAACAAAACATAGTCGCTGCCCAGAAGTAACTTGTCTCCTCTGGGGCTGGGGGGCACCCACAAAATGCACATTGCTTTAAGGTGTTTCATCATATCCAGGAAACCACACTTTCCCTAGCAGACTCTTTAAGAAAAATAAAGGATTCTATTCAGATTTAGATACCTGAACCCTATCCCTCACCATATCCCTCCTCCTCTCAGAGGTCCCCCCAGGGGAGGAACACACAATGAACAATTGCTAAAATGGGGGAAAAAAAGAACCCTCCGTCTGTGGCCACAGCTGCCCGATGCAGGGCTCCCTGCTGAAAAATGGACTCAGTGACTTCGGTTCTTGCCCTAGATGAGTGTTCTTATTCTATTTCCTTAAATCTAGATATACTGATTTTGCCAAGAAAACTCCAAGCCGCTAACCAACCCACTGTGGAGCAAAGGTGCCTTAAAGCCTTCACAATTTGGAGTCAAAAGCTAAACAAGAAAATGTCACCAGACTGTCCTAGATCACCTTTCTGAAGGTTGGGCCCATCTCTTTGCAAAGGCCAGGCTGCCCCAATGGGAGAAGGGCATAGAGGGAGTGGAATGATTAGTCAGCTCCAAGGAGTGAGAGCATCTTTTTAAATCAACCATTTGGAAGAAGCAGTGGAATAAAAGTTGAAATACGGGCATATGTCATTTAAAGCAAGGTAACCCTTCCCCACAGTAAAATGTATTCTGGTCAATGTCTGAGGTTATGTAAAGTTATCCTTACTGCTTTTCCTTCCTTAGAGAAGATTCAGTGAGGGGATAAAGGGAGCTGGATCTTACACAAGGAATGAAGGTGGTGACTCTCCCAACATTTAAAACCATTTAGTCCACGATACATAAACTATTAACCCTGAGCTCTTACCAAGAACTGGCAAATAGATCTTTTACCTAGTTTCTTCATTATTTACTTGATATCATCCAGTCTCTTTTATTTTAGTTGCTATTTTCACATTGGGTGCATTTCTAGTCCATACTTCTTCCCTGAGCTCCACACTTGCATAATAATACTTCAGTTTAATACTTTAATTATAAGTGTAACAAATACTCCAAACTTCCTCAATCTAAAAGTGAGTTCAGGATCCCTCCCTGTGGAGCTGGCTCCTTGGTAAATGGCAGTTCTAATCATCCAGTTACACCCACGACTTCCCCTGACACTTATCATAGAATCCTACAAGGCTCTAGAGGAGTTAGACCCCATGCCCACAGCGATCTCAATCTCTACCCATCTTCTCCTTGCTTAGTTCTGTCCAGACATAGCAGCATCTTTGATGTGCCTGGGATGGTGGGACATCCCTTCATCACATAATAACTTTAGTTCTTCCTTTTCTCTCTTCTCACACAGAACCACATGACTTCTTTCTTCACTACAGTAGGTCTCAGCTCAAAAGCCAACTCAGTAAAAAAAAAAAAAACCTTTCGTCACCATCCTGTCTGTCCTTTACTCAATCTCAGTTCTTTTTCCTGATTGGGTGCTTTTTTTTTATATTTGTCACCATATAATACATATATTACATTTATTTGTTTGATTTGTAGAGTTTCTCACCCAACCAGAATACAAACTCCATGACAAGAGAGCTTTGTCTGGTGTGTTCTTACATCTTTAAGTGCCTTGAGCAATGGCTGGCACATGGTAGTTGAATGGAAGCAGTTCTCCCCTGTGTACATAGCCTCCAGGCTTATGTGAGAGGGAACTTGTGACAATTGAAGAGGCCTTCAGCTCTCTATGGGTCTTCCAAATTTTTAGCTCTTTCCACCATTTGCTTGAGTCTTCCCACCACCCTGTTAAGTGATCTAAGAACCGGACCCCTACCTTTGAATACCTCCATAATCCCAATGATACGTGTGGTCTTGGAAATTACTGCCCTGCTGTTTCCAGATGTGAGATTCAGACTCTTCCACATATGTAAGGCAGCATGAATGAAAAAATATTATCTTATCTGGAACATTTTTATGGTTGGTGAGAAAACCATCGCACAAGAGTTAAGTTTGGAACTGCCAAGGGAATACAGGTTGCATGACCATCATAATTCAAAGGAATAAGTGTTTATTTTTACTTGAAGCAAACTGAATAAACTATTTGAAAACAACACTTCTAAAGATAGCTAATACTCTTGAGAAATCATGAATGTAAGTAAAATTTGCTAATAATGGGTTGCTGAAAGATAATATTTTGGTCCTTACGGCTGCTTATGGCTGCTTATTTGAGGCTTATTTTAGCTGGAATAGGCGACAATATTTATGACCAGTCATCTCAAAATTCTTTTTCAGCATTTCAGAGGATCTAGAATGTGTTCAACTCTAATTGGAAGATTATTTTAAAACTATTGGAAATAAACATCTAAAGTCATGGATCACTCATGAAAATGAAACTCTCTGGTAAAAAAAACAAAAACAGTAAGCTCCAAAGTACTTCCTTTTTGCCGAACCCTCTCAACGCATGTCTTGTCAGCCTCCGCGGGGTGACTGCAAGCTCACTCTCAAGACCATCCTCTCCGTGTACTCTTGTCGTTTGCTCAGTCTCCCATACATAAAGAATGAGTGCCAATGACGCTAATCTCTGTAGGGAGGGGAAAAGTAATCCTAAAGGCTTTCATTAGGTTTCCTTTCTCTTTCCACTGTCAAATCTAATCACCTCCCCCCTTCATTACTGCCTGTCAGTGACGAAGAGTTTGATTTTTACTGAATACATTTCAATTTCACTCTCTAACATTTTAGTAACAAGGATCTCGGCAAAGGCCACCTTTTTATTTTTCTATGAATACACTCAAGGCATGAAGTCTCAACTGCAGTGAGAACTGGAGACACACACGCTCTAATGCCTTTTTCCTTAGCTGGAGACACTCCATTTGCTCACCTGGATTTCTTTTAGTGGAGTCATATGCAGTGTAATTCAGATTGTTACCTGAGTCCCACATCAAAGCTTCAAAAGACCTTGACCCACTGTTGTTTTTTTCTTCCCAACTCTGAAACTAAAAAGAACTTTTCCAGAGACAATTTTTTTCTCTACCATAATACATATATTATGTATTTTCCAGTACATTATCACACACAATCCAGTTGACCTTCTGAATTTACGCATGGCAAAAACATCACAAAGCTCCCCAAAAGTATGACCAGAAATTTACGAGACCAAGTATCGTGTGTTCTCTAATTAGCATCAAACCAAGCAACACCTGTCGAGCACCTACTGAGGGCAAGATGCTGGGACAGGCCGCGGTGGATATTAGATGCTCTGGAGAATCATAAAGCAGAATGCTGGTGTTTTCTTACTTTCTGATAACATTGACCTCGAGCCCGCAGGAAGCAAAGGTGTCATTTAGAAGGTGTGATTAAACGCTAAGGAAAAAAATATATGCAAAACCACCTTCCTTACCCAAGTAGCACAAATTTAGGGATGCCAGCAGATTAGTTAGGCTTCCAATGCAAAGCACCAGTCTCTCTCCCTGTGCAGCAGAGAAGATGGAGCTAAATCACTCTAATGCCCTTGTCAATCAGAGACATACATTTCCCTAATGAAAGAGATGACCACCTTGGAAACAGCTGAGGGCCACCAGCTTCCTCTCCTTGCCCCTCAAGGGGGAGAAAGTAAAGGTAGCCACTATTGTGAGGGTTTAAGCTATGGAAATGTAGCCACATTTATATTAAATGATTACCTCCCCTCTCTGGCTTCCTGCTAGAGCCACATCCCCCAAACATCCAGCTCAGGCAGCCTTAAATCTGCTACTGTGTGAGCTCGCTTTCTTCTTTCTTTCTTTCTTTCTTTCTTTCTTTCTTTCTTTCTTTCTTTCTTTCTTTACCTGAAACACACACACACACACGCACACACACACACACACACACACACACGCAGGATAGAGGCTGTTTCAAAGTGCACTCTCTCCAGCTACCATGTAGAGACACACACTATATTTTTCAATGATTGTAAAACCCAGTTCTCAGTTGGCTCCTCTGTGTCTCGCTTTTTCACAAACTTTTGATGTTCTCTCTTATCTGAGAATAGCTCCACCTTTTCCTGGTTCACACAAGCGTATTGAGGTCACCCAACTTCAAAGTTCTTCTCTGTGGCTCAAATGGTGAAGTTCTCCTGTGTGTGAGTGTCTAGGGGACGCCTATGGAAGCAGGAATAATACTCTTCTGTAAGGCGATCTGGACCAATGACAATGCTGCACTCTTTCTACCATGAATACCAATGGTGATTTCGGCATCGCAGGCCGCCCAGATAATGTCTCTAAAAGGCATCAGTGTTCTCTGAGATGCTTCCCAGGTATCCTGTTGCAAGATCTAAAGGGTCTCCGAACTGAATACAGGGGCCCAGTTTGTCATAGGTGGTGCCAGAAATGCTAATCGATTTCAGATATATTCCCTGGATAGTGGGGGAAATTTTCTGTTTCAAATCCATCCAATAAGAAGCTAGATGGTAGAATGCCTGTCTGCCACACCTACTCTCCTTTCCCTTCCCTTCCCTTCCCTTCCCTTCCCTTCCCTTCCCTTCCCTTCCCTTCCCTTCCCTTCCCTTCCCTTCCCTTCCCTTCCCTTCCCTTCCCTTCCCTTCGCCTGGTTGAGATCACCACACAGAACCTCCTGCCTTTGGCTGTTTAATGTAAAGACATCTATTTGTGTTTGCAAATCAATCAGTTCATGTGCAGCCACCCCAGGCTAAGGAGTTTAGAAATAATTCCTTTCCCTTGGATCTCAGCAAGAGGCATCTTTAGAGTGATTTAAGAAGCTGATTTCCCTGATACCTACTCCCTGCCCCTTTAAATGGGACAAGTCTAAACATACAGGGCATGAAAGAGAGGAGGTAGGAAAGTCTTATGGGAACAGGCTGTACATCTTCAAGGGGACAAAAATCACAGCAGGATCAGACAACCCAAGAAGCATTGTCTTTAAGCAGAAAGGAGTCATCTGGGCTTGATGTCTCACCCTGTGGCCAGAAAGGGTCTTTCACAGGTCTTCTTAAAGATGGGAGCAGAGGACATTTTTTTTTTCTTATTTCCCAAGGAATGTGTTTCTTTGGCTGAAAGGCTGTGAGATATCCTTCCACTCATATAATTAAACCTTCAAGTCTAGTTAACAATATTTATGTCTGCCTGTTTTCTCGTGTTTATTCAACAACCCTAGGATACAGTTTGATGAAGTGGGTAAGTAGATTCAAATCCCAAATTCATCCACTATCACCAGTGTGACCTTGAGAAAGTCACTTCATTTCTCTATGTCTTAATTTCTCATCTGTAAACAGGAATAATAAGACTACTACCTACGTCATGCCACAGTTTGAGGGCTAAATGTGATTATCTGGGGAAAGCATTTAACCTGGTCCCTGGCACATAGTAAATGCTCAATAAATATTAGCTGCTATGATTATTCCCAAGGGAGGAACAGTAGAAGTCAAAGCGTGCAAGAGACAAATGATTTTAGATGCTATTAGTATACAGAGCTGCTTGCCTGAGTCAAAAGCATTTTTTTGTTGTTTTTTAAAACAAAAAAATCTATTTTAATTATTTTAAATTTCACTCTGCCAGTGTCTAAAATGTATTGAGAAATTCACATAACAATTATTTCATGTTGATGTGTCTCCTCTGGAGGCCAAACATGATAACAGAGGACACTCCAGCACCAGCATGCACCCCCACAAGAGGGCTGGGGGACAGTGTGTATTTTCATCTACAAGCTGCTAACTAGCCAACACTCTGGAAAGTCGCAAGACCTTTTTGGCAAAGGAGATGCTATCTGCTTTATTGAAAACATCTTAGAAGCATAATAACTAAAATGCATTTTGTTTCCATAGTTTGAACCCCGTCATTCTGTTGGCCAGGAGCTGTCAGAGAGAGAGAGAGAGAGATTAGCAATCACAATAGTGCTTAACAAACAGGCTGACAAAAGAAGAGCTGAGCAAGTAGCCCATTTCTAAACAAGGAAACACTTTTAATTGGGACAAAGAAGACACTTCCCAAAGAGTCCTAGGCCCTGGCAGAGCACACGTCCCACAGTTTGGTACTAGAACTGTTTCCAGAGTCACCCACACACCGAAGAGACAGCACAGGTCTCAGTCTGTTTTGTGGCTACATAAGATGGAGCAACATTGGTGGAAATTCTCACACCTGCCAACCGGGGTGGCAAGCACAAACGCAGCTTGTGTGAAGTGGGACGTCTGGCGGGTCCCCAGGACTAATGAGAGATTGTGGTGCTGGGCTGTGGCACCATGGCCTTGTGAACTGTCAAAGGGAGTAGAGTGTCCGAAGAAGTAGGCTCTTCTGATTCCGCAGCGACACAGCCCCGTGGCTGCCAGGCGCAGTCCAAGAAACATGGCTTTGAAAGTGGTGGAGGAAAGGATCCAGGTGATGTCACTGGGTGGAATTTATCACTTACCTAGAAATCAGTGCCTCGGGCCGCCAGGAAGCAATGGTTTCAAGAGCAAAAGAGAGCAGTTAAATATGAGTAGTGAGAGTCAAAGACATGGAGTTGTTGTCTGGGTTTCCTGTGGGTTTATACACAGGAAGGGACAATAATAGGACACACCACATGGCCCCCGTCTACACAGGGTTAAGCTAGCACACCATGGTGAAAATAAAAAATCCAGAAAAGGACCACATTCACACTTAATCAATCAACTTACCACAGGAATTCATACATTAAAAACCAGGTAAGCAGACAAGTGGCTACAAGAATGGTTTGAGTTTTTCATGACCCATAAGCATGAGTTCACAAACACATAAAAAACTGTCTAACAAACAGTGGATTTGAAGGAAGGAACATTAAACAGATAGGATAGCAGCAGGGCATGGAAGTCAAAGGAGTTTTGGCTTGACTTTCAGATCATATCAGTTTTTAAGATGAAATGGGGAAAGAGAGCCATTTTTTCACCCAGGATCAACTTGAATCCATCTTGATGACACCAAAGCAGGTCTGAGGTTTCACCAGGGGATGCGCATCTTTCACAAATGGCAGTATTTTATCTTTTCTTATGGCGGAATAGTATTCAACTGTATACATGTACCACCTCTGTTGTATTCAGTCATCTATCAAAGGACACTTTGGTTGTTGCCATGTCTTGGCCACAGTGAATAGTGCTCCAAGAATAGGAGAGAATATATCTGTACAAATAAATGTTTTTGAGTATTTTGGGTAGCTATCCAGTAGAGGGGCTGGCGAGTCATATGGTAATTCTATTCTTAATTATTTGAAAAATCTCCATACTGTTTGCAATAGTTTGCCTTCCCACCAGCAGTCAATGAGGGTTCCTTTTTCTCCACAGCCTCTCCAACACTTATTTCTTGTCTTGTTGATAACAGCCATTCTGACAAGTGTGAGGTAGTATTTCATTGTAGTTTTGATTAGCATTTCCCTAATAGCTCGTGAAGCTGAGTTTTTCCATTTTTCCAAATCAAAATTTGTTTATTACAATTACAGTAATGGACATTTTGAAATAGAAACATATTTTAGAAATAAAACAAAATCTCAAAATATATATGCTGGATGTTTACCTGCAAGTCCATATTCTGGATAGTGAAAATGAATGGCTCATTTCCTCAAATGACATGGTCTTAATTACTTTCATTTTAGAATATCTATGTAAATTAGAAGAACAGAACAGGAATAATTATTATTATTTGCTTATCTCATAATATTAAACCAATTTTAGGAATTAACAAACAAAAGACAGTTATATATCTTGGCTGACAGTCTCAGGATCTCTCTCAAGTGTTAAACCTTCCCCATAGTCTGTTAATCCTAAAACACAGGCAGAGGCACTGCATTAAGAAGTGGAAAGAATCTATACTTCAGAGTTAAGCAGAACTGAATTCTTATCACAATATTGCTATATATTAGCTCTGCTACTCTGGGCAGTTTATTTAACCCATCATTGTCCAACTGGTAGGCTGAGGCCCACTGTCATGTCACAAGTTGGTTAAGGTGTGCCGAGACACTGATGTTTTCAGCCATACAGACAGGCTGCTGGGTCTTGGGACCCATAAGCTCCAGCCAGTGGTCGCCTCCTTTAAGAGTGGAGAGGACACGTAGTATCATGTTCCATGTGTGCCATGACCTAGAAAATGCTTAGAAATGATGATAACCTCTCAACCTCAGGCTTGTGGGATGAAACAAGAGCACCCCATTCAGAGAGCTACTGTTTGGATCCGTGAGGAATCCTGCATGGCTCAGGAACCCGCACACTGTTAATGCTAAAAAAAAAATTATTTTCACTATATTAGACTCTGCTTCTAGTTGACTTATTAAAATTTCTTATATTATAATCAGTGCATCAAGAAATAGAACGGCCTTATCTTGCATGCTAAAGGTGGTGAGTAGACTGTACTTCTTTTGGTTACTGGCTAGACAATTATCAATTTGGCATCTACTGTGCACAAAGCCTAGCTTGGTTGGAGGTATAAGTCATAAACTCTCTCTGCTCCATATCCCTGCCCATGCATGCAAGTTCTTACTAAAATATCAATGATTCTCAAATTTATATCTCTTGTCCTGATTTCACCACTGAGGTCCAGATTGAAATTTCAAATTTTCTTCTGGACAAAGTCACATAGATAACACATTAGCATCTCAACTCAACCACCTACCATCAATCTCTGCTAAGCTTGATTTCCTTTGGTCTCACATCCTGACTCATGACCTCATCATCTCTTTGATTGTTCAGAAGCACACTTCTACTCTTACCTTTTCCCATACCATATATGCCTTGATCATGCCACCATGGAGAATCGTGGGACTTTCCTTTTACAACACCCCCAAACATCCCTTGTACCCCCACTGACCTAGTTTAGTCTCACATTATTTTTTCCTAACCCCCTCAATGGTCAGCCTGCCTTGGATCCTACTTAATCACATTTAACTCTATAGTCTGGCATTTCAAGGTCTATATACACGAATTGTCTTAAAATATAAAACTGGTTGTGTGTTACATTTAAACACAACCTTTTGCTCTTTCTTCCTTCCTTCCTTCCTTCCTTCCTTCCTTCCTTCCTTCCTTCCTTCTTTTCTTCCTTTCTTTCTTTCTTTCTTCCTTCCTTTCTTTCTTTTTTCCTTTCTTTCTATTTTTCTGAAGCTGGAAACAGGGAGGCAGTCAGACAGACTCTCACATGTGCCCGACCGGGATCCACCCGGCATGCCTACCAGGGGGCGATGCTCTGCCCATCTTGGGGCGTCGCTCTGCCACAATCAGAGCCATCCTCAGCGCCTGGGCAAACTTTGCTCCAGTGGAGCCTTGGCT
Organism: Saccopteryx bilineata; assembly: GCF_036850765.1. Taxonomy (NCBI): domain Eukaryota; kingdom Metazoa; phylum Chordata; class Mammalia; order Chiroptera; family Emballonuridae; genus Saccopteryx; species Saccopteryx bilineata. Next base: position 178,026,057 of record NC_089495.1, read on the forward strand.
GTGGGAGGGGAAGAGAGAGACAGAGAGGAAGGAGAGGGGGAAGGGTGGAGAAGCAGATGGGTGCTTCTCCTGTGTGCCCTGACCGGGAATCGAACCCGGGACTCCTGCACACCAGGCCGACGCTCTACCACTGAGCCAACCAGCCAGGGCCCTTTTGATCTTCCTTATACCCACACCTTTTAAAATGTGACTTTGTACCTCCTCCATCACAGAGGAAAGGCTAACGGAAATAAACAAGTTAGACTACATCAAACCAAGAAGCTCGGCACAGCAAAGGAAATAATCAACAAAATAAAAAGGCAACATATTGAATGACAGAAAAGATTTGCAAATCATGTATCTGATAAGGAGTTTATTTCCAAGATATATAAGGAACTCACCAAACTCAATAGCAGAAAAGAAAAAAAAATCTAACTAAAAAATGAGCAAAAGACCTGAATAGATATTTTTTCCAAAGAAGACATACAAATAGTCAACAGATGAATGGAAAGGTGCTCTCTATCACTAATCATTAGGGAAATGCAAACCAAAACAACAAGATATCACTTCAAACTCTTTAGGATGGCTTTCATCAAAAATATAAGAGATAAGAAGTATTGGAAAGAATGCAGAATGCATTTTGTGGAAATGTAAGTTGGTACAGCAGCTGTGGGAAATAGTATAGCAATTCCTTACAAAAAAAGTCACCCTGCTCAGTTGGCTCAGTGGTAGAGTATCAACCTGGCGTATGGATGTCCTGGGTTAGGTTCCTAGTCAGGGCATACAGAAGTGACCATCTGCTTCTCTACCCTTCCCCCTTCTCTCTCTCTTTGACTCTCTCTCTTTCTCTCTCCCTCTCTCTCTCTTTCTCTCCCCGACAGCCATGGCTCGATTGGTTTATGCACATCAGCCTCGCGAACTGAGGGTCGCTTCGTGGAGACTGCCTCAGGCACTAAAAATAGCTCAGTTGTGAGTATGGTCCCAAATGGGCAGATCATCATCCCCAGACAGGGGTTGCTGGGTGGATCCTGGCCAGGGTGCATGCAGATGTCTGTCTCTCTGTCTCCCCTCCTCTCACTTGGAAAAGGAGAAAAAAAAAATAGAGCTACCATATGATCCAGAAATCCAAATTTTTATATATAGCTGAAGAAAACAGAAGCAATATTTCAAAGATATCTAAACTCTCATGCTCACTGCATTGTTATTCATAATAGCCAAAACATGGAAATAATCGACATGTCTATGAATGAATGAATGGATAAAGAAATTGTGATACACTTACATGCACCCTCACAATGGAATATTCAGCCATAAGAAGAAAGGAACTCTTGCCATTTGCAGCATCACTGATGAAGCTGAAGGACATTATGCTAAGTACAATAAGCTAGACAGGTTTAAAAGCACCCACCCCCTAGTCAAGATTACGTCCCAATTTGTCTTTTAAATTTTTCTCCTGTTTTTTATTTTCATTTTCTTCCACACAGCCATGACTAGACAATTGCTGCAGTAATCATTTTTACATCACTTTCCCAATTTTTCATAATTGTTTATCCTTACGATGTCAGTTTAGTATTTTTTTAAATATTCACACCTAACATTGTTTCTTATTTAAGCTTCTTTCTGGACAAAGGTATCTAAGCAACCATAACTTGGACAGACTAGCCAGTTCTTTTAAAGAAAATATTTAAAGTAATTTGTAAGTGTTAAAACAAATATATAAACATTAAAATAAAATAAACATTTTCATGCACTTCCTATGTAAGATATTCTCATTAGAACATAAGAAGCATTCTACTTTTTCTCAGACTTCTTTTTATGTGTCTGAACTCTCTTTTAGTTTATTACACAGTGTCTGACAGAGACCATTTTTAATTTGTGTCCAATCAGTTATTAAATGGTTCTGAACTTCAAGTGGAGCCAGTGTTTTAAGAACCTTAAAATAAAAAACAAGAAATTTGATTCCTGTGGGAACTCTTGCATCATGAGTATAACAGAATAAACATTGGAGGGACTGAAAACAAAGGGACCAGTTAAGAAACAATTCTATTCATCTAGGAAAGAGCTAATGTGAGAGGTAAATTAGAAAAGAGAGAAAAAATGACCTAAACTGAACTGAACTGAGCAGGATTTTGATAATTTTTCAAATTAATTTTTGAGAGAGGGAGAGAGAGAGGGAAAGAAACATCTATTTTTGTTCCACTTATTTATTCATTAATTGTTTTATTCTTGTACATGCCCTGACCAGGGATCGAACTCACAACCTTGGCATGTCGGGACAGTGCTCTAACATTAATTTTCTTTAAAAGGTCAGAGGAGGAAACTATGTGGGGAAGACAATGAGGATAATTCTATATATTAGAAAAAAATTTTTAAAGAACATAAATAAGGTGAAAATCATTCTGAAATTTTGATTGTGATAGAAACATATTAATGAGGGTAAGGGAAATAACCGGTTCAGTAGACATTGAGGTGCTCAAGATGTAGACATTGGTAGAAATGCTGCGTTTTATTTTAGATGTGATTTTTATGCCAGGATTTAAACCTAGTATGTGACGAACAAGAGGACAGAGACAATGGTTTCAGAAACACTGACAGGACAACTCCAAAGAGATAAATATAGGCAAGACGGCACACCCTGTGATCTTGGTCTGATTCTGTTTATCTTGGCATATGGTTAGTGTAAGCTGCTCAGAATCTGAGGTTGTTACATGGAATTGCCATGAAATCTGACTAATACACCAATTCTCTGAAGAGGTTAACAGTCCATTGAGTGTGGGCATAAGAAAAAGAAGAGAGCCCTGGCCGGTTGGCTCAGTGGTAGAGCATCGGCCTGGTATGCGGAAGTCCAGGATTCGATTCCCAGCCAGGGCACACAGGAGAAGCGCCCATCTGCTTCTCCACCCCTCCCCCTCTCCTTCCTCTCTGTCTCTCTCTTCCCTTCCCGCAGCCAAGGCTCCATTGGAGCAAAATGGCCGGGGCGCTGGAGATGGCTCTATGGCCTCTTCCTCAGGTGCTAGAGTGGCTCTGGTCGCAACAGAGCAACGCCCCGGAGGGGCAGAGCATCGCCCCCTGGTGGGCAGAGCATCGCCCCCTGGTGGGCATGCCAGGTGGATCCCAGTCGGCACATGTGGGAGTCTGTCTGACTGCCTCCCCGTTTCTGGCTTCAGAAAAATACAAAAAAAAAAAAAAAAGAAAAAAAGAAAAGAAAAGAAAGAAAAAAAGAAAAAGAAGAGAGTCGAAGTGTACTTTGGAATTTAGAAACTAGCTGACTGACAATGGAAGTGTCACTTCTATTATATCCTCACACCTACGCCAGTAAACTTTACATCTTTCTTTTCACTTCTTCCCTATGTACAGTTTTTTATAAATCTATAATAGTAAATAATACTATAGATTTGGTAGAGCTCCAAACATCTGTGGGACACGTACCTTGCTGAGAACATGATAAAAACCATGGATGTTTTCTTGGAAAAATGAACAACTTTTCACAAATCATCTCAGAAGAGTGTTAAAAAAAGAGAGAAAGAGAAGGCTTTTGTTATATTTTTCCCTGCTAAATGTTAGACTGTTTCTTTACCTTACCTTATGTCATCTAGCATTTGAGAAGAGGGGGTTTCCTATCCTCTGAACAGGGTTATAAAAAGTGTCTTAAATACAGTTTGAAAAGCACTAGCTAAGATCATTGTTTGAGAGAATGAGTTAAAATGTATAAAACATTGCATCTAAAATTAGTAGTTTGTAGGTAATGTCATTCATTAATTGTCCATTTATTCACTGAAAAGTACATTAGAGGATAAAGGAAACTTAAGAGCAATAAGTTGCCTAAAATGGGATACATGAAAATAATTTAATGAAATTTTTTTATTTGGTATAAATTTACCAAAGTATTTGCAGATTGGCAATTTTCTCTCTAAGACTCTCTCGAAAAGAGACAGCTGTAATCAGTGTAAAAGACATGGAAACTTGTTACCTTAAACTAAGGAGAAGACAAGAGAGCCTCCCCAAACTCCTTCAGTCATCCCATCTGCATCTTTCTAGAATAGATGTTTAATATTAGACACACCTGCAAGGGGTAGGAGGATTGAACCAAACCAAGAGAAGATGGTCATCTACGTAAATGTCTCCTCAAGTCATTCCAAGTTGACCCCATCTGCAAGCTGCCGCTTGTTCTTTTGACCTTGGAAATCTACACAGAATAATTTTTACTTGAAAGGTGGGTGTTGCATTTGAAACAATATAAGAAATTTCTCAAAGTAGCAAAAATAAAATTGTTCTTTGCCTTGGCCTGTTACAATTACTTCATTGCTATGACATATGACATCACAGTCAGTCCCCAGACTCGGGGGTGTTTCTAATGAGCTGGAGTTGGAAGGATCCCAATGGAATGCAGTGAACCAAAGGCCCACTGTTCTTTCAAATTCCATTATGATATTAGGAGAGGAAACAAAGTGTTCTTCAAGAGCCGGAGGTCAACCTATTAAGAGTTATTAGCCTGAGCAGGCAGTGGTGCAGTGGATAGAGCATCAGACTGGGATGCAGAGGACCCAGGTTCGAGACCCTAAGATTGCCAGCTTGAGCGTGGGCTCATCTGCTTTGAGCAAAGCTCACCGGCTTGGACCCAAGGTCGCTGGCTCGAGCAAGGGGTTACTCAGTCTGCTGAAGGCCCATGGTCAAGGCACATATGAGAAAGCAATCAATGAACAACTAAGGAGTACCAATGAAAAACTGATGATTGATGCTTCTCATCTCTCTTTGTTCCTGTCTGTCTGTCCCTATCTATCCCTCTCTCTGACTCTCTCTCTGTCTCTGTAAAAAAAAAACGTTATCAAAAGGTGGCAATAATAAAAGGGAATGACCAGATAGTTTCAGAGAGTTGTTACCTCTCGCTGCTATATTATTACTTCTACTTCATCAATAATAGTAATAAATATGATATGTTAAAAATATTCTGATAACTTGGTATGTTATCACATGAGAACCTTATGGCTTGCATGAAAAGAAAATGATTAGTTTCCAGTGCATATGTATTACCATAAATATTTATTTTTTAATTTTAAAAACTACACATAGAAAATAAAAAAAATAAAGTCACAAATGTTTGCCCAGAACATGCGTTAGGTCACTTTCTTCCCCTAGGCACGAAGGACCGTCAAAGGAGCAGCCCCCTGCCCTAGGGCCCATGTAAGCCATTAACTACATAGTCCCTCCTATGAACACATCTAATCCTTTAGTCAATTTATCACCAAGACAGCCCCAGTGGCTAACCTCAACATCAACACATCAGAGGTCACAGGAGCTAATGGGAGCCTCTTCCATAAGCCAGAAGTGATAGAAATGGACATGGTATTTCATTTGTAGTCCTGCCACTAACTCTAATGCTCAGCCAGCTTAGGAAACTTAGACAAGTTTCTTCTCTTAAAAATCTCAACAAAAAAAACCCCCAACAAACAATAATACGCATTTTTCAGATATATTTACAAATTTCAAGACAGACCCATTCAACACATGCCCTTTTTTGAGATGGTTGGGGCATGGGGGGTGTACATTATATCTAAACTTCTCAAACATGCTCCAAAAATATTTTCTTGGGGAAGCCCATGATGAGAACACAATAGTAGCAGAGTTTAGAATAACATAAAAGTTAAAGAACAAATAGGATGATTTGAGTAAAACAACAGCTTTGATATCATAGACTTAAAGACTTTTATAGTCAACAAACAAAGAGTATACCTTATTTTCACTTTTTATTATGGAGATTTTCAAACATGCATAAAAGTATAGAAAGCAGTGTAGTGAGTTTCAAAGAGTCCATTAAGCTGCTTTAACAATTACTAATATCATGGAAGCCTAATTGTCTCTATTATCTCACCAACGACTTCTCCTACCTTTACTTCCTCTTTCTCTTCCTTTTTTTATCTTATGGAGTCATAGGATCCACCCTTTCTAGACTTCTGTGGTAGATTTATTGCAAAATAGGGTCCCAATTTTACACATACCCATCCATACTCTTTCTCTTTTCCATGTTACTGTTCAATGCCTTCTAACATGAGCAGCGCAGGCACAGACATGCAATTTATTTGAGCCAAAGTTATCTTAGCAAAAACAACAAGAATTGTGTTTCTGCCTCCTCTTTTGCTTCTGCCTTCGCCATGAGAAATGTCTGAGCTGGCTGACTGGAGGTTGAAAGCCCCAGTCATCCTAGCTGAGGCTAGCCTAAATTAGCCAACAGCCAGCCAACTTCCAGATCATCAAAGAAGTCTAGCCAAAATCAGCAGAACGTTCTAGCCAACCGTCTGGATTTTGAGCAATCAAGTGCTCTTAGAAATCATTAAAAAAATAATAATAAATAACCAATAATACTCAGTGCCCAGACATGAAGATTCCAGATATGATATGCAACTGAGGATTCATAGTTGTTTCACGACATTATTTTGACAATGGGTACCTGACACAGAATCTATGGGTTATTTGTAAATATTATGCATTTCTGGTCAAGAAGCAAAAAGAAGCACACTAATGGCAACAGTTCTCCCTGCCCCCCCACACACATAGAAGTCAGATAAATAGCTGATGGAAAGATAAATAATATTTTAATCAATTGAAACAAATACCAGCTAGCAAATTATGCCTTGATATCAAAAGAGATATGAGTAAAAACAGAAAGAATATTTTAAGCTTTGGGCTAGACCAGGGGTAGTCAACCTTTTTATAATTTCCGCCCACTTTTGTATCTCTGTTAGTAGTAAAATTTTCTAACTGCCCACTGGTTCCACAGTAATGGTGATTTATAAAGTAGGGAAGTAACTTTACTTTATAAAATTTATAAAGCAGAGTTACAGCAAGTTAAAGCATATAATAATAATTACCAAGTACTTGATGTCAGATTTTCGCTAAGTTTGGCAGAATAAATCTTTATAAAACAACTTACTATAGTTAAATCTATCTTTTTATTTATACTCTGGTTGCTCTGCTACCGCCCACCATGAAAGCTGGAATGCCCACTAGTGGGCAGTAGGGACCAGGTTGACTACCACTGGGCTAGGCAGTAGACAGAGTATTAGTGATCTGAATTCAGCTCCTGTAGAGAAATGTGGCCCATTCACTGAGACCAGAGCCAGGAACACTGTGTGAGTCAAGGCTGGTGCAAGAGTGTGAGCAACGGCTGAGAAAAGTAGCCACCATCACACATGTATTTATGGTCAATTGATTCTAACAACAGTACCAAGACAATTCAATGAGGAAAAAGAATGGTCTTTTTAATAAATGATGCTGGGAAAACTGTATATCCACATGAACATAAATATAGTGGGACTATTACCTCACACTATATATAAAATGTGAAATGAATCAAATTTCTAAATGTAAGATCTAAAACTATAAACCACTTAGAAGACAATATTGGGGCAAATCTGAATGACTTTCTTAGATATGACACAAAAATTATAAACAATAAAAAAACTGGATAAATTGGACTTTACCAAAATTAAAAATTTTTGTGCTTCAAAAGATGTCATCAAGGAACTGCAAAGGCAACCCACAGAGTGCCAGAAAACATTTGCAAATCACATATCTGATCAGCGTCTACTATCCAAAGTAAAGAACAAAGAATTCTTACAACTCAACAGTAAAGAACGATCCAATTTAAAAATGAGTTAAGGTCTTCAATAGATATTTCTCTTAAGAAGATGTACAAAGAGTCACAAGTTCACGAAAAGAGAGTCAACATCATAGTCATTAGGGAAATGCAAATCAAAACCACACCCACTAGGATGGCTATAATAAAAAAGTCAATAACAAGTATTATCTAGGATGTGAAAAAATTTGTACTTTCATACTTTGTTGGTGAGAATGTAAAATAGTCCAGCCTCTTTGGAAAAGACTTTGGCAAAATCTCAAAAAGTTAAAGTTACCGCATGATCCAGAAATTCTATTTCAACCAAGATAATTGGAAACATATGTTCCTACATAAATGTTCGTAGGGGCAGTAGTCATAATAGCCAAAAAGTTAAAATAACTCAAATGTCCACAAACTGATGAATTAATAAACAAAATATGGTATATCCATAAAATAGAATATTATTTAGCCATAAAAAGTAATGCAATAGTGATTTATGCTACAATATGATAAACCTTGAAAACATTATGCTAAGTAAAAAAAACAAACAAACAAAACGGACAAAAAGGCCATATATTGTGTGATTCTATTTATATGATTTGTCCAGAATAGGAAAATCCATAGAAATAGAAAGTAAATTAATGGTTTTCAGGGTTAAAGAAATGAGGAATAGGGAATGGAATAGGAATAGGAATAGGAATAGGGAATGACTACTAATGAGTATATATAGTTTCCTTTGGGGGTGATGAAAATATTCTGGAACTAGACAGTGGTGTTGGTTGCCGCAGAACTTTGGATATATGCTAAGAATCACCGAATTATAGAATAATAGAGTGTATTTTATATGTGTATTGTATTTCAATAACAGAAAGACATATAAGAGATGATTGAGTAGGTTTAGCAATATCTAATGGGAGTTTCAGAAGGAGACTATAGAAGAAAAAGCAGTGTCAATGCTCAAACAGCTGAGAACTTTTTGGACTGAAAGATTATATGAGACTTCAAATTAAAATAACATGCTAAGTGTGGAACAGGATTAATAAAACAAGTCCATATATGAGCATACTTTTGTGAAACTGCAAAAAAAATAAATAATAAACTAACCTTAAAGCTGCCAGAGAAACTATAAACTACCTTAAAAAGAATGAGAAAGACACCAGTAGCAGCCTCTCAATAGCTCAAACAACTTGTTAGAAAGCAATGAAGCATTATTATTATATTATTCAGGGAAAAAAACACATTCGATTTTGAACTCTATATTCAGCTAAGCTATGACTCAAGAATATATTCCCAAAAAATGGCATATGTATGTTTCAAAGAAAAACTAATGAATCCCCAAAAGTTATACTTTATACATGATTCATTATTTGGTCATGTTACAACATATATATATATGATAAACATAATTTTTCAAGAAAACAACTTCAAACTTGATTTTAAAATTCTTTTCCTATTTTTCAGAATTTTTTTATTTATTAATTTTTAGAAAGGGAAGAGAGAGAGAAAGACAGAAGAGGGGATAGAGGAACAGAAAGCACCAACCCTCATATATGCCTTGATTGGGCAAGCCCAGGGTTTCGAACCAGTGACATCAGTGTTCCAGGTCAACACTGTGCCACCACAGATCAGACTTATTTTTCTAATTAAAGAGGAAATAATAGCTGAAATTAAACACATTTAAAATAAATGACAAGAATATGTGACTTAATACAGTTTTTAATAGTTATTCTATTTCTTCCAAATACTCCCCATGTGACTCAAGATAATTATGTCTACCTTTGATTTTATTTCCATATTATTAATTTTTTCTATTTATCTTTTATTTCTATCCATACAGTAGAATCTTTTTTTTTTTATTCTTTAGAGACAGAGAGAGAGTCAGAGAGAGGGATAGATAGGGACAGACAGACGGGAATGGAGAGAGATGAGAAACATCAATCATTAGTTTTTTTGTTGCGACACCTTAGTTGTTCATTGATTGCTTTCTCATATGTGCCTTGACCGCGGGCCTTCAGGAGACTGAGTAACCCCTTGCTCAAGCCAGCGACCTTGGGTCCAAGCTGGTAACCTTGGAGTCTCGAACCAGGGTCCTCCGCATCCCAGTCTGACGCTCTGTCCACTGCGCCACCACCTGGTCAGACCAGTTGAATCTTATTAAGGCATAAAAAGTAATGAAATATACTACAACGTGAGTTTTTCCATTTTTTCATTTCTTTATGTATCAATTTTTTTTAAGTGAGAGAGAGAGACAGACAGACAGGAAGGGAAAGAGATAAGAAACATCAACTCATTGTTGCGGCACCTTAGTTGTTCATTTATTGCTTCTCATATGTGCCTTAACCAGGGGGCAGTGGGCTCCAGCTGACCCAGTGACCTCTTTTTTTTTTTTTTTTCATTTTTCCGAAGCTGGAAACAGGGAGGCAGCCAGACAGACTCCTGCATGCACCCGACCGGGATCCACCTGGCATGCCCACCAGGGGGCGATGCTCTGCCCATCTGGGGCATCGCTCTGTTGTGTCCAGAGCCACTCTAGTGCCTGAGGCAGAGGCCACAGAGCCATCCCCAGCGCCCAGGCCATTCTTGCTCCAATGGAGCCTCGCTGTGGGAGGGGAAGAGAGAGACAGAGAGGAAGGAGAGGCAGAGGGGTGGAGAAGCAAATGGGCGCCTCTCCTGTGTGTCCTGGCTGGGAATCGAACCTGGGACTCCTGCACGCCAGGCCGATGCTCTACCGCTGAGCCAACCAGCCAGGGCCCCCAGTGACCTCTTGATCAAGCCAGCAAACTTGGGCTCAAGCCGGAGACCTCTGGATTTTGAACTTGGGTCATTAGAGTCCCAGGCTGACACTCTATTTACTGCACCACCGCCTGACCAGGCTCTTTATGTATTAACTTCCCACTCTGTATTTCTATTCCTGTCATGTCAACTACAAAACTACAAACCCTCCCTATCCCTGTTTCTGTTCTGTATTTCTATTTGCATCCTATATCATTTCCATTTGGCTCTGTAGTAGCTTTACACACCATACATTAATGCTCAGATATAATAAATAAGGAGAATTTGGTTTATTTACAATACCTTGTTTGCCTGAGGCCCCCATTCTTCTGCCAGTATTTGATACTCCTGTTGTCGTGATTCAGTTTCTCATTTGATGCCTCAAAATAGTCCCTCTGCCCCACGGCCTGCTGCTGCCTGTTGTCCTGCAGAGGGTCTCTCCGCCTTTCGTGTCAGTCCATTCCCAGGCTTTTCCATGCCTGTCTCAAGTTTTCTGTCAAGGTGCTGAGTTGATTCCACTCTGATCACCCGTTTCTTCCACAGCCTGAAGCCAGGCCTCTAGGTACATCCCTACGCTGGAAGCCCAGGCTGCTGCCTCTTACCTGGGCTGTTCCTTACCCTGGGGCTGTCGTCGCCAGTGCCACGTAGATCTACCAGTGCTGGCTCCCACTGCTGTTCCGTCTTTGGGTTCTCCTCTTCCAGAGGGGCCCGTAAATGATTATGCTATTTTATTTTACTCAACATTCTTCTTCAGATCCCCGTGTGTCTTGCCAGGGTGGCTACATTAGGGCTGGTTCTGTGACGTGAGGCCCCTCATCATCCCCGGGCCCCATTAATGAGTCTAGCTAACTTTGTTACAGTGAGGGAGACAGTCTCTACTGCAAAGCTAAGGTAGGAGTCCTGTAGAAAGTGTCATCTGATTCTTTTAAAAAAGCAAATGGTTGTAAAAGTGTTGATGTAGTGACGGAGCGCTTCATTTTGAAAATTCATCAGGCTGTATCTTATGATTTATGCAAATATATGTATATATGTTATACTTCAGTAAAATAAAAATTGTATTTAGAATTTTAAAGTATATTATAATTTTTAGAGTTTAAAAACCAGAAATAACAGTTGTGTCCAGATAGCTCGGTTGGTTAGCATGGCCCCGAAGTACAGAGGTTGTCAGTTCGATCCCCAGTCAGGGCATATACAGGAACAGATCAATGTTCCTCTCTCTCTCTCTCTCTCTCTCTCTCTCTCTCTCTCTCTCTCTCCCCCTTTTCCCTCTCTCTAAAATCAATCAATAAAAATTAAAAAAAATTTTTTTTCAATCAGAAATAATAATCAAAAGCTTGACAAAAGGTTAAATAAAAAAGTTAACATATTCATAGCTACAAAATCTGAACAGGATTTCTGCTTGGAGTGTGGGATATTAGGGTTCTACCTGTTTATTTTTCTTCTCCTTACCTTTCTGAATTTTCTAAATTTTCTGTGCTGAGAAGGCCTTGCTTTATGATTCTGAGTATTCTCTCTGAATTGCAGTTCTGCGGCACAATGTTTAGGTGTAATGATAGGGAAAGAGAGCTCAAAGGGTCCTGGAGACACGCGCCACTGGCTCATCTTTACCTGCACTCCATTCTTCCTCTTGTCCCATTGCTATTATGTCCATCTACCTACGTACCTTCTCCACGGTCTTCACATCCCTCTCGCTCACTGCATTACTGACTGTGCTCTCTAACCCTACCTCTTGTGCTATTTCAAATATTCCTGATTTTAGTCACTAAATAAATCTTCAAAATACAAGATATCTTAAATTTGTTTTTCAAAGTGTTCCTAACAGCTAAATGAAGCTATTAAATAAAAGATGTCTTGCAGGTTCGTCGTGATAACAAATTGAGACCGTCTGAAAAAGGAGAGGTCTCAAAACATTTCTCATGCTGATTCAGCCTTAATATTTTCCTTTTATCAAATATCAACTTGGAGATAAACCTTTTAGAAGTTGGTCCATTGCTTACAACAGACCCTGAACAGTTTTTTTAAAATTCCCCTTTATCTGATGGAGTAAAGATTGTCAGAGATGAGCCCCAGCTGGAGCCCAAACTAGAGTAATTAAGAAGCAGAAAGCCAAAGTACTCTCCTATAGCTTGTTTATTTTATTAGAAGATTAAACAGTATTACTGGTGCAGAATTTGTCATACTTATAGAAACAGAAAGAGAGCTCATCGTTTAAGTGCTTTGTGTAATAGATATGAAAGTTAGAGCCCTACACAACAAGACTGGGCCAGCAAACAGTAGTGGTATGCTAAAAAGAAAGAAAGAGAAAGAAAAAGAATAAGAAATATAATTTTACTTTTATGGTAAGAATAAAGCCATTACCATATACAGAAATGGCTCGATGAAACTCTCACAAAATATTCCTCTGTGGTCAAGAGAAATAGAGAGAGAACTGCAATTTGAAATCAATACCAACTTACCTGATGTTTTTGGTACACTCTTATAAACCTTAAGTATACTGGGGGGGGGGGGGGAGAGAAACATATAATAGCATGAGCTAAAATCATCCAATCACTCTGTTCACTCTTACTACCCCTCCCCAAAGGAAACATCATTTCTAATTCTGATCCTGTCTTAAAATTATGCTTATGCCACTATTTATGTATGTTATTAAGCAACTTCTTTTTTAAGTGAGAAGAAGGGAGATAGTGAGACAGACTCCCACATGCACCTTGACCGGGATCTACCTAGCAACCCTGTCTGGGGCCAATGCTCAAATCAGTCAAGCTATCCTCAGTGTCCAGGGCCAACCTCAAACCAATCAAGGCGCTTGCTGTGAGAGGGGAAGAGGAAGAGAAGGGGGAGAAGGAGGGGAAGAGAAGCAGATGGTTGCTTCTCTGTGTGCCCTGATCAGGAGTGAACCCAGGACATTCACACACTGGGCTGACACTCTATCCACTATAAGCCAATCTGCCAGGGCCAAGTAACTTTCTGATACAGCATATGGCTCATTTATAATGTCTCCCATCTCCCCCTGTCATCCTAATGTTAAAATGTATGTGGTTATTTCTGCATCTGATACTGTTGTGCTTATCCAGTTCCTCTTGTGGAGGAGAGTCTAGACCAGTGGTAGTCAACCTGGTCCCTACCGGCCACTAGTGGGCGTTCCAGCTTTCATGATGGGCAGTAGCGGAGCAACCAAAGTATAAATAAAAAGATAGATTTAACTATAGTAAGTTATTTTATAAAGATTTATTCTGCCAAACTTAGCAAAAAATCTGACATAAAATACTTGGTAAGTAATTATTATTATATGCTTTAACTTGCTGTAACTCTGCTTTATAAATCTTATAAAGTAAAGTTACTTCCCTTCTTTATAAATCACCATTACTGTGGAACTGGTGGGTGGTTAGAAAATTTTACTACTAACAGAGATACAAAAGTGGGCGGCAGGTATAAAAAGGTTGACTACCCCTGGTCTAGAGGAACAGCCAAGGAGAGGAATATGGTGCCAGCAAATATAGGAAAATTGATTATTTAATGTCAGCAAAATACAGGAATTCTTGACTTAAAGTTTCCATCTATCTTTTAAATTAAGATGAAATCAAGAGGTATGGGTATGGTCAGAAATTCAAAAAGAATTAAAAACCTTTATTAAGCTCCTCCTGAAGGAACTGTGACAGTTATCCCAGCCTCGATTGGGAATTTAGGGAAGCACTCATGAAGGAAGTCTCAAGCTGGCACTTGAATAATAGGAATGACTTAGGAAGGTGTAGAGAAAGTGGAAAAAGAGCACCCCAAGCAAAAGAAGAGTTTAAACAATGGTTTAAAGTGTGGGAAAGGTAGGGGTGTATAGGCTTCAGGTTGTAGATGGTAGATATGACAGGAGGGGTAGTCATGAGTCCAGCTAGGGGAGCTCCTTTATTGTGTGCTATCCATTTATGATTTTATATGTTTATGAGGTGACACCATGGAAGAATGATAAGCAGGAGGGAGACCTGCTCACTTTTTATGTTTTATGTAGTTTACTATGGCAAGACTAAATGTAACAGAACAGAGGAAATAAAAATCAGAGAGATCAGTCTGATGGCTTCTGTTAATGTTTCTACTAAGAAATGGTGTGAAAATAACAGAAGGAATGGATTAGAAGGGACAGGTTCAAAGATAAAATAATCACAACTAGAGAATTGACTGACTTTATGGGATGAGATAAAATTGATTTGTTGGGAAAGAGAATGATTTATGATTTACTCCTTGGTTTTTAGTACATGTAACCAAACAGTGATATTACTGAGAGAGGAATTACAGAAAGAAAAAAAGGTCTAGAAGGGGTTGGGGGTGGGGGGAGGCAGAGAAATTGGAGGATCTGTTGAACATTTAAGTTGAAACGTCAAAAAATTATTAGTGTGTATAAATCTAAAGCTCAAAAGAAGAGCAGCTATAATTTCAAGGTGGTGGTTGAACCATGAGAATAAAGAGACCAGAATTTTAAGTAACATTAACTGTTAAGGGTTAGGCAACAGATGATAAAAAGTCTAAGGGAAGAACCAGGTGATACAAAGGCCAGAGAGATCATGAAAGTAAAGAGTTACAAAAATGTCATGGTCAGTAATATCAAGAGTCACAGAGGGATGAAGGGGACCATATGGAGGCTGGTCATAACTGGCTTCTTGGCAGGTTCAGTATCATTGAAGAGGAAAAGCCAAGTCAGACCTTAATATGGAAGGAAGGGTACAGACTGCCCACAGGTGAAGAAGACATAATTGAGGCTCTTTAGCAAGTAACTTGACTGAGAATGAAAAGAGAATGATGGTCAGTGTGACCAGATCAACGGAGGATTTTATTTGTCCAGGGAAAAGTAAAGCTAGGCATGTGATTTTGCTGAGAGTCAGGTAGCTGCCTGGTATATATTTCTCTCTTTAGACAGTAGGGTATGAGGTAAGGTCTCTTCTTGAGAATGAGAAAGGTTAGCCTGGGGAGAGAATTTGAAAAGGGTAGAAAATTTTTGGAATTAGAGAAAATTGAAAGAGAATCTAACAATACAGAGTGGTCTTATATTGAGCACTGCTGAGGTGGAAGGAAAATGAGAAATTCAGCCTTTGTTTTTTTCTATTTCTTCTTCCTGTATCAGCCTCTCCAATTCTAACTTTTACGCTCACCCACTTCCAACTACTAAAAGAATGAGGACAGTGATGACACCGTCACTACTATAACAACAAAGAAGACATTGCACACTTTCTGTATCACTTGTGGGATACGAGTGGGAACAAGCCAGCTGTTGGAGGATGCAGCCACAATGTGTCAATATGTGCACATTACTCGATGACATTGTACCTCTGCTTCATGCTCTGAGAGACATATAATAATCCTTACCTGATAAGACTGTATGTAGACTATAACATATGGATAGGCCTAGAACACTGCTTGATCTATTGTAGAATATCCATAAATATGACTTCCTTCATAAGTAAAAAATGATGATTAATGTGTTAAAATGGATGGAAGAGAAGGCAATCACAGTAGATGATAAAATAACAGAAAATAGGGTAAAGGGATGGGAAAGAGGCTTGCTAAGTAGATTTTCATGGCAAAGAAAAAATGCATGAGAAACCAAGACATAGATAGAGATGGATGTTTCTAAAGAAAGACGCTCAAATACAAAAGTGTGGAGGAGGGCAAGGAAATTACTCAAGCACCATTAATCACAGTCCTTGATGTCTATCCCTTTGGGGTTCAGGAGCAAAGAAACAGGCAGCAAAAGCATGTGCAGTCCTGTGTATCATTCAGAGAAGCAGCTGCTACTCAAATCTGGAGAGTCAAAGCTCTAAAATAAAATAAAATAAAAAAACTAGAGCCAAACAAGATCCCAGAAATAGCATACTTGTAGAAAACCACTCACGACTTCTGGGAAAATAGATTTAGAGTTGAACTGAGGATAACATTGCACAACATAAACATCAAAAGAAAGGAAACAGAACTTGATTGGGTTTATCCGAAGGTTTCTGTCATTGATCCATTCGGCAAATAATTATTGAATACACAGTGTGGGCCAAGCACTGTGTCCTCGGCAAGAGAACGATTTCTCCTTTACCATATTAAGGTTCATCAGAAGAGCTGGCTTTATGGATCTGGGAACCACATAACTTTTAGAGCAGAGGAATTCAGTCTAATGGAGAAAAATATCGAACTGGAAATCCTGAAGAGGTATGATTATAATTCCATCTGTCACCAATTAGCTGGACCACCTTATTTATGCCTCTGTGTCTCTATACCTTTGAGTTAGAGCTTCCTTCCTGTGTCATAAATGTAGATCATTGTCTGTAAACATCTTTAATATCTCCTGCAGATACATAATCAGGCTTCTCTTTGGCCAACATCATTGGTCATCTATAAGATATTTTCTAAATAAGATTTATTATGAGGAGACTAAAAGAACCTTAAAAGTGAGGGGGGAAATTGGTCATTAATTAAACATATTTTGGGGGGGATACTAATTATGAGTGATCATCTCTCACCCACTTCATCTAACATAGCATCATTGACATAATACATGTCCATTAATGACTCAATGAATGAAAGAGCATGATTGTCATGTAAGATAAAAGAAGTTTCTATGACACCAAAATTTGGCCAACCTTACACATTATTTAGCATCACCTCCCTTAGTGAGATTTTCTATCAGGTATTCAGAATGAAAAATCACATTCTCAATCCTTGTTGAGAATCTTGATTCTAATCAAGTTTTAAAAAGAACATGGAAACAAATGAGTAAAATTTGCCGACGGTTCTGATTTATTATTCTAGACAGTGAATGGAAAGAAGCAGCATAGGCAGTCCAGATGATTTAATCACATTAGGATCGGAAATTGCATCGACCCCTGAAGTTTGACTTGCTGGAACATGATGTCCCATTAGACGTTTAAATAGTAAGAGAATGGTGAGACCATGGAAATGGTCTGCAGACACACTTCGAGAATATTAGCAGCAGAAGGAGGAAACAAGAACAGTAGATAGGAGAGAAAAAAGAAAGATCAAGGGAAGGACTTACTACAAAACCAAACGGAAGGGAGAAATTAAAAATTCTCTCATTAATGTACTGGATAGACTATCTTGGCTAATAAAATGTTTTTGGCATCTTGTAAGAGACTGGAGCTGTTTAACTGACATACCTCGCTCTTTAATGATGATTCACAGAACAGAGAAATGTGGAATGTTAAAGCTGGCAGTGCCTTCACTGATAAAAAGTGCATTATCACAAGACATACCTTATGAAAAGCCCACTTCTCTCTCACATCAACTTCCTGCTAAGCAAACATATCAACCCTCCCAGGAGCTTTGTTTATTAAAGGTCAATTCTTCCTCTGGTGCTTGAATTGGCCAGTGGCTAATATGGAGACCATCAGCCAGAGACTTGAAAGAGTCTTCCATGAGGTTGTGGTGTAATACTCTCTCTCTCTCTCTCTCTCTCTCTCTCTCTCTCTCTCTCTCTCTCACACACACACACACACACACACACACACACACACACACACAGTTATCTCCCTGAGAGACTGCGTTGGGTTGGTTGTAACCCTTGACCAAAGGTCACTGCTTCTTCTCGGGTGGACCTCTCCCCACAGCTCTGTGCTTCCAATAACTAGGAACTGTAGAAGCCTGGTATTAGAAACCCTAAGATACCATACCACCTCTTACCATTATCCTCAGCCTGTGCACAACTTTTCAAATTGACCCTTTATTAAGCCCTCTGGTTATCTATCACAGCTTAAGAAATCACCTGAAGCTATAGTAGCTTAAAATAACAGTCATGTGTTAGCTCTCCCAGTTCTTGTGGGTCAAGAGTTTAGAAAGAACTTGGCCAAGGAGTCCTGCTTAGGATTTCTCACATGGTTGCAGTTACATGGGCTTCAGTCATTGGGGTCTAGATGATGTACTTCCATGATGGCTTACCCATATGGTGCTGGCTGTTGAAAACCTCAGTTCATTCCCATATGGGTCTCTCTATTGGGCTTTATGAGTATGGCACCTGGATTTTCCCATAACAAGTATGTGTATGACAGAGAGGGGGTGGGAGGGCGGGAGGAAGAGAAGGAGGGAGCCATATTGTCTTTATGGCCTCATCTCCTGATTTACGGAGCACCACTTCTTCATTCTGCATGGTGTTAATGGAAGCAGTTAAAAAGGTACCCTGAAATCAAATGAAGGGAAGACAGACCCTACTTCTTGATGGAGACATGCCAACTTCATACTGTAAGTGGAGGGTGTGGGATGGGCTATATATATATATATATATATATATATATATATATATATATCAGTGTGGCCAGCTTTGCTAAATGTAGCCTGTCAACTTGTTCTTGGAGAAAAGTCGATGACTCTGCCATCCCTTTTCTGCTGGTATTGTGACCCAGTCAAGATGATTCTAGGGTTACTCCGGATCTGGAATTATAAACATGTTCTTAAGGATCAGATAATGATCTAAACACCAGGAAGATGAAACGGTCAGTTGATACAGGCAAGGACATAACTGAGTGAAGACCAGGACATAGACACATTCTCTGGGTACAGCAAGTTTCGGAAGGGAAACTCTATTTACTGGTAAAAAAAAAAAATGCAGTTTAGTGAGAGGTACATTTTTAGATTATAATGGCCATTCAGACTTGTGACTGGTCTCAGGCCGGCCTGTGAGGTCAGCAAAAGATTGCAGAAGATCAGGAGTCAGAGGAATAGACTGTTGAATTGAACAGACCAAAATTTTAATCCTTGTTCTGTCCCTTTTTTGTTGTAAGGTTCTGGGCACGTTGCTAAGCTTATCAAACCTCAGTTTTCTCACCCTTTAAATAAGGCTGCAGTTGAAACATCTCTTTGGGGCAGGCAGGATCTAATCAGGAAAACAGAAACCACTTTACATATTTATAGCCAGAAGAATTTAATATGGAGCCATGGTCAACAGAGGATGGAGAAGCCGAGCATCAGTAGAAGATTTTGAGAAAATTCAGAAATTCGCCACCATTGGAAGCCGTTTCTACCAGCAGGAGAGAGGGACCACAAGGAGAGGTGCCCCCAGGAAAGCTGGGGACCCTGGGGACCTATCTGCAGGAACCAGAGCCTCAGGAGAAAAACAACCCTTCTTAGTGTCTGTCAATGTTACACTCACTCTCACTTTTCCTTTACCTTTCTCCAGGCAATAATGTCCAAAAAATGAAATGACATCTACTTTCTCTAATCCAATTATAAGTTCATAACTTTTTAAAATAAAAATGTTTCTAATGCATGTTTTTAAAAGTCACATAATTCTTAATAAGAAAATGTTTGTCCCAGCTTTGGGAAGCATTAAGGCATTTAACAGATTTAGTATTGGGTTCTTATAGTAAGTGTACAGCCATGAATTGGTACCCATAACATGATTATGATTATTACTATTGTTATTAGAAACTGTGTAGATGGGAGTGGGGAATCAGGCCCTGACTGAGGATCTGGAGAAGGAATCAAACATTGAGACCAGGCATTTGTTAAGATAAGGATTTGGGTACAAAATGCCTTAAGAGAGAAACCTAAAATGGAAAACGAAACCAAGATTTAGGCTGGGATTACACAAACAATAGAGAAGCCCACTTTTGAGACCAGGATACTATGGTTGTATAAATACTACGTCTCTTCGACCACTGAAGTCCTAGAAAGTAGTGGTCCTTGGAACCTCCTCTGGAGATGGGGATCAGGAGACACCTTGCAAAGAAAAAGAAATCCAGCCAGAGAATCAAGTAGGTGATTACATTAACCACATCTGAGGAAAACAACCAGGAACAAATTTGATTCTGACTATGTTGTAACCAAATCCTATTAGCTCTGAGAGGTTAAAGCAACCAGCATCAGAATGCAGCCCTCACACAGCAGAGCTCAGTTCTGCAGACGGGGCTAGCTTGCCGAGTTGCACCTGCCTGCTTGATAGCACGCACACGAATGTTGACAGCAAGGCTTGTCCCTGGCATATGTGTTCAAACTGGCAAGAAGCAGAATCTTAGACCCAACCTATCATCTTTACCAAAGCCATTTCACTTTCTACTGACCAGAGGTCCTATGTCCAACAATGTGGATGTTTTAAAACAATTCTTGTTTGTTTGTGTGTGTGTGTGTGTGTGTGTGTGTTTACGTGTTACTTTTTATTAGAATGCCCCAATTATTACATTTCAAACAAGCTCAAACATGTCAAAGGGACCCCGTCACATTAAATTCATCTAAGTACGTAAATGGCAGAGAGAAAACGATGCTTTGGAAAGGAATCAAAATACACAAAGGCGTGAAGAACCCGAATGCCTTTCTGAGACAGGAATGCAGCGGTAAGTAAAGAGGGCTCCAAGACTGTCTGTATTCATCAAAGAGGAAAAGAAGGTCAGCATTACATAGAATGG
Source organism: Saccopteryx bilineata (assembly GCF_036850765.1). Taxonomy (NCBI): domain Eukaryota; kingdom Metazoa; phylum Chordata; class Mammalia; order Chiroptera; family Emballonuridae; genus Saccopteryx; species Saccopteryx bilineata. The sequence continues at coordinate 178,046,805 of NC_089495.1, forward strand.
AAAGTGGCCTTTCCATGGAGACTTCTGAACCTAATTTATCTTGCTTCGCTACGACAGGAAATGCACTACAATGTTCAGGATGGGGGAAAATGACAATTTAATGATTATGGAACATCTTTCACTTTCCCAGCGTAATTGAACGATCTCAACATCAAAGGCAGAGCCAGTAGCCTTTTGGAAAATGGAATGTCGTTTTCTTTCCTTTTCACTTTTTACTCCATCAGTGAACTTTAGCATCTTCTCTGGCTTTATTTATCCATTTTCCTTTAGCACTGATACAAAACAGACCCGACTTTAAGAGTACCATGCAAAGTAATCATTTATGTTGGAAACTTTAAATGGATGAGACAGAACCACTTCTGTATCTGTTACATTTTAATGACTTTAAATATATCCAGCTGAACGTAGTTCAGACTTTCAATCTTACAGGTGAGGGTAGCCCGACATAATTCACATCCTATTCTACCAACCACCTCATCAAGGAAAGCATACAAGCTACCGTCTCGGAGACACGCCACTCTCCCAAGTCACCAATTCTCCCATCAGCATTGTCACATTTTAGAGTTGTTTTTATCATCAGTTCTTTATATTTTTCCCCAAGCATCGTTTGCTAATTTTAAAGGAACAGAGGTGAAACTCCTAATACTGAACTCATAGAAAGCGTTGATGTAAGACAAATATGAATTTCCAATATCTTTGCTTTTCTAATATTGAACTTAAAAATCTTTTTTAAAAAAATTTCTCGGCCCTGGCTGGTTTGCTCAGCAGTAGAGCATTGGCCCATTGTGTGGAAGTCCCAGGTTCGATTCCTGGTCAGGGCACACAGGAGAAGCTCCCATCTGCTCCTTCCCCCTACCCCCTCTCCTTTCTCTCTATCTCTCTCTTCCTCTCCTGCAGCCAAGGCTCCACTGGAGCAAAGCTGGTCTGGGCACTGAGGATGGCTCCATAGCCTCTGCCTCAGGCCCTAGAATGGCTATGGCTGCAACAGAGTAACACCCCAGATGGACAGAGCATCGCCCCCTGGTGGGCATGCCAAGTGGATCCTGGTTGGGCGCATGCGAGAGACTGTCTGATTGCCTCCCCGCTTTTAATTTCAAGGAAAAAAAATTCTCATAGAATGGAACTTCAGGGCTAATAAATCTTTCTCTAGATTAAAAGCTTGGCTCTCACTTGCCATCCATAATGACTACAAGAAAAGTGAATACAGAAAACTGGTATTGATTAAATAATGATAACAAACAGATAAGAGTTAAGGGAGAGAATATCATTGGTTTTTGTTTGTTTCACCATAATTCACCTCAAATCCACATAGGTTTGTACAATAAAATTTTGCCTAGAATGAAACCAAATTGTAGTGAATATTGTAGAATTCATGAGAAAAGTATGGTAATTACTTCTTTTATAGACAACCAAGTCTAGGGTTTAAGCCCCCCACTGTCTTCTTTTGTTAGGCCCCTGAATCAACAACTAACAAAAACTTAGGTGGAGGAAAGATGAATGTTTCCCCAGATTCCAAGAAAATGGTGGCAGGCATCATCCCCTTCCTTTGTCCCCACGTATTGAGACGCTGGTGTTCACTCTTAAGGGAGAGAAGAGAATTGCTTATTTTGCTCATTTTCTTTTTTTGAGTTAAGAGCCATTTGCAGCCGAGGCCATTTAAAGCATCATGATTTGGCATTTTCTTTTGGGACTAGAGTACCTTTGGTTTCGGAAGCTCCTTTGACTCATTTCCTCGGGGAAGCAAGAAAGAGGAAACGGGGAGCTGGCAGCTGAACCGGTGCTCTAGGATTTTGGAGAAGAAAAATAATGAACACTAAGACTTTCCTCTGGGCGACCAAGACAGCTTGCCAGACTGGAAAAGTAGAGGGAGACTGGAATCTGGTGCACTCATCAGCTTTTGCTACCTAACAACTCAAAACCCTCAGTGGCTTACAGCAGCAGACATGTATTTCATGCTCCGAGATCTTTGGGTCAGCTGTGGTCAGAAGGAGTTAACTGGGCTTCTCTGGGTCAGGCTTTGGGTCATGTTCAGGTTTGCTCTACAAGTCCTTCTTCCAGGACCCAAGCAGAAGGAGCAATGATCCCATGAAGCTAGATCTTTTCATGGCAGAGACCAGAGCTCAGGAAGGCTGATGGCAGTTTGATAAAAATCTTATAGACCCAGTTTGAAATTATACACTATCACTTTTGCTCACATTCCAGCGAAGGCAAGTTATGTGGCCAAAACCAACTCAATAGGAAAAGAGCATTTGGTCTTTAGAGAATCCACGAGAATGATGAATTATGAGCAAATTAATACAGTCTCCTATACCGGGGGTTTGGGCTTCATTTCTCCTCATCATGGCATTTTTTTTAATTGAATATGTTGGGGTAACATTGGTCAATAAATTTACATGGGTTTCGGATATACCATTCTATAACACATCATGCATCTGTATACTCCACCATGCATTCACTTCTTCTATTACCCTTTATCGCCCTTTTACTCTCCTCTATAGGTGGACTCCAGAGGGTTATAGAAACTTGTAGGAATTGTTTATGCAGTCTGTGTACTCATCTGTGTTCCTTATTCTCCCACACCTCTTTTACTCCTCTTCTTCAAAAGAGATCAGAAATTTCAGTTTAAGGCTGAATACCTGTAATAATCTGGAAAATCCATCCTGCTGTCCTCCATGCCCTCTCTTCCCACAACCCCCCCCCCCCCCCGCCAAGATATCAAGTCCTAATCCTTGGAACCTATAAGTACTAACTTATTTGGAAAAGAGGTCTTTGCAGATTAATTAAGTTAAGGATTTTTTTAAGGTTTGTTGTTTGTTTGTTTTTTTTAGAGACAGAGAGAGAGAGAGTCAGAGAGAGGGATAGACAGGGACAGACAGACAGGAACAAAGAGATGAGAAGCATCATCATTAGTTTTTCGTTGCGCGTTGCAACACCTTAGTTGTTCATTGATCGCTTTCTCATATGTGCCTTGACCGCGGGCCTTCAGCAGACCCAGTAACCCCTTGCTCGAGCCAGTGACCTTGAGTCCAAGCTGGTGAGCTTTGCTCAGACCAGATGAGGCCACGCTCAAGCTGGTGACCTCGGGGTCTCGAACCTGGGTCTTCCGCATCCCAGTCTGATGCTCTATCTACTGTGCCACCGCCTGGCCAGGCTAGTTAAGGATTTTGAGATGGGGGTTTTATCCAGCCTGGATTAACCAGATGGGCCTTAATGCAATCACACATGATCTTATAAGTAGCAGAGGCAGATAAAGCCTAAGTATACACACAAAGAAGGTAGCAATGTGAAGATGGAGGCAGAGATTATAGTGATGTGGCCACAAGCCAAGGAATGGCAGCAGCCAACAGAATCTGAAACAGTCAGTGAACAGATCCTTCCCTAGAGCCTTTGGAGGAAGTACAGCCCTGTTGACACCTTGATTTTGGCCCTAGGAAGCTGATTTTGGACTTCTGGTTTCAAGAAGTGAGAAAAAATGAGTTCCTATGGTTTTAAGCCACCAAGTTTGTGATCATTTGTTACAGAGCCCTACTGAACTAATACAATGCCTTCCTCCTATTTTTGCCTTCTATAAAGAGACTTTAATGTTGAAAGATGAAGTTTTCTGGTAGATTAAATTTCCATAAAAGGAGGAAAACAGAAATACTGCCCTAAAGTTTTCAGTTTGATCACTGGCCAACTTAATAATCTATAAAAATAAACTGTAATCTCTGTCCTTTTCATACTGGGCATTTCTGAACATCTTTATGTTATATTTTAAAGTGATTGGTCCCCTTCTTATAATTACCAGTAAGAAAAAACAAAAGGAGAGAAAAGATTTTTTTTTTTAAATTGACCATCCCACAATGAAATGCCACTTAAACCTACTAGAATAACTAAAATTTAAAAGATTGGTGATAAAAATTATTGACACAATATGAAACAACTCACCAATGTGGCAGTTACTTACAAAGTTAATCATGGCCAAGCAATTCTACCCACTAGGTATTTACTCAAGAGAAATCAAAACATATGCCCACAAAAGTACTTGTATATCCGTGATTATAGAAGCTTAATTTATAATACACCAAAACTAGAAACATCCCAAATATCCATTAACAGGGAATTGGATATATTCGCATAATAGAATACAATGCTATTATGCAAAAGAGCCAGCCACTGAAGTGTGCAACAAAATAGGTGAACTGGCTTTTTCTCCTGAGGGATTCTCAAAGCCTCTCGTGGTTTCATCTTTCAAAGAAAATATTAGGCTAGGGTATAAGTTTGGATGTTACGTTATGTTGAGTGATAGAAGCCAAATGTAAAATAGTGCTTATACTGTATGATTCCATTTCATGTGAAGTTGTAGGATAGGAAAAGTTTATCTATGATGATAGACATTAGACCAGTGGTTGCCTAGGACAGGGATGGGGAGTGACTGCAAAGAGAGAAGAGGAAACTTTCTGGATGGATCAAAATGTTATATATATTTTTTCTTTCTTTTTTTTTTTAAGTGAGAGGCAGGGAGACAGAGAGGCAGACAGACTCCCGCATGTGCCCTGACAGGATCTACCTGGCAAGCTCCCTCTGGTGCCAATGCTCTGCCCATCTGGGGCTGCTGCTCTGTTGCTTGGCAACTCAGCTATTTCAGCACCTGAGGCAAGGCCATGAAGCCATCCTCGGCACCCAGAGCCAACTTGCTTGAGCTATTCAAGCCATGGCTGTGGGAGGAAAAGGAGAGAGAGACAGAGAGAAAGAAGGAGGAGGGGTGGAGAAAGCAGATGGTTGCTTCTCCTGTGTGCCCTGACCAGGAATCAAACCTGGGACTTCCACGTGTCAGACCAATGCTCTACTGCTGAGCCAACTGGCCGGGGCCAAAATGTTATGTATCTTAATTAGTAGTATAGTTGCATACATTAATCTAACTCATCAAAACCTTATACTTCATATCTGACATTTTATTCTATATAATTACATTTCAGTAAAGCGCTTAAAAAGTAAGTACCTTTCTGAAAAAAAAAAACTAACACTGATTAATATTAATCAAACATGTTAGAAAACAGATCTCTCAGATTCTATCAGTTCTATTTGATACAAGGATCCTAATGAAATGCATGATCAGACTGGCAGGAAGAAAATAAGCAAATGAGACAGAAACATCTCTAGGTCCCAGAGCATTCTGGGTCTGAGTTGACTCTGGGACAGGCCCTAGGAAAGACAGCTGGATGTGGCGGGTGAAGTGAGGGAGGTGGAACACAGCGACGGAGACATGTGAGGCTTCAGTCCCACCTCCCCACCCGGCCACAGCCAGCCATGAAACCCCTTTCCCTGGTGTGGAATGCCTTTGAAGACAGCAGAGGAGGCAAGGCTTTTCAGTCCCAAAGAGAAAACCAGTTTTAATACAGAGCCAGTGCTTGCTCGCTAATATATAATTGTATTGCCTTCTTTTCCTGAAGGATTTGCAAGGTCTCCCATGGTTTCCCCTTTTAGAGAAAATGTCTGGGGCATGAGTACAGATACTTACAATTGTTATTACATATAGTTTGACTATTTCAGATATAATTAACCACCTTCATCTTCATCCTGGAATACTTGAGGAATTGTTTTATAAGCAATTAAAGGTGTCTATGTTAGACCATTATCCCTTTTAAAAGCTCACTCAATTCTAAAAGTTTCAATTCATTTGATTATATATTGGATAATTTCCTAACATCTAATTTTCTAGAAGGGTTCACTATTCTTTCTATCTAAAGCTCTTTTGTGGAGGGGTTTAAAATTTCTACTCTATGCAAGCTTGCTTAAAGAAGATAAGAAGTTCTGAAAGTTGCCAGCCAATGATATAACCTGGTCATAAAATAGACTGTATATTTTAACAATTCTTGCATACATTTCAGGTACAGATTGCCTACTGTACATCAACTAGAAGCCTGATAGACACACAGGGTTGATCATTTAGGAATTAAGATGGCAGTCATCAAGATGTTCCATAAATTTGACATAGAAATTAACATGTTGATTTGTTGCTCCGCGATTCCTCCTCCCCAGTCACAGTAAGTGACACATCAATTTCATGTTTTAGGAAGTGAGCCCTCCACCCCTTTATTTCTCCCACAGCCAGTGTGCTGTGGAGCAGCTATCATGACTTGTTGACATAGCAGCGGTAAGGCAGCCTTCTTCTGAATTCTCTTCTTCCCAGCTGTAACTCAGAGTTCTGTGTGTTCTCATACACACTCAAAAGAAGCCCATAATTAAAGATGCCCTGGGAGAAATTTCCAGAAAGAAACAGAAAACCGAAACACTGTTTTGAAGCAACCATGAAAAAAAAATCATCAAAAAAGATAGAAACTTGATTCAGAAAATCAAGAGGGAGAGCCTAACCTAGAAGACATTCAGGTTACAAGCCTCCGAGTAGAGACGTAATTCCCTTTGTTCGTTTATACAAAAGGATAGAGAGTCTATATAACTCACAGTAGCTCTCCTATCTCCCTCCCCTGGGGAAACGAAAGCCCAGGCTTAAGCCAATTGCAGCCAATATTTTTTGTATGTTTATATTATATCTGTCATCTTCCTTGCAGTACAAATTACTGCCACTGAAAAGCAAAAGCAAATGGCCAAAATAAGAAAAAAGGAAAAACAAAAAACAGAGATACTTCTCCCAAAGTTTACTATGCCTTTAATATTTAAGACCGGCAAAGGCAGTTTTATGACAGAAGCTGATCCCAAACTTTAACTATTTCAGAACTTCTTTGTTGAAGCACAGATTGCTGAGCCCAACCCCAGAATCTCTGATTCACTAGGTTTGCCTCTCTGAGAAGTTACCAAGGGCTGCTGATGCTGCCGGTGCAGGGACCACACTTTGAAAACTCCTGTGGTGGTCGAGGTTAATGACACCTCTTTCTGAACACTAACTCCTCCATCTCTGCCTCTACCCTTACTCTCTACCCATAAGAGATGGCAATAGCCCCTTCTGTATAACAATAATGAGTCAGTAACAACCAAAAGTTTGAGACAGAGAATTACTGAACATAGAGATGGGACCTGCCCTGTTTGGATCTCTCCAATTCTATGGAAACAACCTTGACCTTGACCTCTGGAGACAGGTTGCAGATCCGTAAGGAGGAAAGCTGCCATTCTCCATCAATAATACAAGGGATATAAATAAAGCATACCCCAGAAAATGAAAAATAGGCAGTGGAATTCTAAACATGGCTGAGAAAATTCTGCAAGAAGATGAAGATTATCTGGGAAACTTGCAGATAAAATTTTCAGTGGCTTTGTGCCAGAAAAAACAACCCATTACAATTAAAAACAAGTTAAATCAAACTGCCTGGGCTTAATTGGGCCCACTCTGAAAGGTGCGCCCCCCCCCCCCCAGTAAACATGGTGCTTTCAGCAGGTGAGAATGAAATTGTCCATTCTCTTGAAACTAAGTTAAACCCCCACCTCTTCCGTCCTTCAAGCAAGAGGACGCCAGGCTTTCTCTGACTGGCACTAAGGCAGAAGAGTGTTGCAAAATGAGAAGAGCAATTCCAAGGGATTCAAAGTGTCACCCAATTCACACACAAGGAGGTACCTACTGGTAGTCAACTGGTATCAAATGTTATTCTTATCTTTCTTTCTCTCTCTCTCTTTTTTTTGAGGGGGATTGTTTTTGAGGTGAGAGTAGGGGAAATAGTGAGGCAGACTCCCATATGTACCCCAACCAGGATCCACCTGGCCAACACCCCCCTTGCCCTCCCACCACTGCCCCACCTGGCCAATGCTCAAATCAACCGAGCTATCCTCAGCTTAGATCAACCAAACCACTGGCTGTGGGAGGGAGAAGAGAGAGAGAAGGAGGAGAGGGACAGGGAGAGAAGCAGATGGTCACTTCTTATGTGTGCCCTGACCGGGGATCAAACTTGGGACGTCCATACGTTAGGCTGTTGCTTTATCCACTGAGCAAACTGGTCAGGGCCTCAGATGTTCTTTTGTAGCTATAAGGGTTGATTCTACAAAGATGCTGCAGAATCAGCAACATGGAGGTGATGCCAGCACCTGCTGTTGACATTCTCCTAACACACATGCACACATAACATTTGAATGATGTTGGAGAAAGCCAATGTGGGACAATGAGGAAAATGGTTTCCAAAAAAACTAAGGAGACCTGAAACACCTATGCAGATTATTTTTTTCCTATGCAGATTATTAATACCTATGACCCAGGACCCTGATTGCCCCTCCACACATCTCATTTCTCATCAATGCTTTCAAGACCCCCATCATTTTGATTCAATGACACCTGAGCAAAGAGGGGGACAGAGGCAGAGGGAAGAAAAGATGGGCAGGCAGAAGGCCATGCTCAGTGACCACTGGAATTAGCCTTGTGACCACATCTCCCTCGAGGCTTCCATTCCCACCCACCCTCCCTGGATTCTGAACACATGCAGAAGAAACAGGCAGACAGACAGGAGGGGCCGTACATAAGCTTACAGAACTTTTTGTAGGAAATGCAGGGAATTGAGAGAAAACTACACATATTCAAAATCAGAGAAGCAAAGAAAGAGCCCTTGTTCTGCTGACGCCTGCTTTCCCCGCATGCTGTCGGAAGTTGCCTCTCAGGCCTGAACTTGCCTGAACAAGGGTGGCTCTTGGTGGCTCATCCTGTGTCCAGAGGATTTGCCTATTAGTCACAACCCTGGTCTCCCTGTGTGTCTGAGAAAGTGCCGTGATTCATCTTGACAACTGTCAGTACATTACCTCAAATGGAATAAGTGGAGATGAGCAACCTGGTGCCGGAAAAGCACACAAAAGAGCGGATGCCACTTCCTGTAATGCTTCCAAGGTCTGGGCTAGAAGAGTTGATGAGGCAGGAACCCTGGGCCGGGAGCAGCCCCGCAGAGAACAGCTGTGTCAGCACACTCTCTAAGTCCTGCCCTTCAAATGTCAGAACTTATCATTTTGCTCAGAAGCCCTGAAATGTATTCCCATGAATAAAACTGTTATTATGTTCCTTCATGTTAGTCTTTCTTCCCTAAACAGCACGTACTTCAGGTTCTAAGTGAAGTAATTTTTGTTTGATCATTTAGTCAGTTCTGCATACTCAACTCATATTATACTTAGAAAAAAACATATACCTATGAGCCACAGAGTCTACACTTAGGCATATTTCCAACCAAAATGTGCACATACGTTCACTAGAAGATAATAAAGCAATAGAATGTTCACAGCAGTCTATTCTTAATAGCCCCAAAGTGGAAACCGCCCAAATGCACATACACAGTGGAGTGGAGGAGTTGTGTGTGTTCGCACAAAAGTGGGGGTGATATAATGAATCTCACAAAGTGTTGAGCGAAAAAAGCCAGACCCTAGAGAGTAATACGTATGATCCATTTCATATAGACAAAAATGAGCAAAATCAGCCTCTGCTGTCAGGAGTCAGGGGAGCAGCCACACCCACTCAGGGAGGGAGCAAGAGGAAGTTCTGGGGAGTTGGAAAAGGACTGTTTCTTAATCTGGATGTTGCTTACAGACATGGGCAGCTTATAAAATGTATCAAGCTGTCTGCCTATGATATGTTCACGTTTATGCAAAAAAAAAAAGGTTAATTAATACACACACCACACACACACACACACATCAAAAAGATAGTAATAATAACCATACCAAAAATACCTACTAGGCTGTCACTAATAAGATTTTTAAACTTCAGCATGTGAATGTAGTGAGCAGTACAAACAAGAAAGGCTATAAGAATTTGTTACATAAACCATTCTGTCCGTATAGGGAATAAGATGGCATGTGACATAAAAGGCTCGTCCCCTGCATTGTTGTCCTTATAAGTGTCGTACACCAGTGAAGGAACATCTGGCCACACAGAATTCAAGATGTGACACATCAGTTTCCCATTCGTGAAACTGGGAAAGGACAGTGTGCTATAGGATGCCTTTCTCCTGAACTTTCCCAGGGAAACGAGGATGCATTTCTCAGCCTCTTTCTTCCATCCTTAGATCCCACTCCAGAGATAAAATGTAATCAGAGGAGACAATCGATCAATAGAAAACTCATTTTGCCTAGATAACTAACAAATGGGTCAACTCATAAATCATTTCTTAAGCCTTAGCCAAAGTTGATCAGAAATATTTCCCTGAAAAAGAAAGCATTCTTCTCTTAAAAGGGCAGCGTCCTCTGGATAACAATAAAACTCAACTGAGTCTTTGCATGAGAATATGTTTCTAAAGAAATAGCTTAAAGGAGTTGCAAAAAGGCCAGAATGACTGAGTCACATACACTGGTTCCATGTTCATGAGTAGAAATTCCAAAAAAATACAAACATACCCTTTTAAACATCAAAATTTTTACTTTAAACATGTTAAATGAAAATACCTCTATTTGATCATCCACATTCAGTTGCAAATACTACCTGGATGTGGGCACCAAGGCTGTAAGGACCATTCCAGTTCACAGCCTGTCTGCTGAAGCTGGATGGGGTGGGTGGGCACCCCTTAGAGTTCTTTAGTCTAATATTTTAGATCTTGAGGCTGAACAAACAGAAATCATACACATTGTGCCCATGTCAGTGAGTACTGTCTTCCAATGTTTCCTAGTTAGTTTCCTTAAGAAAGGGCTATATAGTAACTTAACTTTCCTGTGTTTTAGATGAAATGGGAACTAGTTGGTGGTTAAATGGCTTACCCAGGATCACTCAGGAAAGAGTAACGGGACAAGAATTAAGAGTCGTGTCTCTGAACCTCCAAATCGGTATCCATTCTACTGCAGGGCATTGTCTTGCCCACGAGGCTCTGAACTATTCCCACGGACCAGTGGTCCATGGCAGGTGGTCCGCTCAGATTCCACTGAGAGGGAAATGTAGAATAACGCTGGCAGAACTGGACAGGGAAATCTCTACAGCCCCGGACAACAACCTAATGCACTTCTAAGAGACAGCACAGACCTCTTCATTTACTGAAAATGGATATTTCAGGAACTTAGCAAAAAAACTGGTCTTTAAAAATCAAAACAGAGTTTAATATTTTTTTAATTTCCATTTCCCAGCCTTGAGATTCTGATCTCAGCCAAGGTAAGAAGCATTCAGCTGAAACCAGCCTGAATTGCAGACCTGCAGTGATTGAGAACAGAAGCTAAATAAATGATAATTTGAACAGAAGCTAAATAAGTAAATAAATGAAAACATAGGCTAAATCAGTGGTTATTATTGAAAACCATTATGATTTGCTGTGATTTGTTGTACAGCAATAGCCGTACAGATCTTCAAAGATAGAAACCATATATGATTATCAGTAAACTGGAATAATCCAGAATAGATAGCCTTGCATCAGGACCCCTCAGCTAACTACAGGGGTGAGCAGGTCTCTTATGCGCTTTTGTCTACTCCTGACACATGCCCAGTACGTGGCCAGCTTCCTCACTCATGGAGAAAGACCCATTAGCAAAGGGCAATCAGACATGGCGGCCTGTCAGAAAAGTCCACACACTGGAAGATGTGTCGGAGGCATTTCATGGCAAGATCAAGTGGTTTATCCCTGGCTTTCTCTTCCAGAGTTTCTCAAGATGATAATAAGGGAAACACAGTGTGAGACACGCACACGCACATACACATGCACGCAGACATGTGCATGCCAAGCTGTACAGTGAGGGAACTTGCTTATGCATGCGTCTTGCTTTATACACTTTAATTAAGTTATTTGTGGCCTTGGGATAGGGAGGTAGAATTCTGTGATTATTTTTTAATAGAACAAAATATCTATGTTGGAGCCTCTTCCTCGCAATTCATTGCTGCCAAAATATAACATGTCACACAATTACAGACTCAACATATTCCTTTAATGTTCTCATTTTTACCAAGACAGACAAATCATTGCCACTTAGAAACCTCCCCATCTTAGGTTTGAACCAAGTTAATTTGATAATTATGTTACAGTAAAAGGGCAGAGCCTAACAGCTGCCGTAGAGAAAGGATAATTAGCATTCACGACTTTTATTTTTAATTAGCATTGTTCTCACTAGAGTTATTGTTCAGAAGGACTCTCCTGACTCATTTCACAAAACGTATTATGGAAATTTATTTTAAAGTTTCCTAAAGCTTATTTTATCCGTCAGCTATTACTATACAACAAATCACAACAAACTATATGATTTTAAATAATAACCACTTAGATAGCCTATGTTCTTATTTATTTATTGACTTAGCTCTATTTAAATTCTCATTTATTTAGCTTCTGTTCTCAACAGCAGCAGGTCAGGGACTTAGGTTGGGTTCAGCTGGGTGCTTCTTGTCTTGACTGATCTCCATCATGTGTCTGGGGGTATCGAGGTTAGTTGTTTTCAACCTTTTTACATTTGGGGACCGGTGAAAATAGGAGACTTATTTCAGGAACTGCTAGGGCAGAAATTATCCTGAACATAAGTGAATTTGACTAAGATCATTGGGTCTATTATCTTCACACAACATCAGGGTGGTTAACTCTTTCACAGACCAATATGAAATTTCTGGCAGACCAACCCATGGACCAGTGGTTAAAAAAGATTGATGTAGGTAGTTCTGAGTCTGGGAGTTGACTGGCTATTGGCTGAGGCAAAAGGATGTTTGAACCATGGGCCTCTCTCATTCTCTAGTAGGCTAGGTGAGCCGCAAAGAACACCATTGTGCAAGACTTGTTAAGGCTGAGGCTTAGAAGTGGCAGATCATCATTTCCTCTGCTTTTCACTGGTCAAAGCAAATCACAAAACCAGCCCAGAGTCAAGGGCTAGGGAAATAGACTTCACCTCCTGAAGGGAGGATCTGGAAAGTCTTATTGGACAGAGTGTGAACACAAGTCAACTATTAATTGGGGCCACCAATACAACTAATCTTTCATATTTTAGTCTACTTTCTTCAACTAATTTTTTCCAGTTGCTAATTATATTCTAGATAGTCTTGGAAATAAGATGTTGAGCAGAACCACAGTTCATGGACTTTCAGTACATAACCATAGTCATGTTACAATTTTATATTGAAATAAAAACTGATTTTCCTAGAAGCATTAAATCAGTGCACCCTGAGATTATCAAGGTGGGAAAACCTTTGAAATTTTAGGTTAATCGTCACAGCTTCTAATAGAGAGCACTTAGAAGTCACTCCATAAATATTCATTTACAGTTTTATGTGAAATAGATAGTAGACTCCTTTGACACACTCACTTATCTCTTCATATTGCATTTTCCACTTGTAGCTTCCTAACATCTCTTCTAATCTAAATACATGTACTATTAGTTTGTGATTAGCAGCTAATCTGTTTTACGTCACAATGTATTAAATGCTTTATATTAAATGAGTGCATTATGCATAGACTCATCTTACGCCTTTTCCAGTTTGGGGTTCTATCAAATCCTCTTTGTTTTGACTCTAACTCCACACTCCTCCATTCTCCTGCCTGTCTAAGTACTTCCTATACAGCCAATGACACAGGAGAGCTTTGACAATGCTGATGCCTAGGCCCCATACCTGACTTTTTGATTTGGTTGATCTGAGATATGGCTTGAGAATTGGCATTTTGAAGGCTCCTTGGGTGGTTGCAATGTGCAGCCAAACTGGAGAACCATTGGTCTTGTAGGTCCTCACACATCACTTACTAAAGGAAGACTTTTGTGACACCACCTCCACCTCCCTCCTGTTGTCATAAACTCTAGTATCCTACTTTTTCTTTTCTTCCTGGAAATTATCAGAGTTGACAGCTGGGGTCTTGTATTTATTTATGCCTTTGCTTGACTGCTTGTTCCCCAGGGAACACTTCTAATTTTGCTCTGCATGGAAATACCTGTAATGGTAGCTAGCACGTAGTAAGCATTAAAAAAATCACTTGTTAGGTGCATTACTCTACTGCAGTAGAAGCACCCACTTTGTGAATTATAACTGAAACGTAATGACCTAGGACAGAGGTTCCCGAACTTTAACCCAGATAGAATCGCCCAAAGAGCTTGTTAACACATGGCTTGCGGGGTCTCACCTGCAGAATTTCTGATTCAGAGTTCTGGGGAATGGACCTGAGAATTTACATTTCTAATGAGTTCCCAGTTGATGCTGATGCTATTAATCACAAGCCATAGGCTTTTGTGGAGAGGCAGCAAAACTACAGTGACAAAGACTATAGCCTATAGCACCCAGCCTGGTTTCAACCCCAGTTCTGCTACTTCTCATTACATGGCATTGGAAAGCATGCCCAGTCTTCTAAGTGCTACGGTTACCCATGTGACAATGGGAAAGACCCTTAACCTAATAAACGCTTCAGTTTCTCTATCTGTGCAATGGAGACAATCCTGGAATTTACCTACTCAATTTGTTACAAGGGTTAAATGAATTAATAGTCATAAAATACTTGAGAGAAGGCTTGACAGGTAGGAGATACAACAGAAATATATTCATGCGTTATGCTTCTAATGGACATTTATTGATAACACTCCTGCAAACTGACTTTAAAATTTTTAGTTTTCTATTTGAAAATTGAAAACAACTTTCTCATGTTACAATACACATGTTAATAATCACTATGGCATCCAAGTCTCGAAGAATTCAATAGCAGATTAATAATCATCAATATAAATGCCATTAATTGATCACCCAGTCTGTGTTGATGCTTTACAAATGTATCTTATTTTATCTTTCCAAATATGAAGTAGGTGTTCTTGTTTTTAATTAACATGAAGAAGTTTATTCTCAGAAGGTAGTGATCACTCAGTGAAGTAACTGAGCCAGAAAACTCTGGAATTCAGGCTTTAAGAATCTCTTCAGAAGTGAGCAACAATCATGAGTAATGGAAAAACTTTAATCAAATTAGCTTAAGCAAAAAAAGAGAATTACTGGTTCGTGTGTCTGAAAATTCCAAAGTATCCTGATTCAAATACCAGCTGAATTCAGGGGTTCAATTGACTGATATATCATCATGCATCTCATAACGTTTCAGTCAATGGCGGACCACATATATGTCGGTAGTCCCATAAGATTATGGAGCTGAATTTCCTGTGAGAAATGGAAAAATTATTTTTCTCTGATGGGAGCAATATTTGTGGGGTTTGGCAATAGATTCTCTCAGCCTTACAACAGCTCAATTTTGAGGGCATATATTACATCCCAATCCATCAACCACTGCCATTTTCAGCAGAGAGAAGCTTGTGTCCCTAGGACTGCATATACAGAAGGTGCTACAGCCCTCCCAGCTCTAGCCTGAAGGCCTTCAGAGAACATTGCTATAATTGTTTTTGAGAACCCAGGATTCTGTACAAGGACACAGGGCCAAAGGAGCTATCTTAATACATATTAAAGTGCCACTGTCACTTTAGCAAAGCTTTCTGTGGTAGTGCGGAGCTAAGCTGTTTCTGTACTTTGGAAATATTTTCAGGTTGCAATGATATCAACCATAGATGAGTTTTATTTCTTCCACCAATTTGATGTCAGAGAGAACCCTTTGTGCCTGACTTCCTCAATGGAACCAACAACAAATTTCTAAAGTCAAAATATTGAGTCATCTGCTCTAGACCCTCTTCATGTTCAACACAATCTCTTTCTCTCTATCTTTTTATGAATACCACAAAATTTCCTAATCTGGCCACTGCTCCAATGGAATAGTCAAAATCCCATTGAGATGACAATTCCCTATGTTCCTTTATCTCTCTATCATGACGTCCTATTCCTGCTGACCCTCAGACCACCTTTCACTCCCTCCTGACTGTAGTTACAGTGATCTCCACCTTACCCACCCAGTTTCTCCTCCATATTTCCAATCAGTCCAGCCCATGTCCCTATTCATGGAGCAGCATTGACAGCTTTGATAGTCTATTTCTGACCCTGTTGGAGGAAGCCCGAGGGAGGACTTATGCAACAATCGTGTTTATAAAGTCTACAGCCATGTACAGTAATATCCCAGGCTCTATATTCACTCACCACTCACTCACTGACTCACCCAGAGCAACTTCCCAGTCCTAAAATTCCATTTTCGTAAGTGTCCAATCCAGGTGTAGCATTTTTTTCTTTTATAGCTTATTTTTACTGTACCTTCCTTACATTTATATATGTTTAGATACTTACGATTGTGTTACAATGACCTGAAATGTTCACTACAGTAACATACCGTACACAGGCTTACAACCTAGGAACAATGGGCTATACTACATAGCATAGGTCTCCAGTAGGCTATCTCATCTAGATTTCTGTAAGAGTATTCTATGATATTTGCACAATTCTGAAATTGTCTAACTTTGCATTTCTCAGAATATATCCCCATTGTTAAGGGAGGCACAACTGCATTTATTCTGGATTCAGGACCTCTCTCATTCTCTCTTGTTCTCACACTCTGCTTCCATTTCATTTCTTCTTTTTTATTTTTATTTTAAGTGAGAGAGGAGGGGAGATAGACTCCTGCACGTGCCAGGATCTACATGGCAATCCCATTTAGGGCCAATGGTCGAGTATCAAGCTATTTTTAGTGTCTGAGGCTGACAGGAGCAGACCAGCTAAGCTATACTCAGCTCCTGGTGCCATGCTCAAATGAATTGAGCCATTGGGCTGCGGGAGGGGAAGAGAGAGAAAAGGGGGAGAGGAAGGGGAAGAAAAGCAGATAGTTGCTTCTTTTTTGTACCCTGACTGGGAATTGAACCTGGGATGTCCATATGCCAGGCTGATGCTCTATCCACTGAGCTACCAGCCAGAGCTGCTTCTTCTTCTACTTCTCTCCTTCTTAGACTCTTGTCTTTCTTTACTAACTAAGCCCTCCACAAGGTGACTCCCAATAGATCAAGGCTAACATCATCTTCATGGCTAAAAATTCCAAGGTCTTCACCACAGTTTAAGCAAAAGTTCTGGAATTGAGTCTCGTTGGACTAAGGTAATCCACATACCTGTCAAAAACCAATCACTGTAACCAAGGATATAGAACATGCTAATTTTTTGGCCTGGGTCATAGATCTACACTTAAGGCAGGGCAAGTGTCCCTCTGAGAGGACTAGAAGGACAGAAAGTTGAGAAAATATTACTTGATTCCCCAAAGTGAAATCAAAGAACTGTTAGCAAATGGAGGGAAATAAGTGCTGATTTTTTTTTAATCAACTTCTCACCAACTCTACTGTTCACCTAGAAAGCCTCTGGGCTGGAAGTCAGACCATCTGGGACTCTTTTTCTCTGTATTACCAAGTTCTGTTGACTTTGTCATGACTAGCAATCTTTCTTGGCTTTATTTTCTTCGTCTATTAAGTGAAGGAATAAACTTGGAATTCTAGGCTTCCTCTTATCAGCAAAGTTGAAAGATTTCTATGTATACATAACTTGTCAACCCAGCTTGGATGTGACTACCCAAATGTGATCATTTTTAAAAGTTCTGATTGAAAGAAAGAACCACAGCCAAGAAAGCAGAAAGATACAGAGGTGAATTAATAAGAGGTATCATGGTAACAAGTGGCATCATGTTTATATTCAGGAGGTGAGTGTTAAGTATAAAAACCAGGGACACTGCCCTGGCCGGTTGGCTCAGCGGTAGAGCATCGGCCTGGCGTGCGGGGGAACCGGGTTCGATTCCCGGCCAGGGCACAGAGGAGAAGCGCCCATTTGCTTCTCCACCCCTCTACCCCTCCTCTCTGTCTCTCTCTTCCCCTCCCGCAGCCAAGGCTCCATTGGAGCAAAGATGGCCCGGGTGCTGGGGATGGCTCTGTGGCCTCTGCCTCAGGCGCTAGAGTGGCTCTGGTTGCAACATGGCGATGCCCCGGAGGGGCAGAGCATCACCCCCTGGTGGGCAGAGCGTCGCCCCATGGTGGGCTTGCCAGGTGGATCCTGGTCGGGTGCATGCGGGAGTCTGTCTGACTGTCTCTCCCTGTTTCCAGCTTCAGAAAAATGTAAAAAATAATAATAATAATAAAAACCAGGAACACTATGTTAGTATTATAAAGAAAAAGCTAGAGGACATCAGGGGAGGGATTGGGTTGTTGAGAGAAACTTTCCAGTAGAAAGTGATGTTTGGGCTGAGTCTTAAAAAGAAAAAGTGGGAGATTGCTATGTGAATGGAGAGGGAGGAGGCATTTCTGGCAAAGGGAATGGCATGAACCATGAGGCACGGAGGTGTATAGCATGGCCAGAATTGGATGCCTGTGGGGTTGAGGAGTTGGAGAGAGACTGAGCTGGAAAGGTAGGTTAAGGGAAGACCATAAAAGGTTTAGCATGTTATGATAGGAAGTTCTGGAATGGAGGATGAGAAGGCAGAAGGGAAGAAAGACAGCAGGTTGCAGGCAAGGAGGTCATGTCAATAACTTGATATAGAGTATCCAATATAATCTTCAGTATAGTCCTGTTGAAATACTTTATTATCCTCATTTCACAGAGGAGAAAACTGATGCTGGGATAGAATGGAAAGATATGCCTAAACACTGGTGTGCTAGAAGTGTGCTGATGGAGTTGGAGCTCTTACCCAGATCAGCTGCTGAACTCAAGCCTAGTATTTCTCCCAGTCTGCCCATTATCAATGGCAACCTTCCAACTTCAAGGAGTCCTGGAGGGACTGGATTTAGCTCTTTACAAGTAGGAATTTGGATGTGATCGGCTGGAACATCAGCTTTCTTCTTCTTCATCAGTTCTTTTAGCAATTAACTGTGTCATTCTTCTCCAATCGGACCAATTGAAACTATTTTTAACTCACGATAACACAATGTTTGTGCAACTTGGTTAGTAACTAAGAGAGGAACCCTTGGCGATTTTACAAAGTGTCTAACTGGTTACTTCTGCAAACAAGTCACTGAGTGAGGTTTCTGGAAAGAGGGCAGGCTGTCTCAGAGAACAAGTATAACTCCAAATATAGAAATATATTTAAATCAAGTAACTGTTGTAATTGGACCAATGGACATAGGCCACCATGTAAGCTTGCCACAAAATATTATTAGAGAAAAAATTTTCCAACTCTTTGTCAAGCTGCTTGGATTGCCTAAGAATTAAGAGATTTAAATTCAAACTTAACAATTAAGGCTGAAAATTTTGTCATAGCCCTGAATATAATACTGATTGTCAGTTTTGAAAATTAGTTTAACAGATCCATTTCTTCTTTTTCTTTGATTAAAAATTAAAATTAGGGTAAAAAAAAAAACCACAAAAGGTAATTCCAGTGTTTTTGCACACTGTCATCTTGTCACCTTCGTTTGCACTGCCAGGCTATGGAAATACACAGGTTCAGGAAGTGTGGCGAGTTTCTATCATTACCACAGTGAGCAGAGCATGTCTGAAGCCATTCTTTAAAAAGAAAGCCCTCCATGTAAAGAGTCTGTATTTCTCAAAAGAATTGCAATTATCACTGCAGTAAAACTTGACGTCCTAGCCCCAAGGATGTCATTTTGAAATTGCTCTTCAATTTGAAACCTTTTATGAAACCACTGCAGAGTTTGCAATACAGTGAAAGTATCAGAACGAATAAAGGATTATGTAATCACTATGTCTTGTATATGAAGTGTTGGTTTTGGATTGCTAACAAACTCTTTTAGGAAAAAAAAAAAAGAAAAGAAAAGAAAAAGAAAAACAAATTGTGGGGCCAAGAGGATGAGTGGATTGAGTGTCAGCATTTATGTTCAAGCAGCGTGGATTGGCTCCAGCCTGAGGTTAACTTAGAATTAAAATGGAGCTGGTGGTCTTGCGTTGGCAGACGAGAGGTTATAACAAATCTATGACCACATACATACAGACACCACGGTCGCCAGCTAAACCACACACATGTGGCACACTCAGTGCTTCAGTGAGGCAGTTACCAACACAACTGGGATCCTTTTTCTTCCCCTTCTAGACGACAGAGAAAACATAATCCCTTCACACAGCAGTTAAAGGAGCCTACATCATCATTAACAGATAGATGGTCTTCTGCCCAGAATTTAAATTAACATTGTTATTAGCTAGAGAAAGTTCATCCTCAATAGAAAGTAAACTAGCCTCTATCTACTGGTCATTTATTTGCCTATGGAAGTGAAAGTGAGTATCAAGAAAACATGCACTATCTTCCTGGATGTTCACAATAAAGACTTCTTTGCTTTTCTTGCATCTAATGAATGAATATCTGTTTGGGGAAGTCGGACTCATTGACCTCCCCTGAAACAATCAATATTCAAGACTCCACTAATTAGAGATTCAAAGAGGCAAAGCACATGTAGACCTAGGTGGATTGCTGAGTTTCCCCCAGAAGGCAGGAAGAGAAGGAGTAAGCCCCACGATAAAGGAGAGGTCATGGTGAGGGATGGATGCAAGAGCTAACATGTTCATGTAGTGGTGGTGGTGGGGTGGCTCAGTTTACACTGGGCTTGAGAATTAGTTCTTGTATCCACTGAACAAACATCAGTAACATGGAAAAGAAAGTGGGCTCCAAGTTCTTGACAAAGCTGAATGGGATATCACACTCTACCAGGATGAGGGGGGCAGACTTATGAAATACTTGGAGGGTGCTTTCATCTGTGTTGTTCTGTCAAAATTCTATAGTGTTTAAACACTTCTCCTGAATCATGTAATGTATTCAGTACCTATTGCTACAAAACAAACCACTCTAAACTTAGTGCCCTGAAGCAGCAACCTAAATTATTACTCATAAGAGTACAGGTCAGCTGGGCAGACTTCTGATCTGGGCGAAGCTCAGCTGACCCTGGCTGTGCTCATTCATGGAATCAGTTAGAGGCTGCCTACCTAGAACTGCCTCAATCTATATCTGATAGTTGGATGGCTGTAGGCTAGGGCAACAAAGGCGATTAAGCCATATGACACCCATCCATCAGCAACTTAGTCTTGACTAGGTCTCATGGTGTTAGCCGTGTTCCAGGAGAGGGTGCAAAAGCATGCAAAACTTCTTGCCACCTAGGGTTTACTTTTGCCACATTTATTTGGCCAAATTCACAAAGCCAGGGGCAAAAAAAAAAAAAAAAATAGACCCCACCTATTGGTGGGAACTGCTGCGAAGTTTCATTACAAGGGGAGGCTTGAGAGAAGGCTTGGAGACTTCGTGCTATCTACCACCTCCATCTAACCAGTGGCAATGTCAGGAGCAAACGTTCCTATTTCAGATTTCCACTCTTTATACTAACCCCCACACTAAGTTACACAACCTCCAGCCTATATTTTATCTTTTATATTCTAATAGTTATCAAGAAAAAATTGAGCATGAGGGCTTTTGAATTATACTCTCTGACTTATTACAAGCTTCCAGCATTTCACTGTGGTATGACTTTGTGAATATCACTTAACCAATCAAGTCTGACCTCTGTTTTCTCATTTATAAAATAGGGTTAATAACAGAGCCCAGACCACAGGCTATTGTGAGGATTAAATATTATACAGGAAGCTTTGAAAAAGAGACCAGCACTTTAAAATGATCAAACTATATCATCATCCCCATCATCATTATTGATGACGACAAAATAAATTTCTGATCTATCTTCTTACCCCTCTTCACACCCTTTCTCTATTACAAGGTCTGAGGACAGAGATATTCTCACCCAACATCCAGTGGACCCTTTTGTCTTTCCCTGCACTTCTCCCATACTAGCAGAAGGTAGCCCAGTCTTCTCCCACCATGACAACAATTTTCTGGTCCAAGATATTTGGGCACTTAAATTTCCAAGTCTGTCTTTAAGCCTGGGGATTGCCTATTAGGAGCTTCCTGCAACTCCCGCTAGCCTGAACTCTAAGAGTCTGGGGTTTGTCTTGTTAAATTGTGGTACAGACTGGGATTCCTCAGGCCTGGGAGTTCGGTTGGGATCAAGACATTTGTGGCCTACACTGGCTTGGCTATCTGTCCAGATTTGCTGCCACTAAGAAAATATGTGTGTCTGTTTACAAACACTTCAGTGCACAAATAAAAACTCCAGTAATTCATGATTTGGGGGAAGACTGCTACAAATGTTCTGCTATGAAGGGCAGTGATGATCAGAAAGCCATTCCATATGTAGATTTTTTCAGAATAACCTTTTCTTAAAATCACATACCCAACCTCTCATAGAGTGGATACGAAAACAAAGTTTTGCTTATCTTTTGCTCTTTTCTAGGACAACAAGAGTCATGAAAAACTATCTCATAAACACAGTTGTACACATTTATGTGTATCCTGATAGAGATTTATTTTTAACACTAATCTGTTTTTCTCTTTAATTAGAATTCTTGCCCTAGTCAGTTTGCTCAGTGCATAGAGCATCAGTCCAGCATCTAGACATCTCAGGTTCAATCCCCAGTCAGGGCACACAAGAGAAGGGATGATCTACTTATCTCCCCCTCCCCTTCCCTCTTCTCTCCTTTTTCTCCTCCTGCAGCCAGTGGCTCAATTGGTTTGAATGTCAGCCCCAGGGCACTGAGGATAGCTTGACTGATTCAAGCATTGGCCCCAGATGGGAGTTGTTGGGTGGATCCAGGTCAGGGCATATGTAAGTATCTGTCTCTCTATCTCCCCTCATCTCACCTTAAAAAAAAAAGAAAGAATTTTTTTCTCTCCAAATTTTCTTAGTTCAAAGGGAGCTTAGAGATCATTCTAGACCCTACTCAAAGTGTGGTCTGCTGGCTGATAGTACCAGCTTCACCTGACAGCTTCCTAGACCTGCCCTATGGGATCAAAATCTGCTCTGACTCAGATGTGCTTTAATGTCTGAAAGACAATGAGGGAGCCAGTACCTCTCAAACATTAGAAAGCTACATAACTAGAGCACTTGTTGAAGCACAGATTTCTGGACCCTCCCCCTAGAGATTCTGGGTCAGCATATCTGGGTAGAGGCTAGACTCTGCACTCCTAACCAGCTCCCAGATGCTGCTGGTCCACACCTTGAGGAGCGGGGACCAATACTAACTAACTTGCCCAATATCAGATCAATTATGTCAAAATCAAGACCAGACCCAAGATTCTGAGTTTCCTTCCCAGAGTATTACTTGATGTGTGATACTGCATTCCACTGAATTCTGTCTTTTTTTTCCCTCCTTTTACACGAATTCCAAATTCTCTTCTCCACCATATGACCTGCTACATTCTTTTCAATTTCTAGTGACAAATTTGTTTCCTTAGCCCATTTCAAACCTCTACCACATCTGCCTTTTTAAAATCTTGGCAGAAGATATGCTGCTCAAATAACATTTTATTAAATGAACACACTTCTCATTCCCCTCTCTTCTGTAAGTTCCCCTGTTTCAGGCTCCTTCCTCGGGGCAATCATCGCCATCCTCAGAATCAGCTCTCCTGTCTCTATTTCTAGCATTCATCCTCCAGTTTCCTCCTATCTCTTAATCCTCAGACATCTTCTCTTTTTGCATCAGCCATAGTAACAGCTGTTTTCCCTTACCTCCAACCTACCTCAAGAAACTTGAAATGGTGAATGAAAGGAAAAGAAAAACAGAAAGCACTTGACTTTGAGGAAAGTGGTTAAAAGTCTGAGGAAAGGATATAGAAGCAAGAGCTGAGTCTGAGGAAAGTATATAGAAGCAAGAGCTGAGAGATGAAGGCACTTTGCTCTTGGAATGTCACTAATACTGGCCATTGAAGACTGAACTGCATGGTTCAGAATCAGAGAGGAAAAAATAATCAAAATTGAATAGAGCCTCATCTATAAATGTTCTATATGTCCTATAATAACTATTTAGAAATAGTTTAGTTGAAAGATAAAGAGAGTTTAAATTAAGGCAAAAAGGCAGACTTTCAAAATCCTTTGATGTATGTTGGGGGACGGCTCTGAAACTGACTAGGAGGCTCTGACTGGTTAAGCAAGTGCCCCCTTCCTCCTTGAGAGCCCTGTGTTGCCACCATTAAGAACACTTGAGTCCCCCACACACACACCAAAAACAAACAAACAAACAAACAAACAAAAAAGAACCTATGAGTAGAATCACCGAATTTAACAAATAAGAATACAGGACAACCAGTAGACTGAATTTCAAAGAAACGTTATGAATAGGTTTCTCTGCAAAAGAAAATGTCCCTGTAGGTATTTATAAAAATGTACTGTAAGTCTTATACTACAAAATTATTTTTTACTTGAAATTCAAGTGTTATGTATGTATTTTTCCAACTTGTAATTTCAGAAAATTGAAAGTCATACAAAATCACACCCAGGACAAAAACAGGAAAGAAGAGGAAAAGATATTTGAAATAAATAGATCTGTCAAAGCATTGATATCTAGAACATATAAAGAATACCTCCAAATCAACTAGGGGAAAAAAGACAACTCTTTTTCATGGGAAAGTGATTGGAATGTGCATTTCTCCAAAGAGGATATATCCATGTGGCCAGGTCAAAAAAGTGCTTAATATTACTGTTCATCGGGGAAATGAACATTAAAATTGCGTGAATTCCATGTAGACCACCAGAATGGACTGAATATATCATGTTGGTGAGAAACTGAAGCAAGCAGAATCTTCATTCTCTGTTAATAAGAATAGAAATCTGGGCAACCAAGCTAGAAAACCACCTGGCAGTGTGACTGAAACTGAACACAGGCACATCCTATGACCTGGCCATTCTATCACAAGCAGACAGGGGTCCATTTATCAACCAAAGATGTGTTTACAAGTATTCATAGATCATTGATCAGACTAGCCCAAACTGAAAATAATATCTACCCAGAACAAAGGAGGTAAACAAATTATGAAATATTTAAACAATCAAGTACAATTTAGCATTGAGAATGAACACTCCAGAACAACATGTTACCATGTGGATTGATCTCATAAAAAAATAATTCAGCACAAGTGCCTGACTTAGACAGAAAAGCACATAGTCCATAATTCATTTATATAAAGTTTCAAAAACAGGAAAAACTGGTCTTTGGTGCTAAAATCAGAAAAATGGCCATCCTTGGAGATGGTGGCTGGGTGTGACCATGGGAACTTTGGGGCTGGCTATGTGTCATTTCTTGATTTGAATGCTGGTTTGGAACTGCTTTGTGAAGGTCATGGGGTTGAATACTTACGATCTGTATCTTTTGCCAAATGTGTTATACTTCAATAAGATTCACATTAAAACCTTGGTAGATTAAAAGAAGTTATCAAGGAAAAGATGGCTACCCTCTGATTCCAATCATGTTTATGTAACAAGAATCAGTATCATTACTATCGGAGCCATCACATGCCCCCTGTACTTGAGAATTTGCCATGGGCTAAGCTAAGTTCTAGATATTTTGTTATACTGTCTCGTTTGGCCTTTTAGTCCTCACAAGAACACTATGAGACAGTTGTTATTTTCTCACTTCTACAGATGAAGTGGAAATAGTGTAAGTAACTTGTCCAGGGAAACACAATTTTTTAGTGGCAGAGCCAAGTTTTGAAACCAGCGTCTGATTCTAAAGCAGGTACCCATTGTTTCCTCAGGTCTAAATCTACAGGTAGAACTGGAAATTCCAGACAGAACTTCTACTGCTACTAGTCAGTCTCTACTACTGACTTAGTCCTGAAATTGTACAAAACCCCAAATTCTTGTCTCCCTTTTTACCAAGAAATACCCATCTGAATTCTAGATTTAATTCAATTCCCTAGAGTTAACTGATAATTCTTGCAATCAATTCTTAGTTGAACAAAGAAGTAAAAGTAAATTCCCATTTAGTATCCCAGTTATCTCCATAACCAAGCCCCCCCCAAAAAAATCAGACTTGAAACTCAAGCAACAAATTCTCCTATATAGTTCCAAAAAACACACCTACTTCATGAGTTCGCACTCACATGCCCGTAATACATAATTCTTCTTACCAATGCTTCTTACACTTAAAGGTAAGTAAGCAAGAATCAGCTGGAAAGCTTGTCTGAACGGATTTCTGGTCTCCATCCCAAAAGACTTTGATTCAGCAGGTCTGAGGTGAACCTGGGAATCTGCATTCTTTATAGGCCTCCAGGTGATACTGAGGCTATTGTCTGGGACCACTCTTGGAGGTGGAGTCCTTCCTGCCAGGATAGATGCTGTGGAAGAGAAGCCCTCTACTCCTTGGGTTGGGAACTGATGCCTTTCTGTTGCTAGTCATTATAGCTACTACCTCAGGCTAGGTCCATGTGACAGAGAGCAACTGGTCTCCCGTCCCATACTCCCAACCTTCACCTTTATCATTATTAGTGTCACCCAAAATGCCGGACACAATGAGGTTATTGGCCACAAGGCTTGCCCAGAGCCTCGGCTCTCCCTGTCCTTTGCTCTCTGAATTACAAGGCCTCCCGGACACGCACTGCTCCACGTGATGGGCATGTTTGCTGCATTTGGGGTTGTTTTGTGCCAGAGGTGAGTATAAAAGAAGATAAGTGGTGATGAATAAAGACTTGACTCTGGGGTGGGGGGAACGCAGTAAACACAATGTTGTACACAGAGATGTGTCGTAGAATTGGGCACCTAAAACCTATCTAATTATGTTAACCAGTGTCACCCCCAATAAATTCCATTAAAAAAATTTTTTTAAATAACGATAATAATTTTATTTAAAAAATATTTCAACTCTTTAGGAACTAAAGCCGTGTTTTGGAAATTGCTTTGTTAATTTTGCTTTACTATTTTCCTCATCTGGGTATTCTGAGACAAGAACAAACTCACTACGGTGTGCTGCAGGGGAACTATTTTGTGTGGTCCCGAAACCATCCTCAACACCTCTTTTTTCCACGCCTCTTCAGAAGGCCCGGAGCCACTTTTCTCCACAGGTGCTCAGCTCCAACACAGTACAGGTCTCTCTCCAAGAGTTTTGAGGTATTCTTGAGCTCCGTTCAAGGATGTGTGTAATCAGCTTCCCTGTGTCTAGTCAATTCCATTGCAACTCAGAAAGCTTTGCATTACAGCAAGCAACACTTGGCCTCTGCCTTACTATCTCAGAGCCCATATAAAATGCAAGGTATTATATGGGAGATAAGGGTAAGGAATCCCTAGACCCTTAATGTTAGTCCTAGTTGACTGTGTCACTCTTGGGAAGGCCATTTAACTTCCCTTCCTTATCAGTTGTCAAACAGAGACTGTTTTAAGTGATCCCCAAGGTCCTTCCTTCATCAAGAGTCTGCGAACCCATGAACCTACAGACAAGAACCAAAGAAAACACCCTCCTTTCCAACTTACTCTTGGCACAAGTGGTGGCTTTGCGCTAGGGAAATCGACTGTCATGATGCCTGGGTCACAGACCAACGTTGAGCAAATCATAGGACAGGGAAAAAGAAAGCAAAGCTAAAAAAGGTAGGTACAGTACACCATCAAAGGAGAAAGCATTGCATTTCTTGTTCTTTCTTTGAAGTCAATAGAAAGAAAAGTAACAAAATCCGACAATATCAACCCGGTATCACTTAGTCTGCTTTTAGAGTCTGTTGCTACAGTAGCAAAAGAAAGTAGCCAGCTTCTTCCCAGGGGCTCCTGGATGCAGAGCATCCATCAAATCACAGAGACACACCCGCTATTCAAACTCAATTTGGCCAAAATGACTTTTTTATGAGAACTCATGAGAAAATGGTTGACTTCCAGCCCTTATGTTATCAGAGTTGTTTGACATTGAATTACATGGGCCTGGACTATAAATCTTGACTTTAGCCTCACATGCAAGGCATTTGATGTGTCTGGGAACCTGCTGTAAGAAAGAAATTAACTGTAAAACAAAGTAAAATGCTGGTTCCCATGGGAAGACTCGGCGGGACTGCTAATAGATCATGTGCTCATTTGGAAGACACTTGTTCCTTTGGTCAAACAGCAACTAATATTTTTGCCTGCGACTGCCTTGAACAGGAAATATGGTGCTAAGGGCCGATGGACAGGGCAAGGCATCAGATTAATTACACGGTCAGTAAACACTTGCTCGGCCGTGTTTCCTAACAGTCTGAGTGCTTCCTGGTTGGAGATCAGCAATGCCGCTGGCCTCTGTTCGCTTTTTCACTTTTGCTTAAATGTCGGGGACAGTGGAGTGCATTCTCGGGGAGCCCCAGAATGAAAGGAGGATGGGGACTCAGGGGACCTGGAGTTGTTGGGAGCTGCCCCTGTGCCGTGGCAGCCACAGCCCACTGCTCTTGCCAGGAGAGCGCATCTGGAAACCTGGGGGGAGTGACTATATATAGCAGTTTGATTGTATTTGGAAATTCTCTCTCCACTTTGGAGAATGGACATTAAACAGATGTTCAGGTTTATTCTAAGGAAAGAAAATGCAAAGCACCCCAGGAAAGATAGATAAGTGAGAATCATGTCAACACACCTGCCATTTAAACACATCTAACTTGGAAATCACTACTCTGGGGTAACCACAAAGGATGGACAAAAACTATGACCATCTGAAGCTGCACTTTAAAGCTGTCTGCAAAATAATGACCTTGACACCTGACCCCTGGGCATGCCCTGGGCTCACATAGAAATGCAGACCCCTCCACACACCTGTTCAGGCAGAAACCCTTGGGGTGGGGTCCACATTGTAAGTTGTAACAAATTCTTCAGCTGAGTCTGATGCCTGCTGAATTCTGAGGATTTAAAGCTGCCATTAAAGTCACCAAAAAAGGATTTCATATAGTACTTTCTATACAGATGTCATCCAGGCCCACGGCCCAAGCGCTCTGATGTGACCTCCACAGTCCTGATGATCTAGTACAACCTGCAATCTGCAGGCCCACCTGCCACCCATACATACTTCTGGAGGCCTGGCTTTGTCCCTCCTAGGGTACTTAGCCAAGAACCTTCTCATGCCTGGCTCCTTAGCTCACTCCGTTTC
Organism: Saccopteryx bilineata; assembly: GCF_036850765.1. Taxonomy (NCBI): domain Eukaryota; kingdom Metazoa; phylum Chordata; class Mammalia; order Chiroptera; family Emballonuridae; genus Saccopteryx; species Saccopteryx bilineata. The sequence continues at coordinate 178,075,429 of NC_089495.1, forward strand.
CTGTTCAAATGCCACACCTTTTATAAAGTCATCCCCCACCACAGGCATCCCTTTAAGTACCTGCCAACACACACTGTCTAATATTGTCCTTGTAGCGACTTTCCAAGACAGGAGATGACTGTGCCTATGAGTTGGTTTCTAACTTTATGGCCAGTTCCCCCTAACTAAAATGTAAGTAAGCTCCATTAGAACAGACACCCGACTCTCGACACCCACTCTCCTGAAACATGCACCCCACACTTCCACCGCCTGGGGTTCGTGTCCTCTCGTCTCACCCCTTCTCTAAACCTGTTCTCATTGGCCAATTAGGCCCCATTGAACCTGAGAAAATAAAACCCTGTTCTTATTCATGCTAAGTTATAAATCAATGCCAATGGAGAGAAGACAAAACATTTACATTAAGAAAAATGAAAAAACATTCAAATTTCAGGCCTTGTCCAATAAATATTGTGTAGTCTTTTAGAGGCTGGGGAGGGTCAAAAGGGGCCCCTGAAATAGCAGCCCTTGGGCATCTAAGGAAAAACCTGTGATATTTTCCAGTGGAGGGGCTCTGAGTTAGATATAGCCTCTTAAGGAAAAAAATTTCCTTTACCATAAACAAAAGACTGTTTTTATTCCTCTGAGAAATTTTCCCTGTTATGAGCTGATAGGAAAGTCAAAATTCAAAATTCAGTGCCTGTTGGTGCTTTATCCCTTTATATGTTTCTCTCTCTCCCCCATAGTTTTTTTTTTTTTTTTTACATTTTCAATTTTTTCTTGAATTATAATTTACATGCAATATTATATAAATATTAGTTTTAGGTGCACGATATAGTGATTAGACATTTGTATACTTTCCAAAGTAATCACCCTGTTAAGTCTAGCACCCATCTGACACCATACATAGTTATTACAGTATTATTGACTGTATGTTCTATGTTTTACATCCCCGTGACAATTTTTATAACAGTAATTTGTACTTCTAAATCCTTACCCCTTTACAACCATCTCCCTGACCCATTTCTGGAAAGATAGACACACGCCTATGTTCACTGCAGTGTTATTTACAGTGCTCAAGATGTGGTAGCAATCTCTCTCCATATCTTTTTCAAAGCCCAGCATCGAGGCAGAAACATGAACGTGAAGAGACGTGCCTCGAAACAAGCTTTCCAGAGCCCAGACAGTCCAGAAGCTTGTGCACGACGTAGCCGGTTATTGGATCGGTCTTTCAGCGAAGAAGCTTGAGTGGCATTCATTTTGCCTCCATAATGGCTTAAATGCTTCCAAGAGGCATTGGAGTAACTCACTGCCTGCAGAGATGGAAGAATAACAAAGATGATAGTGCCTTTAGAAAGAGGCAGACAAGGCCCACGGTTGCTCCATTACTCTGTCATCGGACATATCAGCCCTAGGTTGGGCGCTGAGCATTAGCCCATGTAGCCTGATATGAGTTCATGGAGCTGGAATTCAAAACACTAACCAGCTGTGGGAACCCAGCGAGAAGCCTGTCACACTGAATGGTATCCAGATTAGAGCTGTGAGAATTTGGGAAAACCCTTCTGGCTAAGCGCATGTATTTCTTCATCTTCTTTCTTTTTTTAAGCTTGCAGTGTCTACAAGAATCGTGAACCCATAGCCAAATATATGAACAATCAAATAAAAGGCAACACTTAAAAATATTTCTTGAGGCATTTGGAGAAATTGTAATATGCACTGGATCTTTGATGACCGTTTAATGATCATTTTTAAGTGTGATGATAGAATTCATTTTAGGTAGCAAAATAGCCCTCACTCTTTAGAGATGTGCACTGAGCAGTGTAGGGGTAAAATTAAATGACATCTGGAATTTGCTTTAAAATAATTCGGGGGAGAAAAAGGAGAGAGAGAGAAAGAAAGAGATTAAACAAGTGTTACAAACCTGAGTAATTGTGGAATCTGGGCTGGGTTAAGAAGGATCAATAACATACCCTCTCTCCTTGTAAAAGTATGTTTGAAAATAAACACAATAGGAGTTTATTATAAAAAAGAGGGAAAATGATGCCAGACCAAAGGGAAAGTTATTCCTTAAGTGACATAAAAATATCTTTTTAGCTTAGGATTGTCTCAAGGACCAGCTGTTGTCAAATATAGTTCATAAAAATTAGGGGATATTTCAAAATGAATATGAAGCGATTTAAAAAAAAAGAAGCATTTGATTTTTTTTTATTAAATAAGAATATCAGAAAAGCAAACGACAAGCCAAAGAAAGTTGTTGTATTATGCAAATGAGATGCAAAACCAACATTTATTTCATTGGTGGAAATGCACTATGCAAAAGGCTGAAAGTACTGGAGTATCTGCACGGTCCCTGATCCTCTATTTTTTTTTTTTTTTTTTTTTTTTTGTGAACAGTGTAAATAATCTGTGAGTCAAAGAGAAAGAGAGAGAGAGAGAGAAATTCATGCTTTCAGGAGCTTGGGTCTTAAGAACATCCTTCTGTGATGTATGCATTGATAAAGGCAGGCAGAAGTTTAAGTAAATGGGCCAGCAATTGGAAATGGCACATCGCTTTATTTGGTACTTGACTGTTGATTACCGTTCCTAGCAGTGCCCATGGTGGGCATGCACCACAATGGAGATCTGTGGGTCCCAGGCATGATGGTATTTTTTTTCTCAGAAGTCCCTGTATTACTTTCAGTTAACATGGCTATGCTTTTCTCTCCTCATCTACAAAATCACAGGGTTGCATGACATGAGAGCTAAGGTTTCTTTCAGGCCATAAAATACAAATTCCAGATTACTTAAGCAAATCTGCTTCAGTAACATGGGAGATAAAAAAAAAAAAAAAAAAAAAAAAGGTCAAGTTCTGGATATGAATTGGCAAATCAAGAGACGACAAATTTATTAAGCCCCTATCAAATTCTCAACACAGGAAACCCAAGTGTGGCAACCTCTGCTCTTAAGAAAATCTAATTGGCAAGTGAAATAATATGAAAAACAAACAGATTTTTAAAAAAAGGTCTTAGTCACAGCATAATTATATTAAGGAAAAAAAAATTGTCTACGCAAATATGTTATGCATTTGTTTCCCTAATGCAGAAAAGAATGAATATAAACGGCCCTTATGTCTGTACACATTAAGAAGGTTCTAAAATAATTTTTATTCCCTTCACAATTATTGAAACCATGCACTTACAGTGAAATTAAACGGTTTGAAGTGGGAGGGTTGGGAAGACAGGGCTGGATTTACAAGACCACCCGAACCATTTATTTGCTTATATACTCTTCTCTGGAAAGTTTAGCAAGTGGTGGTGTTACAATACATGACTGATTTCAGAAAGATGCCCTACCTTGAGGCAGCGTTCAATGTACAAAGCTAAAGTCCATTTTATTCTGTGGTTTTGCTCTCTACAACTTGGTGTCTTCAGATTTCTTCTACTTCTGACTGCTTTATTTAAAAACTGAGGTCAGTGAACCACACAGCCTCAGGCTTGCAGAACTGTTCTAGATTTCACTAGAGGCAGTTACTGGTAAATCTTAATATACAAATGAATTTTAAAAAATAACTAGTTGATCATATTACATTAAGCTTTCTATCGCAGAAACATTCAGGCATGTTAGGGCCTCAGATATTAGTAAACACATTTCATTTAGAGCAGTGGTGGTCAACCTGGTCCCTACCGCCCATTAGTGGGCGTTCTAGCTTTCATGGTGGGCAGTAGTGGAGCAACCAAAGTATAAATAAGAAGATAGATTTAACTATAGTAAGTTGTTTTATAAAGATTTATTCTGCCAAACTTAGCGAAAATCCGACATAAAGTACTTGGTAAGTAATTATTATTATATGCTTTAACTCGCTGTAACTCTGCTTTATAAATTTTGTAAAGTAAAGTTACTCCCCTACTTTATAAATCACCATTACTGTGGAACCGGTGGGTGGTTAGAAAATTTTACTACTAACAGAGATACAAAAGTGGGTGGTAGGTATAAAAAGGTTGACTACCCCTGATTTAGAGTAATCTCTGCATTTCAAATCTAGTCCTTTTTTTATTCAAATCATCCTATCTCTTTTTAATTATGACTTATGAAATATTGGGGAATGGTGGCTGAGCATGGTGGAAACAAATTTATTTTTCTGAGAAACCTTGAAAAAAGGGAAAGAGAATTCTACTCATTCTAGTGGGCTCAATTAACTGAGCTGTCATGTATTACTAAACATAAAAACACAAAATGATGTATGTGTATTTGTCATCCATCATTGCAATGTTGTTGCCAGAAAAATGATCACTTTTTTTTTTAAAATAAGTTTTAAAGAATTTTTCTGAATTCTATACTGCCACTTTCTAATCCTCTAAGACCAGTTCTTTTCTTCAGTCTGAAAATATTTCTCCAATTTTATAATGACCAACATACATACATTTATTTTAAAGTAATCCTTTGGGAATTGGTACAATTTCATGAAGTTGGTCATAATTATATATAACCCCATCTGATTTCTGTTTTGAGTCATTCCAAAAAGGTTGTGAGCTTCATAAAAATTATTTGTGCCACCTGATAGAAGGCATTTATTGATTCTCAACAGTTTTATCATTGAGTCTAAAATAAAGAAATCAGGTTGGCTTTCCGAGCTTCCTAAGTCAGAGGCTCTCAATACTGAGCTTTTGTCCAAACCACCTAGAGGACTCGTTCAAACACAGATCCACCTGCAGAATCTCTGATTTCAAAGGTCTAAGCTTGGAACCTTAAAAAACTGCATTTCTAACAAATTTCTAGATGATGCCAATACTGACACTGCTGGTGAGGGGGCCATAGTTTGAGAACCACTGATCTTATATATGTGGCAAAAATGTTTAGATTAAAGAAAACTATAATGACTCACTCTGTTCTATTAAGCCTCAAGCCATCTAAATATTTTGACCAACTGCTCATTTTGGAAACTAAATGTACATCATCCTTGGTATAAACAGACTCACCATAGGTTAAGGTGAAGGGATCAAGCAAAGAAGGAAATGCATAGATACAGACCACAGTATTGTGATTACCAGGTGGAAAAGCAGGTGGGAAGATAGAAGAGGGTAAAGGGATGATAAATGGTGAAGGAAGGAGACTTGACTTGGGGTGGTGAACACACAATACAATAAATATACAGATGATGTATTATACAATTGTACACCTGAAATTTACATAATTTTATTAACCAATGTCATCCCAATAAATTTAATAATATTTTAATTAAAGAATGCATTGCTTAATTTTCAGTCTAAAGAAGGTCATTTTTTTTTTCATCATGTAATCCTGGCCATGCAAGGTGCACAAAGAATTAAAACTTTAGGGGGAGGTGGGAGAAAGGGCAGAGTATTTAATTCGGCCCCTCACTTCCACTGTCATTGATGGACAAAGCATCTTTAAAAATCTAAAGTTTCAGAGTGGGAAGTAAAGTCCCACTGATGGGACCCAAGGAAGGAAGAGAGGTTCACCACCTCAGCTATGGCCATTGACCTCTGTGGATGATCAGTTCTGCCTCTACCACCTCTGGGTCCTCAGACATTCTTGGTCGCCCAGACCTCTACTTTCATCACCGGGCCCTTTAGTTGTCCCTCATACTGTGGGGATGATGACATCAGGCATAAAGAAGTCTTTCAGTAATGATTTCCTGTATCTCACTTATCCCAGCTCAGAAAAAATCTTGCCATTCAAGTGATCTGGCGTCACAGAGCAGGTGGAGGAAAGGATGGATTGGGGAGGGGACCCAGGATGGGGAGGGGAGTCCTTTCAAAAGTCTCCCTGTGAGAAGATGAGACAGGAGCAGGAAGAGGAGGAGCCCGAGGCTGGCTATTTTTAAATTGAAAGGCAAAGCCTTTGGGTTCCCTCCTCTTTCTCTCAGCCCCCGGAACAACTTGCCAAAGGCATAAATCGCCTGGGCAACTCATTCTGTCTGCATTTCCTCTGTTCTCAAATTAGCAAGCAAGCGCAGCCAAAGCCTCGCAGAAGAAATTTGGACCTTTCCCTCAAAATCCGCTATCTCCTTTCCCAAAGCTGTCTTCCACGAGAATGAAACTGTCACCTCTCAAATTATGTCACTCAGGGACGGATCCAGGAGGGAAGAGGAAGGAAAACTCACAATGGTTTGGGGCGGAAGTTAAATTTGACACTCAGGGAACAACTCCAGGCCATAGGGGAAGGAGCAGTGTCACCACCATTTGCAGGTCCCAAGATGAAGAAGGAGTCAGTTCACTGAGGATCCAGATGGCATTTTAGTAGCTCTCCTGGCTCTCATCCCTGGGGGTGGTGGAAGGGAATCCTAATAATGACTGTGCCAAGCTAATTGAAGGAAAGAGAAAATTAGCCCTGGTATTGATACAGAAAAGTCTAGTGCAGGACAAAGGCAATTCTCAATTTACCCCCTGGCCTACTTACTATTGCATAAAGGGGGTGTTATCTGTACCAGGAAGGAGAACTGATGCCTGTGTTAACACTTGTTGCCTCTGTTTTATTTTTAGCCTCTTCCATCACAGACAGGACAGCAGGGCCAGTTGGACCTCAGACCACACTTGGTTTTCTCGGGTTTCTCCGCACACAAAGGCCCCAAATAATTTTCCATCAAGACCTGGCCAGGCGGGACAGCCAACTCTCAGAGTAGTTGCTGAACTTGAGTATCTGAGCTTGGTTATCTGTCCCCAGTGGGGTCTGTATCATCACCCCACTCAATTTTTCCTATCCAGTTGATGGTTTTTCCCTGCTGAGGCAATGCTTCTGTATAAGAGGGGAAAAAAGAAATATAATCAAAATGATGTGGCCAATCTAAGAAAAAAATGAATAGTTCCAAGACCCCAGACATAGTCTCTGGTGAAAATGTTGACACATTGATAGGATATGAGCTGTGAAGGCCAGCACAGACTTCCAGGGACACAGCACCTGTGTTTTCTTCATTCTTGTAGGGGGACATGCAGCTGTCACCTGCCATATCTGGGAAGTCCAGGGATGCCCATGACAATCAGTCTGATCAGCTTCATGAAGAGGCCACCCACTATCCTGGCCAAGAGGAAGTCCACCAGATGGCTTTGAATTCTAGGGAGGGAGACACATCCAAAGACAGCCAAGCACATCAGTTCCCAAACTCATCAACCAGTTCTAGATCCCTTCAATACTGTTTGCAGGAGATGAACCATTTAACACGTTCTTCACAGAAATTATTCGCTTGAGTGAAGTCATTGAAAACAAAACAATAAAGTCTTGTGGAAAAACACGGAACTAGAAACATGGAGAGTGCAGTATGTAAGAAGCTCCAATAGAACAGAACCTAGACCAGCCCTAGACTAGGAGCATGAGGCCAGCTTTTCTTCCTTTTAAAGGGAAATCCACAGGCATGAGAGAGCAGATGGAGATGTGCTGCAGCAAAGGGAGATTGGCAACCGAATCAGAAGACGTCAAAGAGGTTGACTTGCCACGGGATCCAAAGTTGTTTAGCTCTATGTCAGCATCCCAAATGAAATTATTTCAAGAAATACCTAAAGCAGCACTTTTCAGCTACTTTTTTCAGCCACGACCCAGTGAAAAAATGAGCTGTCACAAAGTTCGTACATACCTCTTCAGAAATACCCTTACCAAAAGTAAAAGAGTGTGAGGCCAACATGATAACCATTATACTACAGAAACAGCCCAGGTGCCCATCAGTAGATGAGTGGATTAAAAAAGCTGTGGTATGTGTACACAGTGGAATACTACAGAGACATTAAAAAAAAAAGAAGGAAATCTTACCTTCTGCAATATTATGGGTGGACCTGGAGAGTATTATGCTAAGGGAAGTAAGCCAGTCAGAGAAAGACAGGTACCGCATGATTTCACTCATATGTGGAATCTAATGAACAAATAAACTAGCAAGCAAAACAGAAACAGACTCAGAGAAGGCTGACAGCTGTCAGGGGGTGAAAGGTGGTTGGGTGAGGGAGTTGGAGGGATAAAGCAAAAAAAGACAAAAAAACCTCATGGACACAGACAATAGTGTGGTGATCGTGGGGGAAGGGAGGTAGAGGAAGGCAGAGGGGGGATAAATGGTGAGGGACAGAGACTTGATTTGGGAGGGTGAACACACAATACACTGTTCAGAGATGTGTTATAGAATTGGGCACCTGAAACCTGTATAATTATTTTAACCAATGTCACTCCAGTGAAATTTTTTTTTTAAAGTGAAAAAATGATGCACTCTGATATGTTTTATTCTACTTAATTTTCTTAGTACTGACTGTGATCTACAGATGTACTAGAAGCCAGAGTTTCAAAAATACTGCTTGAAACTTTGGGGAACATCTGTTACAATGGTGTCCCTAACCCATTCCATGCAATAACCTCCAGACAATCTACAGTTACCCAATAACTGCTTGTTCGGTACCCTCAACCAACTCTATTAAAATAGTCTTCTTCAGCTTCCATTCTTTCCCACTAAAATCTATTATCTTTTCTCCTGAGCCAAAATTGTCAGTGCTTTTAGCTCAGAGAGAATATCAGATTTGCCTTAGGCTTTACAGCAAAAGATGCACCATAAATGTTCAATAACTAAATTTAATGTTGACACAGCTGGGCATCTGGAAATTTAAATACTTATTTTCCTATTATTTGGTTCTCACAGATAAAAAAAGGATACTAAACTCAGAGTATATCCTTTGCTTATGTTGGTGATGAACACAGAAGAAAGGTAGTGATTTCCCCCTTCCTTCTAGGGCACCTTACAGTGCTTACAAGTGAGTGCTTGTCTGTGACAGTAAATGGCATGACTCAACAGCGATGCACACAGCAGACATGTTGGGTTGGAAGGAGCGGTTTTTGCAAAGCCACTACCCTGACCAATGAGCCCCATGCGGAGAAATCCCACCATGTATCATTGTACCACCATTGACCTTGCCCACAGGACTGAAAATGAAGCACATTCCAAAAAGCAATGACTTTCTTCTGACATCAGATCCTGGGACAAGATTGTATCAGTTGCAGTCTTATCACTTAGAGAACCCTGAAAGGGAGTTTCATCCGGGGATTAGGCAACAACAAAACTAGTGGAATCTTATTTTTAGATTTCTTTGATCATACACCATTGTTCTTAATTCAAAACTCCAGCCATAAAAGTATATTATAGAAAGGGCAAGACAATGACTTTGATTACAATCCAATGCTTTATCCCCAAAATAACTGCAGTAACAATAACTTACATTTTGAAACCTAAGTATATGCCATGAGCAATACTAAGCACTTTCTTACAACTAACTCATTAAATCCTAACATAAACCCTGTGAGGAGGAATTATTATTACTTGTTACCAGGTTATAGAAGAGGAAATTGAGGCTCAGGGATATGAAGTGAATTTCTTACAATCATGCACCTCAGTGTCAGAACCACAGCTGGACTTAAACCCAATACTCTTCAACCCTTTCTGTATTCTAATTCTCCTAAAGAACTCACCTAACACCATAATATTAGGATGGAATAGTAACATAGCTCTCCTATGAGGATAAACTAGATGGTAAAGTGCTTTAATAAGCACAGAAGTGTAATAATTAAGTGGGTGACACAGCTTTTACAAAAAAAATCTCCCTTCTCTGAATCATCACAGAAGCCTCCATCAGCTACTGCCTCACTCTTCATCCTCCACAAACAGATAGAAACATGGAAAGTGGTTCTCAAAGAGTGTCCCCAAGACGAACAGCATGAACATCACTTAAAAACATGTTAGAAATGCAAAATTTTATAACCCCTTTGTTTTGATGTAGGTTGGATAATGATTCCAGAGGTCATTGCTGTTATAAGGATTAATGACTTTATTATACTCATAGAGCCTAAGAGAAGTGGGTAGGCCAAATCCCTGGGGCAACAAGGTCAGCTAAGAGACAGAGCGAGGTGGGCTCAAAAGAAGGAACAGGAGAGGCAGGGATGTGGACATAGGATTAGTGTGTTTCAATAATTCAGCCCTCTCTCGGGCACAGGAACTGTTCCTAGTTGTCTGTACCTGTCCCTGGGATGATTAGGGCAGGAGGATAATAACCCACAGTGTGAGAGCTTGATAAATAAAGAGATGGGGCTTGGATTTTGTATTGAGTTATTTGCATATATGCTCAAGGGTGAGCCCCCTCTAGAAGTTGTCTTGCATCAGGAGGAAAAGTTCCTCCAGAGTCAGCAAAATCGCAGATGCCGAAGCATCGGAGTGCAGAGAACACAAGCCCTGGCTCCAAACCAGTCCAGACCCCCTGCTTCAAACACCTCTGAGCGTCAGGCCGGGGTTTCTCTTTTCACAATCCCTCCAAGGGGTTATAGTGCCCATGATAATGTAAGCCACGGTTTTAGGATTTCCACTCATGTGCTACATAGCAAAAGGATCAGTAAGTATGCAGTGCAGAGCTGAATGTTTCCTTTTTTCAAAACTTAGTCACTTTAAGTACAGATATTAAATGTGTATTCATAGACTATTTGAAGAAACTACTTTTGAAGGCATTAAATACGCATGAAAACTTCAAATAATACCATCAATTTTCTTATGTTCCCGAAACAACTGTGTCTAAATTAGAATAAAGGCAATCATTTTCAGCAATTAATGGCACATTAAGACATGCCAGCAGTCCCTTTAAAACTTGATGTTTAATCTTGAGAATGAGCTGAAGGATAGTTTGGGGGACAGCGGCAAGCGATATCCTTTAAAGTTTCACCTGCAAATTTATTCTTCTAGAATTTTGTGTAAACTTCTGAAGAATCACCTTCTATATTTGGTCAACAAGAGAAACTGGGTGGTTTTATATATATTAGGAAGATTAAATAATCCAACTTGTTACTCCCAAAACTTATAAGTCTTTGTTTTGAAAATACGTTGAGGTTGAAGAAAGAAGACAGAAGCTTCAGGACCCAGACGTGGACGTACTTAATTAATCGTATGGTCTTGGGCAAAAGAACAAGCCTCTGCGGACTTCTGTGTTTCTTGTCTGTGGTGCCAGGGTGCTGGATGAGAGGATATATCAAAGCCAGCGTGATTCCATCTCTACTTCTCAGAAAAAAAATCTATGGGGATTTAAAAAAGAAATAAAGCGGCCCTGGCCGGTTGGCTCAGTGGTAGAGCGTCGGCCTAGCGTGCGGAGGATCCGGGTTCGATTCCCGGCCAGGGCACACAGGAGAAGCGCCCATTTGCTTCTCCACCCCTCCGCCGCGCTTTCCTCTCTGTCTCTCTCTTCCCCTCCCGCAGCCAAGGCTCCATTGGAGCAGAGATGGCCCGGGCGCTGGGCATGGCTCTGTGGCCTCTGCCTCAGGCACTAGAGTGGCTCTGGCCGCAATATGGCAACGCCCAGGATGGGCAGAGCACCGCCCCTGGTGGGCGTGCCGGGTGGATCCCGGTCGGGCGCATGCGGGAGTCTGTCTGACTGTCTCTCCCTGTTTCCAGCTTCAGAAAAATGAAAAAAAAAAAAATTAAAAAAAAAAGAAAAAAAAAAAAAACTCTTCCTCTCATCTCCTAAATTCTTCCAGCTAGGCTAATAATCAAATTAACAGATAGATTAACAGGAGAAAGTAAAAAGCATTCATACATACACACAGGGTATTCATGTAAGCATGAACATTCCAAAGACAGTGAGGCAGCATGAGAAATATATGATGTTTGGGGCAAAGGAGAAAAGGGAGGTAGGATCTGAGATTTCAAAAGTGAGAATGAGTAATTCACAGGTAGTTGAGAAAGAGTGAAATGTACGCAGCAGCTAAATGTTTACTGGGCAACCCAGACACAGTGAGACACGGGGTAAATCTAGTACATGGGTCTCTGTTTAACGCCCTCCCACCCATCATACTCAATTCAAATTTGATTAAGGTGAACATCCCAAGATTCCTTCCTGATGCAGGTTTTTCTATCTGCATTTCTTGGGCAGGGAAAGAGGGAGAGGAGAGACTCTTTTGTTTCTTAATAACCAACTTAAAATTATACCAAAAGGCAAAAATTTTGGTCCCCTTCAAATCCCTTGAAGGAGATGATGCTTTTACCACAGTCAAATAGGAATTAACTTTCTACCTACGCTGTGCTCCAAAATTTTTATCGCAATTATGACTGGAGACAACCTGGTCTACATATCTGTCTATAACAGGAGTTCTCATTCCTGGCCACACATCAGAACCATTAGGGAAAGGTTTAAAAATGCCATTGTCTGGGACCAATTCCCAGATGTGTTTTTTCTTGAGTGTGTGTCTATTCTATGGCCTCTGTGAGTCTTGGGTTCTTTCTCTCCCTAAAATGCATGCACATACAATCTCCATTCTGGCAGATGCCCAGTGGTCTTAATGGGTAAAGAAAAATTTTCAGGTTGAGTTTGAAAAAGAGCTTTATGGTATGTAGCAATAACAAACATGTATTAAAATATTCCATCTGCACCTAGATTCAGGCATTCTTGGTGTTCCTCTAAATTGATTCAAGTCCTTTCTCCCTAGGTTAAACCAGCCATCATGCAGAGATGACTCTCATAATAAAATACTTTCTTTAGTGTACAATGAAACACCAGTACTCAGCGAGGGGGGGGGCTCTGAACTAATTTTACTATTGTTGTTGGTGGTAGTAGGGATGGTTTCCTCCCCACATTCATACCCATTAAAATGGTTAAAATAAAAACACAGTGAAGACAAAATCCTCCCAAAATATAAAAGTCAAGGCCCAGATGGCTAATTAGTGAATTCTACCAAATATTCAAAGAAGATTCAGTACCTATCCTTCTAAAAGTCTCTCAAAAACTAGAAGAAACAGCAATATTTCCTAACATATTTTATGAAGCAAACATAATCTTGATATCAAAACCTGGCAAGGCCTGACCAGGCAGTAGCGCAGTGGATAGAGCATCAGACTGGGATGCGGAGGACACAGGTTCGAGACCCCGAGGTCGCCAGCTTGAGCGTGGGCTCATCTGGTTTGAGCAAGAGCCCACCAGCTTGAACCCAAGGTTGCTGGCTCCAGCAAGGGGTTGCTCGGTCTGCTGAAGGCCCATGGTCAAGGCACATATGAGAAAGCAATCAATGAACAACTAAGGTGTTGCAACGCACAATGAAAAGCTAATGATTGATGCTTCTCATCTCTCTCCATTCCTGTCTGTCTGTCCCTGTCTATCCCTCTCTCTGACTCACTCTCTGTCTCTGTAAAAAATAAATAAATAAATAAAATTAAAAAAAAAAAACCTGGCAAGGACAACACAAAAAAATGAAACCAATATCAATGATGAATACAAATGCAAAAACCCTAAATAAAATACTAACAAATTGAATACAACAATACATTAAAAAAATAATATATCACAATCAAGAAGGATTCATTCCAGGAGCACAAGGATGGTTCAACATACATAAATTGATCAATGTAATACACCATAACAACAGAATAAAGGACAAAACTCATATGACCCTATCAATAGATGCAGAAAAGGCATTTGATAAGATATAAGATTCATTTATGTTTAAAACACTCAATAAAATGGGTATAGAAAGAAAGTGCTAAAGCATAATAGAGGCCATCTATGACAAACCATCAGCCAATATCATACTAAATGGCGAAAAACTGAAAGCTTTTCCTCTAAAATCAGGAACAAGACAGGCTCCCTGCTCTCTCCACTCTTATTCAACATAGTGCTGCAAGTCCTAGCCAGAGCAATCAGGCAAGAGAAAGAAATAAAATGTATCCATCTTGTGAAAGAGGTAAAGGTATCACTTTTCACATGTGGCATAATCCTGTATATAGAAAACTCCAGAGACTCCACTATTAGAAATGATAAACCAATGCAGTAAAGTCGCAAAGTGCAAATCAATACACAAAAATCTATTGCTTTCCTGTATGCAATCAATGAAACTTCAGAAAATAAATTTTAAAAAATAATTCCTTTTACATTTGCAAAAATATAATAATATAAAATAAAATAAAATACCTAAGAATAAATTTAACAAAGAATGTAAAGGACCTATATACTGAAAACTACAAAGCACTATTAAAAGAAATTTAAAAAGACACAATGAAATAAAAAAATAGTCCATGTTCATCAATTGGAAGAATCAACATAGTTAAAATGGCCATATTACCCAAAGCAATACAGAAATTTAATGCAACCCTCATTAAAATCCCAATGTTGTTTTGTAAAGAAATAGAACAGAAAATTGCTGGATTTGTATGGAACCATAAAAGACCTCAAATAGCCAAAGCAATCTTGAAAAAAAAAAGAAGAATGAAGCCAGAGTTATCATACTACGTGACTTCAAATTATATTATAGAGCCACGGTAATCAATAAAGCATGGTTTTGGCAAAAAACAAACAAACAAACAAACAAAAAACAAGACATATAGACCAGTGAAACAATTGAGAAACTAAAAATAAAACTGTATATATATATGGGCAAATAATCTTTGACAAAAGAGCCAAAAACCCACAATGAAGAAAAGAACGCCTCTTCAATAAATGGTTCTGGGAAAATTGGAAAGCCACATGCTACAAAATGACTCTTGAATAACACTTTCTTCGCATGCACAAAAATTAATTCAAATTAATTAATTTGACCAAGACCTAAATATAAGATCTGAAATAATAAATTACATAGGAGAAAACATAGATAGTAAACTTATGGTCTTGGCTAGTGGCTCAGTGAATAGTGTTGGCCTGGCATATGGACGTCCTGGGTTTGATTCCTCATTAGAGCGCACAGGAGAAGCAACCATCTGCTTCTCTCCGCATCCCTCTTCCCCTACTTTCTATTTTCCCCTTCTGCAACTAGTGGCTTGATTGGTTTGAGCATGACCCTAGGCATTGAGGATAGCTTGGTTGGTCTGAGTGCATCAGCTTCAGGTATCAAAGATAGCTCAGTACTCGAGCATCAGCTCCAGACAGGGTTGCCAGATAGATCCTTGTCAGGGCTTATGCAGAAGTCTGCCTTACTATCTCCTCTTCTCTCGCCTAAAAATATAAATAAATAAATAAATAAATAAATAAATAAACAAACAAACAAACTTATGGCCCTTGGTGATAGAGAACATTTTATGAATTTGACCCCAAAGGCAAGGGAAGTAAAGGCAAAAGGCAAAAATAAATGAATGGGACTATATTAAACTAAAAAGCTTCTGCACAGCAAAAGAAATTGACAAACAACCAAAAAGACAGCTGACCAAATGGAAGTTGATATTTATAAACAACAACTCTGACAAGAGTTTAATACCCCAAATATATAAAGAACTCACAAAGCTCAACAACAAATAAGCAAACAATCTAATTAAAAAATGAGGAGAGGACCTGAAGAAACAATTCTCTCATGAAGACATACAAACATCAAATAGATATATGAAAAGATGTTCATCTTCACTAGCTATTAGAGAAATGGAAATCAATATTACAATGAGATACCACCTCACACCTGTTAAAATGGCTAACAAGTGTTAGTTAGAGAGACTGTGGAGAAAAAGGAACCCTTATTCACTGCTGGTGGAAATGTAAACTGGTACAGCCATTATGGAAGACAGTATGGTGGTTCTTCCAAAAATTGAGAATACAGCTACCTTACCAACCCCTCTACTGGGTATCGATCCAGAAAGCTCAAAAACATTGGCGGTATGCAAAAACACATGCACCCTCCATGTTCAGTGTAGTATTATTCACTGTGGCCAAGACATGGAAATAACCAAAGTGTTCCTTGATAGAGGATTGGATAAAGAAGATGTGGTACATATATACAGTGGAATACTACTCAGCCATAAGAAATGATGATTTATTGCCATTTGCAACAACATAGATAGACCTTGAGAATTTTATGCTAAGTGAAATAAGTAAATCTGGAAAAGCTAAGAACTATATAATTTCACACATATGTGGGGTATAAAACTGAGACTTGTGGACATAGACAAAAGTAAAGTGGTTACCAAAGGGAGGGGAGTGAGTTAGAGGGGAATAAACAGGAACAAATATACAGTGATGACTTTGATTTTGTGTGATAGACACACAATGCAATCAACAACTCAAATGCTTTAGAGATGGTTAGCTGAAACCTATCTATTCTTATTGACCAATGTCACCCCATTAAATTTAGTTTCTAAATTTAAAAAATAAAACAGTCAAAAGTAAGGTTTGGCAAGGATATGAAGGCATAGAACCATTCATTTTATTTTTTTCTTTTCCCCCAGGGTTGTATCATTTTTTTTTTTAATTTAGATTACATAGGTTTCAGGTAAACATCTCTATAGCATTTGAACTGTTCATTTCATTTTCAGCACACTGCTGGTTGACATGTACATGGTACAAGTACTTTGGAAAACTGGCAGTATGTGGTAAAGATGAAAGCATGCACACCTGCAAACTAGCAATCATAACTCCAAGATGCATGTACATATTTACCACAGACTTGTGCAGGAATATTCGTAGCAACACTATTCATAAGAACCAAAACTAAGGATGGTCAAAATTTCCATGACATTGGAATCAATAAATAAATTGTGGTTAATTTATGCAATGAAGTACTATAGAGCTATTTGAATGAATGAATTTCAAACCACAGACATGACACGAATGTACCTCACAAACATGTTAAGTAAATGAAACCAGACACAAAAGACTATAACCTCTGTGATTCCATTTGTATCAAATAAAAAGCACGGGCAAAATTAGTCTATGGCACTAGAAGTCATGATTGTGCTTATCTTTGGCGGGAGGAGGGTGGTAATGACTGGAAGGGAATGTGAAGAAGGTCTGGGGTCTGGGTAATGTTTCCTGATCTGAGTGTTGTTGCATGAATATGTTTAGTCTTTGAAAATGTATCAAGCTGTATACTTACACTGTGCACAGTTTTTCTTTTTGTATATGAGTTATACTTTAATAAAATATAAAAAATATGAAAAGTTTACCTTTTAGAAAATTGCTTTCTAATACCATAGAGTCCCCTTTGTTAATTTCAATTCCATCTAATCTAAGACTGATGAATAAACTACTGTGGAAGATCCTACAAAGAAAAAGAAAAATCCTAATGATATTTCTTCCCTTTTCCCAAATCTACCTCTCAAAATCAAAAGGTTGCTGCCCTTGATGTTGAGATAGTCACCGTGCCTGACCTGTGGTGGCGCAGTGGATAAAGCGTCAACCTAGAAACACTGAGGTTGCCGGTTCAAAACCCTGGGCTTGCCTGGTCAAGGCACATATGGGAGTTGATGCTTCCTGCTCCTCCCCCTTCTCTCTCTCTCTCTCTCTCTCTCTCTCAATCTCTCTCTCTCTCTATCTATCTCCCCTCTCCTCTCTAAAATGAATAAATAAATAAAAATTAAAAAAAAAAAAAAAAAAAGAGATAGTCACCGTTTATCCATAGTACTGTCCGCCAAACTTGTGAAAACAGCAGCTTTGATCCCGCCTTCAGTGTTGTCGGAAACGTCTACTTATAGTATAATGCGTGAGTCTGTCATGAAAAACTCCCCTGAGCAGGGCATTTTCCATTCAAAATAGCACAGCAACTTGTCACCACTTCCAAAACTTAGACTAAGAAGAACCATTCCAGGCCAGCATGACAGTAGGAAAAGAAAGCGAACCTGGACCTCTGGACCTGATGAGAAGCAGCCAATGTATCAATGAGCACTTTCCATATTTGGCAGCCTTTGAACCTCCCAACGACTCCATGAATCTGGAAAACAGTCACTTTTCCCATTTCGCAGTTGAGCAAAGAGGACCATGTCTTTGGCCAGTGACACAGCTAACGAATGGCCCAACCTGGTTCAATGCCCACACAATGACCTTCCATCCAATTCTCTCTCTCTTGCCAGACCTTCTCAGATGAATCAAAGTAAGAGTCATATCTACTCTGTTGGGGTCACTCTTGAACAACAGAGTTGATTCTTTACAATCTTCCTATGACTTAATTTAATTCACCAGTCCAAGTCCCATTTTTTTGTTTTCATTTTAGAACTGAAGAGCTGGGTACCTGAAAATACATCTTCCCTAAGCAAGGCGTTGCCTTTGCCCATGGCATTCATGAATACAGACTCAGTCATTGAGAGGGATTCCCAATATAAACTTTCTGCAGAACTGCTCCAAAACCCATAGATTCACATTAACATATCAGATTCTATTTAAACGTTCCACAATGAATACATTCTACAGGAAGAAGAGAAAACATCAAACACAGGATAATCGAGGCCCATGGGAGGAAATATTCAATCACATTATGGAAATGTTAAAGAGGGAGCTACCCCCCCCCCACACACACACACACACACACACAACCAGAAATATTACCATCACCTGGGCATTTTTTTGTTAAAACTGCAAGTATTAGGCCTCACCTCACAGACCAGGAATGAAACCGGAAACTCTGGAGGGAAGGCTTGGCCATCTGTACCTTAGCAAGCCCTCCAGGTGACGCTCCTGCAGCTAAAGTTTGAAAATAACTGGTAAAATAAGAAAGCATTCGGTAAAATAGGAGAAGCATTTAAAGCACAGCACAACAGGACAACCCAAACTGAAGGAAGTTTTTACCCTCACGCTCAGAAGTCAAAAGCGAAGAGAACCAAATGCAGGCAATAATTCATAAGGAAGAAGGAGTAAAGTCCAACACACGAAAGGCAAGCTTTTGTATTTTTCCTGAAAACAGATTTTTGCTCACATTTCTTTTACTCGATCAAGTGGCAAGGAGGCAGGAGTTTCTGGCGGGGAGGTGCCCGGGGACGGCGGCGGCACACGGGAGTGCGGCACTGCCCTCTTCGCGTCGCATTCCAGGTTTTTCCTTTATTTTCCTGCCTCTTAATCATCCTTTCCTTATGCTTTCTTCTCCCTCCCCGTAGCAAGGACTTGGACCTGCCTACAGCACCCTGGGTGTCGTTGACTCTCTCCTGGAGGTCCTGAGGTTTAAGACATTGACATTTCAAATCTGTCCTTCGGGCCCTATAAATACAGAACTACATTCTGCTGCAGCATTGTAAGTAATAGCTCTCAACTCCAAGTGTACACTGCTTTCACACACAGATTCCCTTTTTATTTAGAAGCTGCAGTGTTGTCCTTGAAGTTTGGGGTTTTTTTTTAAAGATTTTATTTAATGATTTTAGAGAGAGAGGAGAGAGAGTGAGAGAGTGGGGGGGAGGGGGGGTGAAGCCAGAAGCATCAACTCGTAGTAGTTGCTTCTCATATGTGCCTTGACCAGACAAGCCAGGGATTTTGAGCTGGTGATCTCAGCATTCCAGGTCATGAGTCCTAACACACGTGCGACACTCAATAGGTAATTTGTCATTCAGTGAGTACAGGTGATTCTCCCAACTACTCTATCAAGGAAAGCATAGCAGCCATGCCCATTTTGAAGGCAGAAGTCAGGATAAGAGAGGATGTAAGTCTTAACTTTTAGGCCAAAGGAATACCTAACCCAAGCACCTGCATTTAGGCCTTTGTTTATTACACGTGCATCAACACCACCAGCGACAGCAACGAAAGCCAGTTCATTAACAGCAACACTGCATGAAATACAAAGCAGCTGACTCCCAAAGCCTGGAATGGCTTCCCGAGGCCAGTGAGCAGCATGCTCTGCAATCCAGCTGCGGAGTCTATCTTGCTGACCTCCTGCACCAAGGAATTCCTCTGGTTTCTATTTCTAACTTTCAATTATGCAACCCTGTTCCTGGGATGGGAGATTTGTTAACATGCTTGAGAATTTGTTGCCCTTCTCTTGAGTTAAATCATCAATCTTCAGACAAGAGACATTTCACATCAGTAATCTAAGTCCCGGGCAGAACCTCTGTGTGGATAGTGAGCAGGCCAGAAGACTAGAACTTTATAAGGACAATATCACCCATCATCCAGGAGGCAAAAGAAATGAAGCAAAGCTTGTTCAGGGAGTGATTGTCCTCCTTTTAAATTCAAAAGGTTTTGTGAACACAAACCTCAGTTACAGCATAGACTCAGAGTGTGCATAGACCAACCCACAACAAGGGAAATGCATTTAGAAGATCTGGTGTGAGGCCCAGGAATTAGCATGTTGAACTGGCAGCACAGCTGTCTATACTGCAAAGCCTCCACAGACTTCTCTTTTAGAAAAAACTAAAATGAATAATATCCTACATGGAGGCCCAGACCTAAAAACCAAGCCTAAATCCCTGATATGCAAGGCAAACTTGGAGAGAAGAGCTTTGACAGCTCAAATTCTTCATATCCACCTCATTTGACCATGGGAAAGTGGTTTCCTGTCTTCCTCTAAGTACTGTGCCCATCATTTCATTGTTTTTAGGTCACTCTCAGCTCCAGCTCCTGATCCACTCTGTCTACCATAGAGGAGCCCTGCAGCCTCTGTGTTCCAGGCCCCTGTGCTAGCTAGCTTGCTGCCAGGTTCACCCAGTGGGGAGCCCTGCAGGAGGCTAGAGGCCAGAAAAAAGGGAGAGGACCCCGTAATTCTCCCATTCTCTTTCGTAAACAGTGTGTTAGGCAGTAACTGTGCTTTGCTTCTGCCAGAGGCCCATTGAGTTCTAGCTATTGTTTGGGGTCCTCAGGTCCCAGTCTCAGGGACACTAGCTGCACCTTGTACTGTTAGCTCTGGAGGTGATCATGGCTTTCTGCTTCTGCTAATTCCTGCATCTCTTTACCAGCCTCTATGTGATATCTCAGATCTCCCATCAGTTGTGTCCAATTTCCTTCCCTGTTTTGATTTCCTCTGATTTCAAATTAGATCAGTTTCTGTTCTCCTGACTGGCCTCTGCCTGCTTCCTGGAGTTGCTGTATGCCACCCAGATAGCCAGCAGCCCACCATCCCCACCCCGGCAGCATCCCAGGAAGGGGCGCAGGACCTTCACCTTGACCTCCGACACCCACTACTCACCGGTCGACTCTGGCTGTCTGGTTGGCCATGCAAGGTCCTTACCCTTCTCTCAACACCTCATTCTTATCCATCCCAAAGCTCTGAAATCAGAGACAAGACCGAACACTGAGCTTGGGCCTGTCACCTTCCACTGTCTCATTCTGTTTCTCATACCCCCAGAATCTGTTCCCTGCTAGGAATAAGGAAATGAATTCCAAGTAGGTAAGGACTGAAGCTGTTAACATTTTAACAGAGGCTTTCATTATTAAATACAGAATAAAATTTTCAGGAGAATTTCAGCAGACTTAAAGGGATAACTTTCAGTACAAGGAAAACCTTTCTGGAGCACCTCAAGTCATACTTTGGAAGGAGTTGCCTATTCACATAAAGAAAGAAGGTGACCAGCCTAGCGTCAGGCAAGGAGAAGGGGAGTTTTGAGAGAAAGGAGAATAGAGAGAAACTTTCCAGCCGCTAAACAAAAGCTGACCTTAACGGAGTGCTTACTGTATATAACCCACGGTCCTAAATATATATTTTATGTGAACTATATCTCATTTAATTCTGACATTACCATGTGATATGCAGTATTATTAATACTGTTTTTCAACAAATAGTAGAACAGAGAATAAGAAGGCTTAAGTTATTTGCCCAAGGTTATATACTTGGTGAAGAGAGGGGCCAAGATTCATGATAAGTATAGGAACTCCGTGCTCTATCTCCTCCTACATGTGAGTCAAACCAAAGAGAAATTAAACAGAAAGAAAAGTGGTCCCATTACAAATAATAGAACATAGAGCGGCACCTCTGTTTTTTCTTTTATTTTTTATTTTTTCTGAAGTTTTCCTGATTTTGCATTTTTTAGCACATGGGGTATATGTTTGTTCTAGGAAAAGCCAATCACTCAGTGATGGGGACGCTGCAGAGGTGAGTGGCTTTAAGGAAGAGGGGACAACATAATTAGCAACATGGGAGGAATCTGTTGTGTTATCACAGCCTGGCGGTGATTTTTTTCAGGCATGATGACTTTGCAAGGCTGGAGACATGCTTCCTCAGGAAGAGGGAGAGTGACAGAAACATTTCCTCTCCCTGGAGACAGGATTCAGCCAAAACACGGTCATGAGAGAAAGACTTCACCAACACGCAATTTAACCCACGGTCCTAATGACGACAGTCCAATAACTTAAAGTATAGCTGACAAGTTCTTCTGTTCTCAGAATGTGGACAATAATGCACGGAGAGATTTATGCGGTGTTTACTGTGCATGAAAATGCCAAGAAATATACACGAAAAAGAGGTAGTGATGGTAGAGATAAAGAAAACTATGTAGGAAACACTACTGTGATTCTAGTTTCTGTTTTCTCAAATAAAGATGCTGGAGTTTTTCTGAGGAAGACACATTTGTTCAAATCCTTTTGGCTAATTGACAGCAAACCCAACTCAACTGGTGTAAGAAAAATTAAAAATGTTATTGACTCAATACCCATGAATGGTGTCAAGAACTGTTATATCTAGGAACTCAAATGATGTCTGTAGAACATTCAGGAATCACAGCCTTTCTTGGTAAACTCTTTCAAAACAGATTCTGCCACTAAAACCCAAGATAACAAGAGTGCATGCAATAGCTCTAGACCAGTTCCCAAAGTATTTTTTAGTAATGCCAGCAGACAGACAAGACCTCCTATGAACCAGCTTCCCTCTATACATCCTTCCATACCTTCTATATTTGCAACAGGGGGCTGGGTTTACTACAATTGGGTGGATGTAGGTCACATGTTCATCCCTGGTGAGCCTGGGTCATATGAACACATTGGGAGATGAGGGTAGAGTCACCTCTGCCCAAACCACAGCATCTAATTGTGGAAGAAGAAAGGTCTTCAGGGTATGTATAAATATAAATGATATTACCAGGGAGAGAAGAGATACTGGAGAGAAAAACAATAGCAAATGTCCATCAGATGAGCGAAAGTACAGACATAAAGTATTTCACAAATAGATCAGAGAAGAATCTGTAATGGCAGGAAAAAATTTAAATGAAGGTAAGAAAAGAGATTTGATAGAAAAAAAATAAGGAGAGTTTGTTCATTCATTCATTCACACGATAACCATTTATCTGAGTCTCTAGCAAGACCTAATTCCTTTCTCTATGCAAGGAAATGCTTTACCATTCAACTAATTCCAGAGGACACCTCCAACCCAAAGTTTACATGCAATAAAATTTAATATTTTAGATTAAAATTGTGAATGACGAGCAGTTAAGCGGAGTGTTCTGGTGTGATACTGAGAGATTTCAGCCCTTCAAATTCCTTCCCCATACTTATATGTAGAGATTTAACAATAGTATTGAATAAGTATTCTGTTTTCAAGAACCTTTCTGCAAATTGTATAAATTTCTAAATCTGTGGAATTTTTAATATACTTTTCTCATAAGAGTTATTAAAATATCTAAATCCTCTCGGTGTCATCCAATTAGTATTCAGAAGTGGAGCTCTATATTTCAAGCATTCTTTTTTCATTGAATCAAAGAGACAAGGGTTGATGACAGAAGACACAAAACAAAGGGAAATATATAGTCTCCATGCTGCATTTTTCTTCTGCACAGTATTATTTGTGTCTTCAGACTCTGAGCAGCTCAGGGCAGGCATGTGTCTATTTATTTTGGCACTGCCAGAGTTATTGTATGAGCCACTTTTGCTTGCAAAGTTGAAGAAACAATAAATAATAATAATAATGGGAAAGGGCAGCTTGATGACATGACTCAGTGGAAACTGGGAGGTCATGTGGCAGTTGACCCCCAACTGTAAAACTCACATTTCACATTAATTATAGAACTAGATGAAGATTAAACAAGAAGGGGGGACCCCACCATTTCTTTTTTAATAATATGACGATGTTGTGATGCCCCGGGGTGCTCCTGCCTGACCAGGCAGCAGGGGTGGCAATGCAGCAGAGTGAGGAGCAGTGCCAACTTTGCCATGAATTTCTGCTGCCAGAAAACACTGCGGCCAGGATCAATCGTAGGAAATTATGTTCAGCTAAAAATATTTTCCCTGTTACGTTACTTTAACATCCTTCTGATTCACAAACAGCTAATTTTACCAATGATACAGGATTTGAAATGACACTTTTCTGGTAAAGAAAACTCTTTGATGAACTAGGTTTATATAAAAAAAAAATTTTTTTTGTATTTTTCTGAAGCTGGAAACGGGGAGAAACAGTCAGACAGACTCTCGCATGTGGCCAGCGGGATCCACCCGGCACACCCACCAGGAGGCGACGCTCTGCCCCTCCGGGGCATCACTCTGTTGAGACTCTAGAGCCTGGGGCAGAGGCCAAGGAGCCATCCCCAGCGCCCGGGCCATCTTTGCTCCAATGGAGCCTCGGCTGCGGGAGGGGAAGAGAGAGACAGAGAGGAAGGAGAGAGGGAGGGGTGGAGAAGCAGATGGGCACTTCTCCTGTGTGCCCTGGCCGGGAATCAAACCCGGGACTTTTGCACTCCAGGCCGACGCTCTACCACTGAGCCAACTGGCCAGGGTGGTTTATATCAATTTTCTTAAGCTGCTCTCAAAGTACAGTCTTATGCCATTCCCAGGGAGAACCCCACTCCTTTAAAATAAAGCATTAAAAGTTACAAGAATTTGCTTTAGTCCCGGTGTGTTAATGGCGTGGATACTGCAGTGGTGATGAGGCAGAAGCATTACCTTGAGGCTGTGGCGCAGAAACTGCAAGATAGCTGCCTGGGCCAGGCCCGCTATCTCCTCTGGGCCTACAGCTCGTCCCACAGTTCTGGTTCTGGATAATTCTCGAGTGCGCCTCAAACCATAGCCCAAAATGACACCCAAAATACAGAAACTTCTTAATCGAGAAGCAAGAAATTATACACTCAGTTTTAAAGAAGCAAAAATTGTGAAAAAGTACAAAGACTCCAAAAGTATATTGTTGATTACTTGTAAAACATGCAACAAGACAGTTAAACATCATGGTAAAAGCAGAAGCTTTCTATCGGCATTGAAGAGCAGCCCCACCTCTTCTGTGAGTGAACTCAGCCTGAAGACGCCAGAGGGAAAGTCTCTGAGCTCTGCAAACCTAAATCATAGTACATCTGCCTCCAAAGGCAAGAGCCCAGCATTGATTTTCAGAACACCTACGTCTGGACAGTCAACACCCACTTGCTCCTCAAAAAATGTGAAGAAAACAAAGAAACACTTCTCTCAACAAAAAAAAAATGTTGCTTAGTCAGAGTGAATCCCAAAAGAATTCAAAGCTTCATTAAGGGACTTGAGACCTCTATGAGAGGGTCGACTTCTTTCTGTCGGTAATGCTAATTTGGAAAAAGGATCAAGTATGTATGTCCGTTTCCCCACAATCATCCACATAACTGTATATTAGTAAAATTTGAATATTCCTATTTTGCATTCAAGAAAAAAAAAGTTACAAGAATTTTACCACCCGTGCCATCAGTAGGTTTGCCTCACTCCTCTCGGCAATAGGCTTCCCTAGTGAGCTTCTCTAGTGGGTAGTGAGGACGTTAGTGAGCATGCTCATTGCCCAGCCTGTTGGGGCTTTTGGCATCTTTCAATAGATGATGGAAATGATCAGTAGTTCTTTACTATGTGGATAGCGAAGGGGATGTTTAGGTACAAATTCAAAGAGACTGCACTTTTGTTCTGGTTTAAGAGAGGTGAATTAGTCATGCTGCTGCTAAGGAGCTTTTTAAACATAATCAGTTTAAAAATTCCCTCTTTTCCTTAGAGCAGGGGTCCCCAAACTTTTTACACAGGGGGCCAGTTCACTGTCCCTCAGACCGTTGGAGGGCCGGACTATAAAAAAAACTATGAACAAATCCCTATGCACACTGCACATATCTTATTTTAAAGTAAAAAACAAAACTGAAACAAATACAATATTTAAAATAAAGAACAAGTAAATTTAAATCAACAAACTGACCAGTATTTCAATGGGAATTATGGGCCTGCTTTTGGCTAATAAGATGGTCAATGTCCAGTTCCATATTTGTCACTGCTAGCCGTAACAAGTGATATGACGCGCTTCCGGAGCCGTGATGCGTGTGTCCCGTGTCACTGGAAGTAGTACTGTACGTGAGCGATGCTGCCACATACAGGACTCCAGGAGCACAGGATGCGGATGACCACTAATGAAAGAGGTGCCCCTTCCGGTAGTGTGGCAGGGGCCGGATAAATGACCTCAGGGGGCCGCATGCGGCCCGTGGGCCGTAGTTTGGGGACCCCTGCCTTAGAGGGTAGGATTCCAAGTGTTTGGACTTTGTCATGTTATCCTGGTAGAGTTAAGCAAGAGAGAGCTTCTTTCCCAAAAGCCTCCTCTGTGCCGATCAATGATGGCTCTACAAATCCACCTTATAGACACTTTTTATTCCTTCAGCTCTTCCAGATCATTCTATACTGGCTTGGGGTACAGTGATTTAGGACTCTTTCCTGGAGGTGTGGGTATACTGCTTAAATGGAGAGACAGTTTTATTTGTCAATTTATTGGAGTAAAAATTTCTTATAGACAGTGAATTCAAGTGGAGGAGAGCGACTGGGTAAAATGGGAAAGTTGCTGCAAGCCCAGTTGGAATTAAAAAATTAGGAAGCTGTCTTTTTATAAATTAGGTATAGGCTAGATACCACAGATGTTTGTTCCCATATACTTGATGCATTCAACACCACACGTTAATTAATTTCCTCTGAGCTAAACTATAGGCCTAATAGTACCATGTGATAACCCCCCAAGAATCAAAACTGTGCCAGACACTGCTAAGTTTCAACAAAACCATTTCCTCTATTTCCTGGGTATTGGGACAAACTACATTTCCCAGTGTCTTTTGCAGTAAGAATGGCCATGTGATCAGGTTCTAGCCAATGGAATATAAGCAGAGGTTCTAGATATCATTTCCAGTCTGGCCATAAGAACCTCCCAAGCAATTCTCCAAATTCCTTCTTCTTTCTTCTGTGATTCAAAAGCAGAGAATCCGGCCAACTGAGAGAGTCTGGGGGAAGTCACAGTGTAAGAGCCTAGGTCTTTGACCTTGTAAAAAGGCCCACTGGTCAGGAACATCTATCTACCTTATACAAAAAATACAATATACAAAAAATACATTTGTGTTAAGCCAGTGATTTTCAACCATTTTCATCTCATGGCACATATAAACTAAAAAAAAATATATTTTCTGATATGACAAAAAAAATAGGTATAATTTTGATTCATTCATACCAGACAGCTATTGTTGTATTGGCTGTTATTATATTTTTTTTATTTGACAATCTGAGGAAGAAGAAGTCAGTGCCCCTGACTAAATAGTCAAATTTTGTATGTTTTAAAAATTCTTGTGGCATATTGGTTGAAAAGGATTGTGTTAAGCTACTGAGATTGAGGTGTTGGTAATGTGTGAGGACAAGCCACTGTGCCTTACTCTTACCACCCTTCCCATCAAAAAGGATTTAGAAAATAGAAAAAAGTCTATAAAAATATTTGCAAGTGCTAGTAAGCCAAATCTTGCCTGTGGACACAACAAATAATATATTTCAATGTGTTTTAAGTACTGCTTTCAAAATTATAAGGTGCTAAACAGATGTCAATAATTGCTGTTATTATGCCTAACACCCAATTAAGATGGAAATGACTTAAAAAATTACCAAGGTTTGGGATGGCCCCATAGAACTGTATTAATAATTCCTCTGAGGTGATAGTTCTTTCCAAAAAAACTATGTTTTTAAGGACCATCTAGAAATTAGAGTTTAGTATTAGGAATGCACGAAATAGTATCAATGGGTTCACAGTTGAAAATAAAAATTTACCAGTTCTAGTTTATGCTTCTGAAAAATTCACACTCATTATTCAGAAACAAGCTTCAATATTTAGTATTTGACCATTTAACAATCACCATAGTAATAATTGTTCCAGTTAAGAATCATCAATGGAAACTAAAACTAGTAAGTAAAAGTTTGTTGAGAAAGAGTATATCAGACAAAATCACCCTTGGACAAAGACCACAATAATAATTGTTGCAGGCAAAATCCATCAATGAGTACAAAACTCAGTGGTGAAAGTTTGAGGAGAAACAATAAATTTGGAGAGTTTTCAATACCTCCCCCAAGATATTGAACCATTACAATAGGAAAAGTAGTAACTTTACATGGAGAACCCCAGCAGAACCACCTTAGCCAAGCGGTCAAGTTTAACATCACCATCAATAAGACATCAATATGATGATGTTCCCCCTGACATCATGTACACAATGTCATGCCTGCCACAAATCAATAACGCAATCTAATCAGGAGAATACATCAGACAAATCTTTACTGAGAGGGAGTCTAAAAATCAAATAACCAGCACCTATTAAAAGTGTTGAAATCATGAAAGACAAGCAAAAAAATAAGGAACAATCACATATTAGAGGAGACCCAGAAGACACAACAAATAAAAAAAAAACATGGAATCCTGGATTGGATCCCAGAACAGAGAAAGACCATTCAAGTAAAACATAGGTGAGAGTCAAGTAAGATCTATAGCAGGGGTCCCCAAACTACGGCCCGTGGGTCGCATGCAGCCCCCTGAGGCCATTTATCCGGCCCCCGCCGCACTTCTGGAAGAAGCACCTCTTTCATTGGTGGTCATTGAGAGGAGCACATTGACCATCTCATTAGCCAAAAGCAAACCCATAGTTCCCACTGAAATACTGGTCAGTTTGTTGATTTAAATTTACTTGTTCTTTATTTTAAATATTGTATTTGTTCCTGTTTTGTTTTTTTACTTTAAAATAAGATATGTGCAGTGTGAATAGGGATTTGTTCATAGTTTTTTTTATAGTCCGGCCCTCCAACGGTCTGAGGGACAGTGAGCTGGCCCCCTGTGTAAAAAGTTTGGGGACCCCTGATCTATAGTTTAGTTAAGAGTGTTATACCAATGTTAATTTCCTGATTTTCATAATTGTCCTATATTTGTGTACATTGCTAACATAAGGAAAGCTGGCTACAGGGTATACTGAAACTCTCTATGACTTCTGCAACTTTTCTATAAGACTAAAATTATTTTCAATAAAAGGGGGAGGAGATATTTTTATACTCTCAAAGTATCTCTCTATAGCATATTTAACTACAAAGGAAAAAATAATAATAGTTAGAGAATTTATAGTTAGAGAAACCTGGTAGACACCCACTTGAAGAATATAACTAAAGATAAAATCACCATTAATGGGACAAATTGAAATTAAATGCCTCCTGACATGATACATTGAGGAGGATTCGTCAGTTCTGTGACGTTCTTGCCAAAAAAAAAAGTATAAAATGGATTTAATCATAAAGAAATTTCATAAAATCCAGTTGATGGACATTCTACAAAATGACTGTCTTGTATTCTTAAAAATGTCAAGGTGTGAGAGATAAAAAGACCAAGGAACTGTTTCAGATGAAAGGAAACACAACAGGTATGGCAACTAAATGCATCAAGCAACCCTGAATTAGCTCCTAGACCAGATCTCTCTTTCTTTGGCTGCAAAGGAAATGAATGGAACAATTGATAACATTCGAATAAAGTTTGCAGATTAAACAATCGCTCTTTATCACTCTCGATATTCAGATTTTGATCATTGTTCTATGGTTATGTAAGAGAAAGTCCCTGTTTTTACAAACCACCTAGTGATGCATTAAGGAGTGAAAAAGACATCATGTCTGCGACTTAGTGTCAAAAGTTCAGAAAACATTACACACACGCGCACACACACAGACCTATACATTTTAACAATAAGAAAGAAAACAGTTTTGTAAAGAATATTGTCTCCCCTCCAGAACCTTTTTATTAATTGATTTATGTAGGAGATTGAAAGCAAATAGGCATAAAAATATTAAGTACTCAATGCAGCAGGAGCTAATTTTTATTACTTATTGAAGATGTATAGATACTGTTGTAGTCAGGCGAGGGAGAACCTATGGAGTGGAGTCAAACAGCCAAAGAAATCTTCATGGAAAAGCAGGGCTGAGCCTGAACACTGGAGGATGAAGGAATCTGACCAAGAACAGGGGTGGGGTGTAAGGCTTCTAGGCAGGAAACACTCCTGGGGGAAAGAAAGCGGTGGGAATCCCACATGAGTTCTCTGAACA
Organism: Saccopteryx bilineata; assembly: GCF_036850765.1. Lineage (NCBI taxonomy): Eukaryota > Metazoa > Chordata > Mammalia > Chiroptera > Emballonuridae > Saccopteryx > Saccopteryx bilineata. The sequence goes on from NC_089495.1 coordinate 178,105,281, forward strand.
AGGAAAGGAGCAGGTCTCTGAATCCATGGTGTGGCTAGGATGTCAGAAACAGCGTGCAGCTTACCTTTTGGAGGACAGTATTGTCAGAGTCTTTTAGGTAAATGTTTGAAGAGTCTTGGTTTTTATAGATTTCTTTACCACAGAAAACTAAGAAATGAATGCAAAGGGTTTTGAGTAGGTATTAGATGTATCAAGCATTTTCTACAGATAATAAATCTGTCAGCTTATTGAGTGTAGAAAAATTTTGAAAGCAGACAAATTGTAGGCACCTTCTCACTTGTGTGACATGAAAATGAGAACAATATATTCCTGGAAATAGAGGGTAATGGAATTAGCATGTACAAGGCACTGCAATCTATGGATATATGTGACCACCAGAGTTACATACTTTCTATCACATTCAGCAAAACTGCCTAAAAATTATTTTAAAACCTCCGGTCTGGATAACTTCCCAACTAGGAGAGAGAAAAAAAATGTTCTCCAGTAAATGAATGTATATGTGCTACATCCAAACAACTGAATATTACTCAGCACTAAAAAAGAAGATCATTATCAAGCCATGAAAAGACATGGAGAAAATTTAAACGCATATTGCAGAATGAAAGAAGACAATCTGAAAAGGCTGTATAATTCCAATTTTTTGTCATTCTGGAAAAGTCAAAATTATAAAGACAGAAAAAGATCAGTGGTCGCCAGGTTGGGGAGAGAAGTTGAATAGGCGGGGCCCGGAGGAGGTTCGGGGCGGTGAAGCTCTGTAAGATGCTATCAGTGGTGGAGACATGTGATTAGACATTCGACCAAACTCATACAGAGCGCACTAAGAGTGAATCCTAATGGACTCTGAGGGGATAATGCTGAGTGGAAGTCAGTTCATCACTGGTGGGGAAAGTTGATAACAGAGGAGGCGGTGCACATGTGGGATGTGGTTACATAGGAAATCTCTGTCCCTTCTTCTCAGTTTTGTTGTGAACCTAAACCTCTTCTAAAACTTCAAGTCTTTTAAAATAATAAGAGGCATGCTTATCTCCAAAAGAATATATTCTCTTCTAAAACGTTTTTCTTTCTCTATCCCCGACACGGTTGATTGTTTTCAAGTTATTTCATTATCTTGGATCTTTCCTAAATGCTACACAAGCTTCAGGTTCTCCTGAATTTGAAGATAATTTCTGTTATCCTGAAATAAGTTTCAACTATGAAATGAGTGGTTTTATACAGGAGACACCATAGGACACTTTTAAGATATTTGTTGTTAGAAGTACATTCCAAATCGCAGCGGGAAGGGGAAAAAAATGTCTTGACAGGAAGCCCTCAGAATCAGAGGAGACTCTGGAAACCTGTTAGTTGAAAAGTGTGCAAAGCAGACTGACCACTCTGAATGGCAGCTCCTGTGTTGCTGGCACCACCAGGACCTTCTGCTGCTCCCATGGGGAGTGACAAAAAGGGACCCCTGGCTGCTGAGTTCCAGGCACCCCTCTGAGCCCAGAGCACAAGGTGGACCCAGTAGGAAGCTCAGAAAAGCTGGAGTGACAACACGCACACTGCAAGGCTGCATGGCTTCCCTGGGCTTCCTCACTTTGGGGACATGGTGTTCCAACGAGGCTGGACAGGAGTGACAGCCAGAGTCTCAGTGTTTGTGCCTGGAGCCAGGCCCTCCGGGCGGAGGCGCAGTAGACCATAACCTGCCCCTGGGGTCTCCTAGCCATGTACCATGACACACCCAGGAAGCCCTGCATGGTGTGCAAGACTCCCTTCTCCCCAGCGGTCCCGAGGGAGATCCTCCAGCCTAAGAACACTTGGACCTGACCGAGGCCCAGCCCTGTCAGGGGCACTCCTGAGCTCTGGGAGGGAAGAGCACTTTCCCAGTGAAAAGATGAGCCCAAGAGCTCCTAGCTCCGGGCCTCCCACACTGTTAGTGACAGTAAGGGACACGGGCTGCCTGTCACTGGATAGACCAGCTAGCCTGGACAGATGTGCCTGCAACCCATGCGTCCTTCCCCAGAACCCAGACCTAGTTGGGATCCAAAGTGTCTGCACCTGGACATCAAGGAGGGAGTGAGAAACCAGGGCCCACGTCAAAGTCCCACCTCGAGGCGTTCAGTCTCTTGTTCTGTGCAGTTTCCTGTTCTGCGTTTGAGTTCAAGAACCTCGTGAATTCTTAGGCCAAACTCCAGGCAACTCTGGGGACAAAGACAAGTCAAAGGCTCAGATGGAGTCACCGCAGAGCCACCTCTCTCTGCAGAGAGGTCCTGCACACTCACCCCCGCTGAAACTCAGAGTCCCTGTGAGGCAAGTCTGATGGCACATGGCACACGTCAGTTCCTACCGGACACGGGCCCAGCCTCTCCCAGTGCAGCCCTGTAGTGCTGGGCAGGAACGGCATTGCCACCTGAGCGCGGCCTGAGCTCTCTACCAGGCGAGGCCCTGGGGACAGGACATCTGGTGGGCAGGCGCAGGCACCGGGCGGGCCCGACAATGACTCTGGTGTGATGGTGTCACCGTGAGAAGCCGCCAGGAGCCAGTGCCAGGCTGCTGGGGACTGTCAGCCTCTCAGAGTGCTGGTACACCGCTTCCCCAGTGAGGCAAATGACCTCATGGAGGGAAGTTTCCAACTCTTTTACAAGGACGAAGCAGCTCTCTGGATTCCGTTTTAATATTATAGAAGTCATAAAATCAAACAGAAAACAAAAGTGCCACTTTCTTTGTTAGGACCCTTAAACCTTTGCATAGATCGGGAGGACTTCCTTGTTACCCAAACCAAGGACGGGGAAGCAGAGAGGAAAAGCCAGGCGGATCCCCTCACCTGGCGGAAGGAGGACCAGCAACATCATCCAGAGCCTTGGCCCTCAAGCCTCTGCATTCTGAGATTTTATTCCAAAATCACACTGCATCTCTGGGCTTTTTCTGAGAAGACGTAGCTGAATTAAAATTTTTATTCCTGAAGGCATGAGGCATGCTACATTCATTCATTCTTTCCGCAGATGTTTACTGAATAGCAACTAAATGCCAAGACTTAGGCTGAGGCTCAGAGTATAGCAATAAATCAGGCACATGATCTCCCTTCACTTAAAGAGCTTACATTTGAATGGGATCGGTTAGATAATAAATAAGTAAGTATATATTTTAAAATAAAGGCTATTACAATGAGTACTAGGAAGAAATTGAACAGAGTGATAAAATAGAGAGAAACATGATTTGGTGACTTGAACTTCAGAGTCCAGGGAAAACCTCTCCAAGGACATAACAGAGGACAATATTTAGCTGAGGCTGTAGAGTAGGAAGTTGCCATGGGCATGTTAAGTTTGACATGTTTTGAGCCATCCAATGGGAAGTTGTCAAGTAAGCAGTTGTATATGCTCATGGAGTTCAGAAGAATAGTAGTTAATGCCATGAGAACTAGCTGAGATGATCTAGATTGGCTGTTCTGAGTCTCAGGTGCACCTTGGATTGATTCACCTGGTGAACTTTAAAAAAAAAATCTCAGTGCCTCCGCTATCCCCTACCAGTTCCATCAGGATCTCTATGTGGAACTAGCATCAGTATTTTTTTTATTAATTTTAATTTATTGGGTTAATATGAATTCAAGTGTCCCACTCAATATAGTACCTTAAACCCCTCACCCCCGTGTTCCCCATTACACCCCCTTTGCTCCCCTTCCCTAACTTCCTCTCTCCTTCCCTTTGGAATTTGCGTCCTGCTATCTGTATCTCTGTGTTATGTATATATAATTTCACTAATCCCTCACCTTCTTTGATCCTGTCCCCTCATCCCCCTTCCCTCTGACAGCTGTCCCTCTGCTCCCTGTGACCCCACCTCTATCTCTATTCTATTCCTCAGTTCACTTTGTTCATTAGATTCCAAAGCTCTTCAGGTGATTCTAAAACACTGCCAAATTTAAGAACCATTGTCATAAATATTTATCTCTTAACAGAGGGTGATTTACTCCCAGGGGCTATTTGGCAATAGCATCTGGAGATATTTTAGATTGTCACAAGTGGGGGTGGGGATGGCGGTGATACTGGCATCCAGAAGGTAGAGGCCAAGAATACCAGACATAGCACATCCCTACAAACAAAGACTTATCTACCCCAAATTGTCAAGAGTGCCAATGTTGAGAAACCCAAATTATATATATTAGATATAGAATAGTGGTACTTAAACTTGAATGTACATCATAATCTTGAGTTTAACAAACCCAGAGGGCTTGTTAAAAGATGAATTACTGGATCCAACCCCAGAGTTCATCTATTCTGGAGAAGGACATGAAAATGTGCATTTCTAAGAAGTTTCCAGGTGCTGCTGCCACTGCTAATCAGAGGACCACATGTGAAGAACCATCGACCTAGGAATTAATTCTCTTACTTTGCCACATATTAAAATCTTTGGGTGATATATTTTTTTAATTTTTCCAAAGTTAGAAGCAGGGAGGCAGTAAGACAGACCCCTGCATTAGCCTGACTAGGATCCACCTGGCATGCCCACCAGGGGCCGATGCGCTGCCTATCTGGGGCATTGCTCTGTTGTGTCTGGAGCCATTCTAGCACCTGAAGCAGAGGCCATCCTCAGTGCCCGGGCCAACTTTGCTCCAATAAAGCTTTGGTTGTGGGAGGGGAAGAGAGAGACAGGGAGGAAAGAGAGGGGGGAGGGTGGAGAAGCAGATGGGCGCCTCTCCAGTGTGCCCTGATTGGGAATTGAACCCAGGACTTCTACATGCCAGGCTGATGATCTACCACTGAGCCAACCAGCCTGGGCCAAAATTTCTGGGTGATTTTTAAAAATACTGATGTCTGGGTCCCATCCTTATCCTTACAGGTGGTAGTGTAGTTTATCTGGGGCATGGGCCAGATACTGGAACTTTTTTTAAAGTCTCGTGTGTGGCCAAGGTCAAAGCCACTTTTCCAGGAAAATAGAATAGACAGAAAAAGACAATGAAACCGGGGCTGGGCCCCTTTTATTCAAGGATTAGATGGAGAAAGAGTTGGAAAAGACATGGCTAGTAAGGTGGTTGGAAAATTAGTAATGTGCTCTTGGGAAGCCAAGAAGAAATCCTTCGAGGAGGAGAGAGTGGTCTGCTTAATCTGATATTTTATATTCTGTGAGCACTGGTCCTCAAGGTTGGTACTAGCTGTCACCCTATGGTTGGAGTTAAAAAAAGCTTTTTGAAAAATATCTTTCTCGGCAACTGTGTCAGATTTCCGATCTCTTGCTTAACTCTGTTCAAAGACCCACCTGAAAAATCTACCCTCTGATAGTACTGAATGCCACTGAGTTGTATACTATCAGCCCTGAAAGGGCCCAAGAGATGACATAGTTCAGCCTCTTCATTTTACTAATGATAAAATCGAGGCCTCAAAGAGATATTGTCTTGGCCACAGATACACAGCCATGGTTGTGGCAAGAAGAACTCAAGCTTCCCGATTCTTTTCATTATGCCCATTATACTCTGCAAAGAAAATCTTAGAAGTAAATGTCTGGAACCAGTGACTTAGGATCAAAATATGTCCCCTGTGTGCAAGCTTGGCTCCATCATGGGGCAGTGTGTATGTGTCAGGAATTCACACCGGCAGTGCCAGGCCAGGGTTGGGGTTTCCAGGCTGACTCTCTCAGGTGGAATGTGTTGGCTAACAAGTCAATGCTGGTGTCAGGCAGGTAAAGGCCCACATCCGAGGGATCAAGGTCTTGGAATCTTTCATTAAGCAATTTGTTTCCTTTGTCCCAGGCCCAACTCTGACTAGATCTCTAGGCTCTACCCAGCAGGCCCCTGCTATGTAGTGAACCTCGCTGCTGGTGAGGTCACATCACTAACCAGCTGAGCCCAGCCCAGCGTGAGTTCTACGACAGAGATCAGTGAGTTGAGCAGGTCTGACATGAACCCCTCACGTGGCCTTTATTCCACAGGTGGGCACAGAAGGTACTAGCAGGGGGGCTTTGTCTTCACTAAGATCCTTCTTGTGGTAAGAGAACAGAGGAGTAGGAATTTGGCTGAGCAGAGAATGGTGGATAGCAGGTAACTCAGACTTTTTTGGTAGGTTTTGTCTCTGATGGTACCAGGTTTGCCAAGTCCTGAGGAATAAACTACCTGAAAAACTCTAGAGCCTTTCATTTACCATGAGATAAAAATTCATCCAACTTTCTAGTAACCTGAGGACAAATAAAAGCTGGTGAATGGAAGGGTCTTAGAAATGTTGGTGGCTAGTGTCTTTGCAAGGCTATTTCACTTTTCTCTAAACTGGCCCCAAACTTACAGGCTTGAAACAACAGTCATTTTTTTAGCTCATTATTCTGTAGGTCGACTGACAGTTCTGGTCTGGGCCAACTTGGCTGGTGGGGCTGGGCTCTCATGGGTTTGTTCCTGGGCCAGCTGAAAGATGGATGATCTGGGAGAGCCTCACACACATGTCTGGCTGTTGGCTGGGGCAGCAGGGACAACTGAGCCAAGGGTCTCTCATCCTCCAGCAAAGTCCACGCTTCTTCACTTGGCGGTCTCAACATTCCAAAGAGTAGCAGGAAAAGGCCAGTCTGGATGCTCAAGCACTTTCAAGTCTCTGAGGTCTGAACACTTGCTACCATCCCATTGGCCAGAGCAAGTCACACAGCTCATTAGAGTCAGAGGCAGCTCTAGAAGACTGTCAGCCCTGCCCAGCATGCTCCCTTACGGCCTTGTCTTCTAGGGTACTTGAGTAACATGGTTGTTCAGTACTGCTAGCCAATTAGTTACAACTTCTAACTGCATGATGGTGGAGACATATACTGGAAAGGGAGCGGGGATAGGTAAATCACACCTTGCCTATGTCTTTGATTTTAATGAGTTGAAAAATAATAAGAAGAAGACCAGTTTTGTTTGTTTGTTTGTTTGTTTCAAGGTAGGACCAACTACAGTGAAGTTTATGCTCAGAACTCCCAACAAAATGGATGAGACCGAAGCTCAGCTGAGTATGAGGCCACCCACTCGCTCAGTGTCTTCCTGCGCCCACCCCACTGCCCTCACTTCCTTTCTCCTGCGAGCACGCCTTCAGTAGGTCCTGTGCACTGAATCCCCATCTCAGGCTCTGCTTCGAAGGAATCCAGCGTGAGACACCGTTCGTTACTGGTCTTGAATATTTTCAGGGTGGCTGCTGCTCTTGGCCTTGCTCCACCTCTATCTTTTACGTGAAAAACACTTGCTGTTGACTCTGCTCACCAAAATTAGGGGATATTTTATTGCTTCATATTTCATTTTGAAATATCCTCTAATTTTTGTGAGCAGTATATATGCTTGATAAACTTTCCCCTCCTCTCTCCACCTCCGCCTCTGTCACTCACGTGGGCAGCAGAGTTTGTCCCTTTGCCCCAGTTGCCTGACAAAATCCTATAGAAACTCAAAGCCCAGTACCCTCTTGACAACAATGCATAGATCGAATTACGTACACCCTGCCAGAAAATTTAAATCTCTTAAAATCATCCTTTGGAGACAATACTCACCCTTGAATTTGAAACCCACAGACAACTGTCACAGGATTGGCTGGGCCTGGAAAACTTTCCCATAACAAGACCATTTTGTGAAACTAATGAAGCTGACCCAGTCTTCGATAAGCAATCTCTGAAGGGCATAATATGTCAAATATTTCCTTATCATCTTCCCCTGTGTGCTTTCTCAGCACATTCAATACTCTTTTCTTCTCTTCCCTCACAAAATTTATTTTCTGCCTTTGTATACAGATGGGTGTGGCTTTCTTAAATATACTGGGTGTGGAAAAACTTTAAATAAAATAAGATGAAAAACCTGAGTAACCATGCCCCATATTATATAACTTCGGCTAAGCTTCGATACAGAAGAAGGTCTGTCTCTTGGAATTCAATGAACGTATCCAATCGCCATGGCTCAATTCTCTGCTAAGCTTTTCTCTCTTTTCATCAGACATAAAAACCAACAAATTAGACACATGGATGGTGGTTCATTTTTCCCAATGGTGATTATATTTTTCATAGCTAATGTTGCTCACTTTCTATAAGCCAGGACTCTTCTGTTTTGCATCTATGATTAATGCAAACATTAAGCAGTTTCTGTTTTTATACCCTTTTAATAGATGTAGAAATAGATATAGAAATCCTATGTCCAACCGATCTTTCTCCTCATATGTAATTTTGATGGAAAATTTCCCTTTAAAAATTCTTTCTTATGAGTAGTGTACTATGCTATTTCTGTAGTCAGATTGTGCTTTAAAAACACATTATACTGCTAACATAGGAACTTTTAGTAAGGAACAACCATGTGCCCTTCCTTTGCAATGTTAGTCAGCAGAGCAATGGCATGTGTATTTTTATGACCTTCATAGAGTTGGGGAAACTCAGGCTTGGCAAAGTGACATAACTTTTTCTCTGTTAGAGTCAGGCATGCTGCTGATATCTATGGAGCCAGAGCAAGACCACCAGTGAGGCCTTTCATCTTCCCTTTTCTTTACATCTTCAAGGCTGTCTGTCCTCAGGAGGCACTGAGCATGCAACATCTAGACAAGCCAGGCCACCTGGCCAAGCTTTATGCATACCTACCATGTTGCAAACAGTCACCACCCCTCCGGCCTCAAAGTGCCTGCAGTGTTAGTCACTGTCAGGAGGATCCACTGGGAGAAGAGGTCCCCTCAGGCCCTGGAAAGGTCTCAGGGTAATGTGACAGGGAACCCTGATCCAGGCCATCTGGAACATGGTCTAAAAGGAAGAGCATGGTTCCAGGTGGGTACGTGCCCCAGACCTGTGGATACCTCATGGGAAGAAATGAAATCAAGGAGAACCAGGGTATGGCTTGCTACAGCACGGGGCCTGGGGCAGGAATCCCGATGGCCCGACTCTGAGAATGGCCCTTGCTCCATAGCTAAGAAATGATTGAGACAGAGTTTGACTCTGAACCTTTCAGAGCTCTGATCTTTCAACTCTACCATTCTGCTAAAGCTTAACTTTCTCGGATTTGTGACTTACTTCAGTACAAAAATAAATCATGGAGCCATGCCATGGTTTTTCATGCTTTAGATAAGAATATTTATATTCCTTGGAGGATTTTATGAGCAAATAAAGTTGGCTATTTAAGAGATAGAAAGGGTAGATGATCAATAGGCAATTCTTAGCAGAATTTTTTCCATACTTAGAATGCCTCATGCAAGAGTTCAAGGCTCAGGCAAATAATTAACAAGATTATACATGCCTGCCCATTTGTAGCCCCCAAAAGAGAAGCAGGAAGCAGAAGTTCAAGGCCTTTACCTTACAGGAAATTAAAAGAGCAGGAATAGCTATTGAGAGCTAGCATCTAGTTTGGTACTTAGAGCATACTAGGTGCTCAGTAAATAGTCTATTAAAAAAAACATACAAATTAATGCAGCATAAATTTGTGAGTAAAATATAAGTAGTTGACCCTTCTCTCTCTCTTGGACCAGAATTTGTCTTTTCTTGATGAGATATATTTGATACACCTTATCAATGCAAACAATGTTTTCACCCTTTTTGCTCTATGTCCAATCAAAAAATTTACATCATTGTCTTAAAAGAGGTTTGAGTTTCCTCAGGTAAAGCTCCACTTTTCCCTAAAAACTTCAGTTGCCAAATCATCTGGCTTGAAATTTCTTCAGCTATTTAAAGACTAGCTGCCTCCTATCATTGCTATGTGAGCTATTATCACAAGACTTCTTCACCCTGATTTTCTCAAAAACCATCCAATCAGCAACTTAAATGCAGGTTCAGAGAGCTAGGACTCACTTTCCTCTCTAAAAGTGCCAGATTTGTAATGTGATGAGTAAAAGCTGATTATGTGTTCTTAATCTCTATGAAAAATTATGTTCAATTATGTGGGGGTGGTGAATGTGTATGTGTATGTATGTAGAGAAAGAAAGAGAGAGAGAGGAAGATACAGAGACCGATATACCAATGAATGAAAATTAAATGAGTATTATTGATTTCCCTTCAAAACTAGATAGAAAAATTAAGTTATGTGAGTGGGGGGGGAGGGGGTTATTGATATATATACATATTTACATAACCATTGAGAGCCATATGGTTATAGATATAAAAATACATAAGACTATAATAGAAGCCAATTTATTTCCAAATAGTCTTTTCAGAAAACGCCACTGATGTAAAAAGAAACAAACCCCTTCCGAAAAACCGCCAAAATTTTTTATTGTTTTTGTTTGTTTGTTTTTTTATGTGCCTTGACCGCGGGCCTTCAGCAGACCAAGTAACCCCTTGCTTGAGCCAGCGATGTTGGACTCAACTAGATGAGCCCTCGCTCAAGCTGGCAACCTCAGGGTCTCGAACCTGGGTCTTCCGCATCCTAGTCCAATGCTCTATCCACTGCGCCACCGCCTGGTCAGGCAAAACCGCCAAAATTTTAAAAGTTTTTGCTTTGTTCCTATTCCTTGAACCTGGATACTTAAAATACATTTAGTAGAAATAGCTCTATAGAAATTGGAAGAAAATGGAAAACCAAGTAAAAGAATCCATGAAAATGACCCCCCAAATAACTAAATTGAGTAATATCAAATTTCTCAAAATAAATATAAAATGTGACAAACAGAGTGGAATTTTATCTATAATTTTTTTCTTAGTGAGAGAAGAAGAGATAGTGAGACAGACTTCCTCATGCTTTCTGACTGGGATCCACCCAGCAAACCCTATCTGAAGTTGAAGCTCAAATCAACTGAGCTGTTTTTAGTGACTGAGGCCGATGCACTCGGACCAACCAAACCATCTATCCTCAGCACCCAGGACTAATGCTCAAACTAATCGAGCCACTGGCTGTGAGAGAGGAAGAAGGAAAGAAGAGGGAGAGGGAGAGGAAGAGAAGCAGATGGTTGCTTTTCTTGTGTGCCCTGACCGTGCATCAAACCCAGAACATCCATGTACCAGGCTGATGCTTTATTCATTGAGCCAACTGGCCAGGATGATCTATAAATTATAAAACTGATTCTTAACTCATTCACCGTCATAGACTTCTTTGTGCATTCAATAATGAGAAGGACTACAAAAATAAACATAGGCATATATACACCAACATTTGCATTCAAAGATTTCATTAACTACTATGAAACGTAACTTCAGGCTTTATGTTACTTTATATCATTGTTCCTAATTGACATTGAAAAACTCTGAGTTAGAAACTGTGGGGACACAACTCCGTGGAAATAACCTTGATAGATTTGTGTAGTGTTGGGTATAGGAAGGCCTGAGTTTTTCTCAAAAGACTCATCCCAGTTCATCTAACTCTTTGCCTCCTACCTCAACTATCCTTTGTCTCCACTGCAAAGGACTGCATAGCACTCACTGTCAATGCCTCATCCATATCCCATTTACACTGTCATTTCTGTTACAGCTTCCATTGCCAGCACCTGGGAGCCTTTATCGGAGGACTCGCTCTGGATGCTGGAGCTCACTCTCCCCGTGAGTAGTTAGTAAGTAAATACGCCTGTCCCCTTGCCCTTGAACATCTGAAATATATGTTCTTCACAGGTTCCCCTGAGGGGACGAAGCTCCGATTTCCCAATTACTTACTTGATGATGCACCAGTTACTGATTTTCTTCCTTTTGTTGTCTCAATTCCCCAGGTCCTCACTGATGTTTCCTAAAATCACCCACTCACAAACAAAACCTACTTTCATTCAAATTCTATTCTAAGAATCAGCTTCTAGGGGACTCCAACCAAAGACAGACTGACTGTCTGACCCCGCGGCTGATCTGTGTCCAGTTGGAGAGGCTTTGGTCTTTCATTCCCACCGGACTACTCAGGGAGAAGCTTTTGGCTAACTGTGTTTTAAGTAGAAAGGAGTGACAAGGGGGAAAAGGAAGAAAGTACCAGAGAAACAGGAGAAAGAAAGACAGAGGAGGAGGAGATGATGAGAATTGAAAGAAAGGAAAAGAAGAAGATGAGAAAGAAAGAGAAAAGGGAGGGGAGGGAAAGGGGAAGGGAGAGAAAGAGGAAAGAGGAGACAGAGGAGGAGGAGAAGGAGAAAAAAAAGACTTGCAGGATTGTTTGGTTTACACTATTCTCCAGGCCATAGCTCTCCAAAGCCCACGCTTGTAGCAGGAACCCTGGGTACCTGGTGTATGTGTCAAGGAAGGAACAAGATGGTCTGTCTAAGGCACAAGTTCAAACTGACTCCACCATTGGGAGTAGCCCTAGGTTTGTGAGCATGGCCTGCATTGTTGTGGAATTGCTAGACTAAAGCTCAGAAGACTTTGTGTCTGGCTTTGACTCTCCCAATAATGTTCTGGATAGGTCTGTCCAAGTCAGTTCATCTTCTTAAGTCTCACTTTCTTTTATTTTTTTTAAGTATATTAAGAAAATCATTCATGTCTTATTTTCCTCATCGGGAGAGGGTCAGTAAAATAAAACCATGGAGTAGTAAGTAACTTGGAAATTGTAAAGGCATATTCAAGGGGCTGCAAACTCAGTAGCCTCCAGTCTAGGGAAGCAGGCATGCTGGGAAGGACCAGATGGGGCGCTAGAGAAGCCATTTCCCATCCATGTGTGTGTATCTGTCTCTGACAATTAGACTATTTTCATTAGAATTTCTGGTATTTCCAAGAAGCCAAAAATTTAAACATTTTACAAAATCTTAACTAGTTCATGTTAACTGGTTCAAATTTTTGAAAAACATAACTAAGACCAGCACTGCACTGGTCAAACAATACAAAATCACAGGCTTCATTTCTCCCTTGGCAACCAAGTGTGACCTCTGGGCCTTTACAAATGAAGGCAGCAAGGCACTTGGGCTACCTTAATGCTTGTCTTTGTCACAGCTTACTAATTCAATTATCCTTCAAACTAGATCATGTACCAACATAGAGTCATCCAGACCCCCCCCCCATTTGGTTTGCTCAGAGACCAGAGCATCCAAGCTCTTAGACATGCCCTCTCCAAAGACCCATCTGGTGGTACCCCTTATACAAACAGGCCTTTCAAGGAAGTCCAGAAAACACTCTCTTTAGCAGAACTTCACAACCAACCAAAAGTTTGCAGAGACTATCAATATGCAGGTTCCAGATTATCCATTTCGGGGTCATCTGTGTTTATTTCAAGAACATATGAATGGCACCACCTATTCCAAACAGAGAAGACCATTGTGACCCTGGGTGAAAGCAAACATCCTTTCTATGAATATTTAACTAAAAGCCATTGGTTATCAGTATGTGGCACATTGGGCTGGTCTTGTCTTCCTTTCCAAAGATGATCAGAATGCTTTCTGTTCTTTCTTGGCCTCCATAGCCTAAAACTTTCTATTCAGTAATTTTGAATTCAAATTATTCTCCCCATGTCTTTTTCCCTCAGAATAAAGTCAGAGTAGCTTTGACTGCAAGGGCTTTAAAGATTTATCTGTTTTATCTTATAACTGGGTCATTGGTGACAAAGGTGCTTTCAAGGTATTCAGTAAAACAAAGCTGCTCACCCTTCACAGATGTTGAAGTGCAATAGCAACTTTAAGAAGGATATTTGGGAGTTGAAATGAAGGTCTAATGATGGTGACCACAGATTATATTTAAAAAAAGAAAAAGTAAAAAGAAAGATAGCATCCAGTGGAAACTGCAAACCATAAACCTTATGCAAACATTCAAAGACTATGCATGCATTTGAGGAATGTTCAAAGGTTTCCCTGCCCATAGTAAAAGTTCCTGGGAAGATTCATCTTTAATAACTTGCATGGATTAATTTATTGTGCATATAATAAATACATTGCATTATGCAAATACATGTGTGTATACATAAATACACACACGCACACGCGGAATTAACACGGTTGATGGTTGAGTGCTCTCTTCCCAATTTACATCAATGGTCCTGGACTAAGCCTCTTGCCCTGGTGTTATGATAATGTCACTTTTCTTTTCTTTTTTTCTTTTTTTGTTTTTTGTGACAGAGACAGAGAGAGACACAAAAAGGGACAGATAGGAACAGACAGACAGGAAAGGAGAGTGATGAGAAGCATCAATTCTTTGTTGCAGCATGTTAGTTGTTCATTGATTGCTTTTTCATATGTGCCATAACTGGGGGACTACAACAGAGTGAGTGAACCCTTGCTCAAGCCAGCGACCTTGGGCTTCAAGCCAGTGACAATGGGGACGTGTCTGTGATCCCTTGTTCAAGCTAGCTATCTTAGGGCTCAAGACAGCAACCATGAGGTCATGTTTTCATGCCCAAGCCAGCGACCCCATGTTCAAGCTGGTGAGCACACACTCAAGCCTGATAAACTCATGCTTAAGCCAATGACCTCGGGGTTTTGAACCTGAGTCCTCTGCATCCCAGTTTTGGTGCTCTATCCACTATAACACTGCCTGGTCAGGTGATAATGTCACTTTTCACTCTCAAAAATAACTTTCCAGCCCTGGCCAGATGCTCAGTCAGTTAGAGCATCATCCCATTATGCAAGGGTTGCAGTTTTGATCCCCAGTCATGGCACCTATAGGAACAGATTGATGTTTCTGTCTCTCTCTGTTCCTTCCTCTCTCTTTAAAATTAATAATTAAATATTTTGTAAGATGTCTTACCAGCTTGGACAACAAACTACAGTCTCACCAGATATGTCATTTGAGGTCTCTGTAGGACTCTACTCTTCTTCAGCTGTGAGACTGATACAAAACTCAGCCCTCTGAGCTCCAATTCTCATCTTTAAAATGAAGAGGTGGTAACAGCTACTTCTCAAGGCCGCTGTAAAGACAAAGTGTGATAATAACTCACAAATGTCTAACCTACTATATGGTAAGCACTCAATATATTTTAGCTATTCTTATTTAAAGATACGTCATCTGGGAAGACATTTGTCATATGAGATTGAGTCATTGTCACCACAATTCACTTCATCCATCTTTGGACATTTTAGGTAAAATATTCGATGCCAGTACAACACAGGCACATTCAGTGATTCATGTTTTAGTGTCCCTCAGAGACTGGGCTTCCAGGAACTCAAGAGGTGGGGAAAGCTGCCTCCAGTCCTGTGGAAGAGAAGACACAGTGCTACTTTCCGCCTTCCAAGGTGTGCTCTGATTTTTTTTTTTTTTTTTTTTTTTCCTGAAGCTAGAAACGAGGAGAGACAAACAGACTCCCGCATGTGCCCGACAGGGATCCACCCGGCACGCCCACCAGGGGGCGACACTCTGCCCACCAGGGGGCGATTCTCTGCCCCTCCAGGGCGTCGCTCTGCCGCGACCAGAGCCACTCCAGCGCCTGGGGCAGAGGCCAAGGAGCCATCCCCAGCATCCGGGCCATCTTTGCTCCAATGGAGCCTTGGCTGCGGGAGGGGAAGAGAGAGACAGAGAGGAAGGAGGGGGGGGGTGGAGAAGCAGATGGGCGCTTCTCCTGTGTGCCCTGGCCGGGAATCGAACCCGGGACTTCTGCATGCCAGGCCAATGCTCTACCACTGAGCCAAACAGGCCGGGGCCGGTGTGCTCTGATTTTTAAAGAATCAAAGCTGTGATCTGCTAGGCTGCCCTGCTTCTCTTCCACCCCATCTCTGGCGTCTGTGAGGTCTCAGCCTGTGCCTGACCCACAGTCAGTGTGGACTGTGCATTGGCCACGTGACTCTGGAGGGTCTGGGCCTGCAAGACGCGCAGTCCCCTTCCCAGAGGATTTTCCTAGCTCCTCCTGTTCACAGTGGAGCTCCCCATTTCCCCTCCAGCGGTAGAGGACAGGGCCCAGATGTCATTTCAATTATGGCAATAACAACTTCAGGAGAGCCCAGTCCTTGCTATCTGTCTGAGAAGTGTGTCAGGCCTGTCACTGGTCATGACGAATACCATTTCACCAGTTATCTAAACAAATGAGAGCAAGCCTATGACTTTTCTGCAAAAGACAGATCAAAAGAAGAGTAAAACTGTCTGGATCCTCAGCACACAGAAGAGGCAAAATCCAGTGAGAGTCCCCATTTGAAACTTGACAAGGACAGCTGAAACAGAGTGTTGACTGGAAGCTAGATGGCCAATTTTTACATTTTAAATTACCCATCAGTCAGTCCCTAAAAGGTAATAATTCTCAAACTGTATGGAGAATTATTTGGTGTTAGCTGGTGATTATGTATTTTGTGTGTATGGATATGTAAATATCCTAGCTAACATGTAGGAAAGACTTCCCACATGCCAGCATTTATGACAAGCACTGCATTGCATTTAATTCCCATAATCACCTTATGAGTTGTACCCATTTTACAGGTGAGGATTTGAGGCTCAGAGTGAGAAAGTAATTTGGCCAAGGTCATACAGCTCTAAAGCCCCAGTTATGAACTACAAACGTGACTCTGGAATCTATGGTTTAACCACTACCCTACACGGCGCCTTGCATATATGCAAACAGGCACAGTGGCTTCCCATTTCCTGTCCTGATGAGAAGTAGCCAGTGGCCAATCACCTGCCCCCTCAGAAGAAGTGATGGGCACCCTTGCTGGGCCCAGGGAGAGAAGTCCACAGAGGATAGGGCCAAGGGAAACCTTGAACAAACCAGAGTCAAGCAAACAGATAACCCACCCAAGCATCAACCCACTGGACTAGCCCAGGAATTAAGCAGTGGGTCAAAAATATAAAAACTAACCCCGTGATCAATTCTAAATCTTTATAATAAGAATTACTAGCATTTATTGAGTGTTAATGTGTGCCAGAAACTATCCTAGCCTAAGTATTTAGGCATGAAGTTGTTCATTTAATTTTCAACATTCTCTCTTCTGCCCATTTTTCAGATGAAGAACCCGAGGCACAGAAATGTTAAGTAATTGGTCCGCAGCCACAGAAATTATAGGTGACAGAGCTGGTATTTGAACCAGGGAAACCTAGTTCAAGAAAGCAAACTCATAACACTTTCTGCAGTTATGCCCAAAGCTCTCATTTTCTTGGGGGATATATATTTTTTTTGGTTGAAATTTTGCATACAATACAAAAGAAAACACAGCTCAGAGTCCAGATTCTGAGGGCTTTGGGTAAATATGCAGTGGTTTTTTTCTCTTTAGGATGCAAGGAACTATCTACAACAGTAGGTAAGGGCAAGCTTTATAGCCTACGGTAGCCAAATCGCTATTTCTGAGATTATGACAGCCAGGAAGCGTGGCCAATATTTATGGCAATGAATCATATTTCCAGTCTACTTTCCCCATGCCATCTGGAGCTCAAGTGAAGTCTAGATGGGTGGTATCTCATTGTTACATATCGATATAGCTCTTCTGAAAAACTGGGAACATTACCCGAGGCGGAGTAACCCTCATAAATAATCTATCAGCATGAGGACATTAAATGTAAAGAAAGAGTGACCTCTGACCTTCCATTCCCTTTAATGGTGCTTCATTAGGCTCACAAATGGAGGCAAATTCATAATGGGAGAATCAATTCTGCCACTTGGAAATAATTAAGACACATACATCAAACAACAGCTTTTTTTATTCTTTCTAATTAAGTGATCCATCCCAGAGGAGTGCTGAATTGGTCAGTGCAAATATAAATGACACTAAGCCTGAGTGTTTTAAGATCAATGTGGAGGCCTCATGCTTCCCCTGCTCTCTTGCTATACTTTCCAGACATTAAACTACTGTTCTGACAGTGCCATTGAGAGACTAAAAGGCTGGATTCAGTTTGCGAGAAGAGACTCAGAATCCCCACAGGTGGCCAAGCCGTCTGCCTGTCCTGTGGATGAAGGCTGACACGGTGGGAAAACCCCTTTGCATTCCATCTGCAGCTCCGCTCCCCCCTGGGACTTCAGAATATTAGCAGATATAATATCTGGCTTGGGGATTAGTGGCTCACATTTTGAAACCCACGTGTATACGTTTTGCTAGGCTGCCTCAACCTTCCTGAGATATATCGTTGATGTGAAGGATGTATCAAAAAGCTCATGGATGGCTTTTTGCCATTGTCAAAGGCCTCAGCCATCAGTACCATGGAACACGCTTCTGGCTGTGAGGAGACCAAGCCTGGCTCATCTAAAACCTTTGTTTAACTTCTAAATCACTCAGGAATTACATGTCATATTGACTGATCAAACTCACAATGTTTCTTTCAGGAAACAACTTATTTTGAAGTATCTTTGCTAAAAGAATATAAAAATTACCATTATTTTACTTTAATATGACTTTGGAAGATCTTTACAATCAACAAATGACCTCAGCCTTCAAAACTCTTCAGGGGAGTATGCAAGAATATCCTATATCCATGCATAGAAATCAAAGGAGAGAGCACTGAATTAGAGGCAAGAAACTCTATTTAAACCCTGGCTCCGTCACTTTTTACTTGTGTGCCTATACGTCTACAAAAGGAGGGACTTCCACCATTCATTTGCAGCCCAATGACTATGACAGTGCCTGCCTATAAACTGGCACTCAGGGAGTATTATCTATGAATACATGCCTGAATAAATGAGTCAAAGAGTGTCTTGTTCTGTGGGAATCACATCTCTGAACAAGCTCTGAAGAGTACTGTCTTAGATTGAGTTCTCCAGAGCAGACCTGAGGAGAGGATATGTGTACAAGTAACTTACCAAGAAAACTCTCCAGAGAGAAATTGCTAAGTGAGTGGGACATTCAGGCAGGGAAGAGGACCCACCAAGCAAAAGTGCAAAGTCAGATGACATCCAGGCTTCAGCCTGATCCCTGCTCATGCCTCAGAGTTTGTCCCTTTTCAGAGAGAGGAGCTGAATCTCCAACCTCCCTTACACATCAGTTGGGGCTGCACTGAGGGTGTAAGGGGGTAAGACTCTGAAGATCAAGGAGCAAACAACAAAGCACACAGAAGGTAGGGACGAGCCCATGCAACCGCTGAAAGTGATCCCAGGGGATCTGGTCACTGCCCCGGAAAAGTCTGCTACTACTGGTTTGCAGGATTGTGCGCATCTGTGAACCAAAACTGGGGATAAGGCATCTGGATTTTTAACTTTGCAAAGGATGTTCCCTCACACTTTTATTATTTCATTCTCAAAACATCACTGTGTGGTAGGTGAAACATAAAGTGTTACTGTCCACTTATGAAAAATAAGGGATCTTGGGCCCAGAGGAGAAAAATGACTTGTTTCTGGGTGAAACTAAATTAGCAAAAATAAGATTATTCATTATAGGACAGTAGCTAGAAAGAGCTGAATCATTTGCTCAAGGTTATAGGCACTGGGAGATGGTAGAACTTCCAATGCTTGCGGTAGGCCTGAGAGAATGAGTGTGATATGAGTTTGTCACAGACAGAGGGGAGAACATTCTAGAAGGGAGAAGGCCAGAGGAAGAGCATATATAGTACAACCATCAAGGTAGCAAAGAGAGAGGCCTCCTGGGAGTGGAGTGAGTTGAGATGATGAGCTGATCCAACAGGAGGGCTCAGAAATACTGGTCAGAGTAATTGAGATTTAAAAAACTACTACCAGAGATAAACCACACAAGAAAAGCAAATAAATGGCTTAGCATGAAGTCCAAAGATGATGAAAATCTTCCATAGTCTGACGGGTGAAGGTGAGTTGTCAGTTTCCACGTATGAGATGTGAAGGCCGTCAATGGGGAGGGCGATGCAGATGAGAGAGCTAGGGGAACACAGCGGTAGCAACCCAGCTGAAGAACGTGAGAGCTGAAGCCAAGAAACAACCTGACAGGGAACAGCCGAGCACTTTGGACTGACGAATGGGATTTCTAGATTCAAAAGTTGAATAGTGTCAGATTCGCTTTCAACAGACTCACAACATTTTCACCTTTTCTGGCCCTATTTACCCCAGACTTGGAATGACTTGTCTAAAACCTAACGTGGCAGGTTGCAAAGCACTTCGGGCCAGGGCCAGATGAGAAGGAAGATTTCTTTTTTTATTTTTTATTATTTTTTTTTTATTTTTTTGTATTTTTCTGAAGCTGGAAACGGGGAGAGACAGTCAGATTCCCGCATGCGCCCGACCGGGATGCACCCGGCACGCCCACCAGGGGCGACGCTCTGCCCACCAGGGGGCGATGCTCTGCCCCTCTGGGGCGTCGCTCTGCCGCGACCAGAGCCACTCTAGCGCCTGGGGCCGAGGCCAAGGAGCCATCCCCAGCGCCTGGGCCATCTTTGCTCCAATGGAGCCTTGGCTGCGGAAGGGGAAGAGAGAGACAGAGAGGAAGGAGGGGGGGTGGGGGTGGAGAAGCAAATGGGCGCTTCTCCTATGTGCCCTGGCCGGGAATCGAACCCGGGTCCCCCACACGCCAGGCCGACGCTCTACCGCTGAGCCAACCGGCCAGGGCTAGGAAGGTTTCTTGTCGCCTGACCCAGCAGGTGCCCCTTCCCCTCACCACAGACCTGAGCATGAACTCATCCATTGCTGCGGATGAAGAACAACTGGCAGCAGCTACTGTGGACATTTGGCAAATCTATAAGGTTGTATGTCATTTCCTCGAAGCCATACAAAGTTTCAATAAGCAAATTAAATGGGGAAATGTAGGTGAGCCTGCTTTATAAAATACAATGGAATACGTACTTGTTATTGTTTGTCTTTGAGTGGAAATGCCTCGCCTACAAAACACTTAAAAATTACTCATTTTATTTTTAATATATTTGCTTTTGTATTCTTTTTTTTGATGGTTAGTATTTCATCTTGTGCTTCTCCCTATACTATCAAATTATGTTTAAGCACTGCATGCTCAACCATTACATGGATCCACAGTAACTTAACCATCATTCCTCTTTCACCGAGAAAGAGAAACTGCTGCCAATTAAACTATGACACTTAGAGAGTCTATATTTTATACTTATTAATAGAACTATTTAATATATAAATTTTTTTTTTACATACGACAATAACCAAACTGAAGTTCAATCATGCGATGGCAATCTAATTATTTCTCACTGCCATATGACTGACAATTTTGAGAGGCATCAAATTATAACACCCACCCCAATTCCAATAATGTTAACACGTGTATCTTTGAATCAATGAAATATGGTATCAACAAACTGAGACCGAGTCCTTAAAATACTCTGAAAGTCTGAGAGATTATTGACAAGCGGAAAACTGTCACAAAACGTGTTATTTATTAAATTGTCTAAGAATCACCTGCAACCATTTCCCATGACACCAGTGATTTATAGCAATATTTACTCAACTCTTAACACCCAATAAATAAAAAAAATGGTCATTGTTCTTATTAGGAAAACAAATCCTTCAAAGAGAAGCTGTTGATACAAGCCTAGACTGTTTCATATTTATATACAAAGGAGCTTATGATCATCTGTTCACACTATTTCAGCCAGTTACATACATAGAGAACAACTGTCATGAATTTTCTGGTTGAAATGTTCCTGTTGACAGTCTAAGCCTACTCTGGCTGAAGAAAGTTTGAGTCACCAAAAATAGTGTGAACTTTTCCTTCATAGTAAAGATGCACCCAAATAATACATGCTTAGCTTAAAGTTACTCCTTTTAAAGAAATACCCACATCTTTTTTCGTCCTCAAATTCAAGTTTATCCTGCCTAACCTTTTGTTGGAATATGATAATTGTTCAATTTAAAGAAAACTTTTAATCCCTATCCTGTTTGAAATCGAAACCATTGAATTCTAAGATAATTGGCATCCAGCCTTGTTTCTCTTCCCTTTATGAGACACTCAGCGTCCTGTCTCAGGCTTATACCCACTACTTTGATCCTTTTCATAGACAAAATTGAGAAGGTTCAATGGGTCTAAGTGTCTCATTTCAAGTCAAGTCTTTATAATAATACAGGGAAGGAATCATCACACGGTATTTCCAAGTTCAAAAGCATTTCTGTCATTTTGAGATTAAATTAAAAATAGATCAGACTTAACTGTACTTTAGCAGAATGAGCCTATTACTTACACCTTCAGAAGACAGTTTTTATTAAAATGAATGAACATAATAAATCATTGTTTTCATGTACCTTTTCGTATGCAACCTAGGCCTGTGATATGGAGGGAGAACTCAGATGAGGTTACTGGATGTGAGTAGCCATTAAGAAGAATATTGTAAACATCCAGTTTTACAATCCAAGGTGGAAAAAGTGAGTCTTAGCAGGAAACCATCCTTTTTACTTATAGGCTTGGAGTGTTCCAAAACAGGTATTAATGAAATTTACTGATGGTGTGTGTATCAGTGGATCCTGGAAGGAAAAAGGATTTTTATAGGAGAGAGCTGCCTAGCAAGACCCGTGCCTTCTATGGCAGGATCAACACGTCCATGGTGAGGAGGCAGAAAGGAGTCAGGAGAAAAATACCCCATCATCATCCTTCAGCCCTCCCATTTCCTCCTCATGCTTCCCATTGGCCAATCCAACTGGAAGTCAGAGGAGGTCTACAGGCGTCAGAACAAAATGACTAATGTGGCAATGGATCCTAAAGGGCAGATGGAAGATATCCAGTAAGCTAGTGGTCCCCAACCTTTTTTGGGCCACAGACCGGTTTAATGTCAGAAAATATTTTCACGGACCGGCCTTAAGGGTGGGATGGATAAATGTATCACATAACCGAGACAAGCATCAAGAGTGAGTCTTAGACAGATCTAACAGAGGGAATCTGGTCATTTTTAAAAAATAAAACATCGTTCAGACTTAAATATAAATAAAATGAAAATAATGTAAGTTATTTATTCTTTCTCTGCAGACTGGTACCAAATGGCCCACGGACCGGTACTGGTCCGCAGCCCGGGGGTTGGGGATCACTGCAGTAAGCTGTGGAATTTCAGGTCCAGCCAAAAGCAAAGGTAAAGTACATGGTTTGTCTCTTATACCTCCAAACCTTTTGGTGGTTGTCACTTCCTAGTTTATGGCCAATTCACTACCACCACCAGAAGTTTATCATCATCCATGTGCTGCTTTCAGAACTGTTGATGGCACCCACACAGCCTTATCTTCCTTGAGTCTCAATATTTCACCTGGGCACAGTCCTCATATTTCCACTTTACGTATTTCAACATCCTAATTCTTAAAAGAAGATGACTTTTTGCCAGGTAATAAGTCAGCCAATCTAATAAATAATTCTGTGCAAATATCTAGTACCACTAATTGGATATAATCATAGATCCTGGAACTAAAAGAGCTCTCAGAAGTTGTTTCTGACTGTCAGAATATTTCATATAAATGGCATGGATTTTTTTTTAATATAGGAGGAAACACAAGTCTAACAATGTAAGGTAATACACAAAACTTATGTTCAATGTCTTCCGCTCTATTTGTAACAAAATGAATTGTTTCTAATAAAGACCTACAGGAAATGCAGTGTACTCAAAGTGTGACTATTATTGGCATTCTAATTAGGTGACATTCACATAGCATCAAGAATGTGAACCACACAGTAAGAAAGTGATTTTTACACTCATCTAACAATTTATTATATCAGGAAAAAAAAACATAGGTTGGATTAGAACATTTTAATCCCTCTATAAACACTTGCCATGCTCTCTTTTTAAAAGAGAGAAGCAAGCATCAGTTTAGGCATTGGTTGATAAATTTAATTTGATAATGTTTTATTTCCCTTGTATTTGTGATTTGTGTCACGTCTATTTCATGATGAATTGATAATGATTTTTAATTTATGCTAATGACAAAGTTTCCTTTTAGCACAGATTTAAGTTGAGAAAGTAATTGATTTTAATATATATAATATATATAATATATAAACAGTAAAGTGGTTTTCCAAAGTTATATAAAAATAAAAGTGTTAAGTGAAGTAATATAATTTGGAAAACATGTTTTTTTCCAAAGTGCTTTTATCTAAAATCCTATAATAATTTACATATGAAGCATAGGTGTGTGTGTGTGTGTGTGTGTGTGTGAGTGTGTGTGTGTGTGTTTGTTAAAAGAGGTTTGCAGATATATATAAGCTAAGTTGACTTTGAGTTAATCAAAAGGGATATTGTCTCGGGAGGCTTTACCTAATCATGTGAGCCCAAAGAAGAGATAAGAAACAGCCACAGGTGCTTCCCTGTTAGCTTAGAAGCAAGCAACCATGTTGCAAAATGAGAAGATCCACGTGGCACAGACCCAGGAGTAGCATGTAGGCACCAGGAGTGGTCTACGGCCAACAGCCAGCAAGAGCGCAGAAACCCAAGTCTCATGGCCTCAAGAAATAGACTCTGCTGACAACCAGTGGGCTTGGGAGAGGAACCTGAATCTCAAAGGAGAAATCAGTTCCAGCTGACACCTTCATTTCAGGCTCATGATATCTTAAACAGAGAACATAGCTAACCCATGTCCAGCCTAATGACCCACGGAAAATGTGAGATAATAAATTTAAAATAAATTTAATGTGAGATAAACATTTAAACAACAATAAATGTGTTGTTTTAAGCTGCTAAATGTATTATAGTTTGTCACACAGTAGTAGGAGATATATATTTATATACACACACACAAATATGTATACACACATATACGTATATACTCAAACCCTTATACTGTAAAAGAATCTAGGAGAATTAATTGCAAGAAAACCTTTGAGAGTCTTCAAATTACACAGAAACTATAGCATTATATATACCATATAGGTAGTATTATATAACTTATAACTAGATAACTACCTATAAAAAGTATTCACTATTCACATGCCAAGTAGAAACTACTGAACTTTCAAAGAATTATTAGGAGTCTTTCAAACCAGTACTTGTCACACTTCACTGTGCTTACAAATCCTTGGAATATCTTGTGAAAACACACAGTCGGATTCAGTAGAAGGGATTTGGGGCCTGAGATTCTGCATTGCTACCGAGCTCGCCTGTGATGCCACCTTGTCATTGTGAGTAGTAATTGTCCAGATAGGTCTCTTTTTTCCTAATAATAGAGCTTTATGTAAGTCACAGAAAATGGTTTTCTAACCAGCTTTAGAGAATTATCAAAGTGATTCCATCTCTTTGCTATTATCCAACACAGCCAAAGCGCTTTTATTCACGGTCCATTCAAAAAATGAAAGAGCATTGAGACTTGTCCATCTCAGAATTCAAATAACCAAGACTGAATTTAGTCAAGTCAGTCACTCCTCTGACTCAGGGCAGGTCACCATGAGGCTGGAAGTCTTGTGGAAATGTACTACCAAGATTCGCACCGAGTCTAACCTCTATTCAAACTTCTGAGGCTGCGAAATTAGGCTGGAAGTCTCTACATTTATTATAAGATGCCTGGTATTTCCTGTTTCCATTCAGGCAGGCAATACGGCAAGCACAGCCTCTCAGCACTTCCACCACCCATCCCAGCTAGAATCAAGAGAGTCAAGTAGCACACGAAAAGGTGCAACGTGCAAAATGTGGAAAATTCCATTCACGTAACCTCCAAAGAAGTTGTATTTGGTGAAAGACTGTCAGGTAATGTCTTTAATTACATAAAATCATGTGCTTTGTTTTCCTTCCTCTCCCCTCTCCTCTTCTAATGTACGAAAGTCATGGTGCACTTTTGACCGGTCACAGGAAAGCAACAAGAGACGATAGAATTGTGAAATCTGCACCAAATAAAAGGAAAACTCTCCCAGTTTCATACCTATTCAGTGCAGTTCCATGTGGGCTCACGCACAGACTTTTTAGGGCTCCTTAGGTAGCTATCCCGTATAGCCTCGCAGGGGTCCCCAAACTTTTTACACAGGGGGCCAGTTCACTGTCCCTCAGACTGTTGGAGGGCCACCACATACAGTGCTCCTCTCACTGACCACCAGTGAAAGAGGTGCCCCTTTCGGAAGTGCAGCAGGGGGCCGGATAAATGGCCTCAGGGGGCCGCATGTGGCCCGCGGGCCGTAGTTTGGGGACGCCTGCTACAGACTCATCACTGACTGATGGCCTACCAGAACGGGGTTTCTCCACCAAACTGCCAGTTTCCTTCAACTGCTTATCCCACCGAGTAATGTTATTCCTATGTGGTGGTGCTTCATTATAAACGCGCCGATATTCACGTTGCACTTTGGTCATGGATTCGAATTTAGTGAGCCACAGAACACACTGAACTTTCCTCTGTACTGTCCACATCTCAACTGGCATGGCCGTGGGCTGCTCCACTGTATACACGGTGTTATGTCATCATCTGCACATGCGCACATGCTGCCACATCATCCTACAGAAACTGGGAGGGTTTTGCTTTTATTTGGTGCAGATTTCACATTTCTATCGTCTTTTGTTGCTTTCCTGTGACTGGTCAAAAGTGCACCATGACTTTACGGACACACTGTATTTCGTTGCAAAATATTGAACTCTAAATCTTGAGACTAGAGGGGAAGCTTTAGAGATGACCTGTCTGGCTATTTGTAGTAAACCAACCACCATCCTATGCAAACATGCTCAGGAATTTGTCTGAAGATTGGGATAAACTGATAGCATCTCCAAAAGAGACTGGATAGTCTTATTGTTTAGTGAGAAAACTTTCTGGCTCATGTTGACTCAAGAGAAGCAGAAAAGAACCAGAGGAGGGAGGATCTGGCCAAAGTGGAGAAAGAGGGAAACTGTGATGCATAAGAGGTTGAAGATACAGACACTAAGGTAAGGGACTTCTCAGGCAGCCAAACAAACCCTTGAACCTAAAAGCCAATTCAAGTAGTAGAGCCTTATCCAGACCGAAGGAGGGGCCATAGTAAACATTATCTTCAGAGAAATACAAAGCCACACCCTACTCTGAAAATTACCAAATATTTCATTGTCAAAGCCTAAATTACCCACATGGCTTGTCCGTGAAATACTTAGCATTCTACTTACAGGGACTGGGCTTCCTGAATGTGTGGATAGTGTGGCGAGGCAGAACTAAGAGATGAGAAGAACCTGCCTTTGGTATTTGGTAGTGGATGCAGAAGGGCCCACTGGCCACTCGCCGGCCGCTAGTGGCAGCAGCGTGGATCCCAGGCTCCTCTACTCCACACACTTCTTTCAAGCACATCTTCCAGATCTGCAATCAACGTTTTGATGGCCTAAAGCCAAGGTAGGACTCTTCCTGGATGCCACTATTTGAAAGCTCTCTCCTTTTGTTCTGAAGCAGCCTTGGCACTATGCACCACGTCCACTATCGATGCCCAGTTTCCACGTCCACTATTGATGCCCAGTTACCAGGCATGGCTTAGGGCAGCAGACCCCGTAGGGTCCTGAGACTGAGGGATTCGTGCCAGGGGATCATTCCACTTGTAGTTCAGGAATAGAAATAAATACACACAGAAACACACATACACGCTACACAACAGATGCATAAAGCAGTGCATACTCTTTCAGATACATACATGTTTTTACATGTATTTATGAATGTATGTTCCTGTGAGCCACTTAAAATAGACACGGCGGGAGGCCAGGGTGATTCTCCAAGGAAATGGTCATAGCACTAAGCAGGACCAAGTACTGAGGCAGGAAACCCAAAATACAGGCAAGATGGGTCAGTGACTCTACAGAGTATTTGAGGTAACAAAACTCCCACTCTAGATGGAAGGGCTGACATGTGAGACCAAAAGTCCAAACTCTTGGCTGTTATTTTTTCATGTGATAATTATATCCATATGTAAAACTTAGAGTTCCGTTGATAGTGTCTAACTCAGAGTTCCCTGGGAGTGTCCCTACGACCACCCATGTGACACTCATGCCCTGTGCCCTGTCCTGCTCCCTAGAGGAGACTTCCCCTCTGCCAGCATCCCATCGGCTAGCACTAACTGAACTCCCCGACCCTCCACGCCGGCCTGCTTCCGCGTGAGTGCGGAGCAAGGAGAAACACAACCTCTGAGAGAAGCCACAGCCTCTGCCTCTGATTATTTGTGCTTCTCCACCTCTGATTAACCTCGGTATAAAACCAACAAGCTGCTGCAGTGAAAAGTTAGCCTATCTTGGTTAGCAGTTTGCAATCCTGTTGAAATCCCATAAAAGTGGCCATACAGGATTCATGGAAGTAACAAACAAGACAAAACAAAAGAGAAACAATACCACTGTCGAATAATCCTGACTGACTCAGGGTCAGACAATGATAATCAGACCTCAGGACTACAGGGCTGCTCTGGGCCTCCTGTTCATCCACGGGCCTCTTCACCCTCAGATCTATCCCTACCCTTACCCTGCTCTGTTTAGGACACAGTCGTGGCCCATGCAGGGCAAATTCCCCAGGTCCCCTTGCCCGTTTTGTTTCTGATTGGGTTGGGGACTGGGAAGCACTGGCCTTGGGGACTGGGCAGGAGGAAGAAAGACGCCAGAGTACCGGCTCTGTCTTCGCTTTGAGAACGTTCTCAGACAGAGGCTGCGTCTCCTCCGTGGTGCCGGCTCCCGCCTGATGGACTTTCGGCCGAGGATCCAGACCCCACAAGCAAATGCTGAGCTCTGCTAACACTGCGCCAGGTGGCTTTCTGCATGGCTCAACTTTCTTTAAAAAACAAAAAATCAAAAAAACTTTACTTATTCATTTCAGAGAAAAGGGAGAAAGAGAGAGAAGGGGGGAGGAGCAGGAAGCATCAACTCCCATGTGTGCCTTGACCAGGCAAGCCCAGGGTTTTGAACCTGCGACCTCAGTGTTCCAGGATGACGCTTCATCCACTGCACCACCACAGGTCAGGCCAGCATGGCTCAGCTTTAGCTAGCCTTGCCTGCTCTGGTTTTCAGCTCTTCTAATACCTCTCTAGTTCAATTCCTCTAGTAAATTCTATTAAACTGCTTGTTGTGGGTTCAGTTTTCTTTAAAAACCATAATGGAGACAGTACCCTTACTTGTTTTATGACTCTCCAAGAGAAGGAATGAGCATGCTCAAGACTTATTTTGACATAGTTGTTTCATTTTTGTGACCACACACTGACACCCTGAAGAAGAGGATCATTAAGACATACTTGCCTATTTTCCCAACGTTCTGCCTCCTAAATGCAGAATATTTTCGCATGAAATGAAAGTCACCTTCCAGGATATTGCACAGCCTCAAAAGGCCAAAGATGACACAGCTAAGCCCGTGATTAAACCTTCAACAGGAGAGGGTGAGACTAGGCATGCCAGAGCTGAAGGCCAATTGCTAGAACCAAACAGCTTCCACAGAGAATCGACTGGAGCTAATGACTTTTCTCCTTGACCGTCAACTTGGAGAAGAGTCTATTGACCCCAGAACCAGGCCCTCTAGGGCCAGCTCAACTTTTAATACTACTCAGAACTTACACAGTACTTTCCATCATCAAAGAACGACGCAGACATTACCCGATGATTCTGCTCTTGGCCCCGCGCCAGCTTACACTATCAAGACGTGACAAACTCTTTGTACTCTCTGCAGTTCTGTCGGAATGCAGGTTTGTCCGTTTCAATCGAAACTGAAGCCAAGTGGGGACCTTCAGCCGAAGGAAGCCTTGCCGATTTAATATTTAATACAAACATCCTGTTCTCATAAACCGATCCTGTTTAGCAGAGGGGGAGGGTGGGCTTGTCATTATAACACAGCTGAGCAAAAAGGGAAAAGGTTATAAACTTTGAAAAGAACAAAATAGTTAATGTTTGGAGCTATTAAAGTGTTTCCAACAGACAGTTGTGCAGCTGCGGCTTCTTGAGAGGGGGGTTTGTCTTCATCTCCTTTCATCTGCCTATGGGTGCCTATTATTAAAGGTTTACGTTTGTTTATGCTCCCCATGATGTGCAGATATTTTCTTTCCCTTTTGGATTTCCTCCTTCTTGCTTCCCCCTTTGAGACCCCTTTGCCTTTCAGGCATTGAGCTGATGAAGAGCAAGAGGGAAATTAGTCCCAGAAAATAAAGCTGTCTGCTGAAAACAAGACCAGGGACTAGGCTGGAAGCCACAACGAGAACTTTCCCACCCTGTCCTTCCACTGGTCTGATCGCTGACCGAGAGGACCAACCTCTCTCTAGGCCAGGGGTCCCCAAACTACAGCCCATGGGCCACATGCGGCCCCTGAGGCCATTTATCCGGCCCCCACTGCACTTGCAGAAGGGGCACCTCTTTCATTGGTGGTCAGTGAGAGAAGCATAGTTCCCATTGAAATACTGGTCAGTTTGTTGATTTAAATTTACTCGCTCTTTATTTTAAATATTGTATTTGTTCCCATTTTGTTTTTTTCCTTTAAAATAAGATATGTG
Source organism: Saccopteryx bilineata (assembly GCF_036850765.1). Taxonomy (NCBI): domain Eukaryota; kingdom Metazoa; phylum Chordata; class Mammalia; order Chiroptera; family Emballonuridae; genus Saccopteryx; species Saccopteryx bilineata. Next base: position 178,135,211 of record NC_089495.1, read on the forward strand.
CAATGTGCACAGGGATTTGTTCATATTTTTTTTATAGTCTGGCCCTCCAACAGTCTGAGGGACAGTGAACTGGCCCCCTGTGTAAAAAGTTTGGGGACCCCTGCTCTAGGCTTTCCTCACCGCTTCTTCCAAACGCGCCCTCCGGGATGGAAATCAAAACAACTGGCCACCAATGCCAGGATTTCATTTTGGCAAAAATATTTTCACTTTTCATCGGGCTTTGGAGCGTTAGACAACTAGAGTATCACCAAGACCCACCAAATACTGCTTGCCATCTGGTTTGGATTTCAAATCAACCACATGGCATTTGCACTCCTCGGCAGACAAGTTTGACACAAACCAGCCTTGCTTCTCCTAACTTACTTGTCCGGGTGACTTTAGATAAGTAATTTTGGCATTGAATATATTCATAAATATCCTACCAGAGAATGGAACAATGCGATCATCCCTAAAATATAAGGGATCCACCCTTAAAAACGTATACCATAATCAAAGAAAGATAGAAAAAAAATGTAGACAACTTAGGTTTCAAATAGCATTAGCTGTCAACAAGTTGCTATTCCATGATAAGCACTTGGTGATTAAAGTTTCCACTGGGTGTGCTAGGGCTGTTAATGGCTGACATTTAGTAAAGCAAAGAAAAACAGAGGTTTATAAGAATCCCATAGTAATTTCCCCCCATTTATTCCTGAGCCCAGGATCCCATTTAATAATGTATGAAAATCATATTCTCACATAAAGGGTGAATCTAGGGATCCCAGCTTTCAGGGATGTCTTCCGGCTTTTTATAACTCCTCTGTTACCTATTCTCTCTCTCTGCCTCTCTCACCCTCTGTCATACATATATATTTTATATATATATATATATATATATAATATAATATAATATTTACATATAGTCATAGTGCCTTATAGTATTATTTCACTACATTATTTATGATTTTGTAAAGACATGTTTCATCTGTTTGACTTAATTTGGGTAAAATGGCAGAACCCCTGAGGAAAGGAGGCAAGTACCTCTTAGAACTACTCAACTGCAAGGTGAGAGGGTAGAGCATTTACCCACCAGATCCTGTCTCTCATGAGTTAAATGTTGCCCAAGGGCTATTAATTCCTCGGCCCTTCTGAGTGGCTCTTACCAGCCAAACAAGCTCAAGCTCCCATGACTTGAAGACCCTGGGACGGAGCAGAGAAAGCCACCCAGGACACCCTTAAAAAGACTCAAAAAGTTGAGTCTTTAGTTCATGAAGTTGTCTTCCACCTCGGGGCTGAAATCAGCAGGGGAAACATGGGTCTATGATGTCAATACCAGAGGCATTTTCTCTGTGTCTCTGATGCCGACTTGGACTCCAAGTTCCTCAGGGACGAAGCGTCTTCTCTGACTGGGGGCCATGCCATGCCTCTAACACAGCACCAGGTATTGGGATGAGGTACAATAATATTTCCGATAGAAACAATTTTAGGATAAATTAATTACATATACCCCAATATCTCTTTTCTCTTTTCCTATTTTTTTTATTCATTTCACTTTCCATCCTACTTTTTTATAACAGAAAAAAATAAACGTTGAGCCATGAAATATAGAGAGCATTAAAACTTACAATTCAAAGGCTTGGGTTTGAGCTTTACCTCATCCTTAAATTAACGGAGGAATACTGAGCACATCAAGAACCTCTGCAAGTTTTTTAAATCTGTAAGATGCTTTCCTCTCGAAGTTCATGTCAAAATGAACACATGCCTGTGTGCTCAGAAACTATGCAAATGTGTGCCTCTATAAGGGACATTCCTCCTCATCACCCCCTCCTAAATATTTACTCGGACTTAAAAAGTTTGGAGCAATTCTAACTGCCAGAGAGACACAGAACATAGGAAAGTGATATTGTCTGACTAAGGACCCTTGCTAGCTAAGGAACCCTGAGCCATTTCACAACTTCTGATCAAATATATATATTCCTCATAGAGTAGATCTCACCAGTCTCTTTTGGTAAGAAAACACTGCCATGTATTAAATTCCAAATCAGCCACTTTTCTCAGAACCTTTACTCACTTCCCTAGCTAAGCCTTCCTTTCATACGATGTCCACTGTATCAGTTACATCCTACCACAAATAACACTGACATAACAAACCACCTCATAATTCAGTGGCTAAAAGCAATAATTACCACCAGGAAAAAAAGAAAAAGAATAAGGATTGATGGATGAATAGCAGGATGGGTAGATGGATAAATAGGTAATAAAACAAATATAGTCAACTACTAAGTAGTGGAAGTATAGGTGTTCCTTGGGGAAAAAATCTATTCATTTAAAATTTTTCATTTTAACAAGTGTTAAAGGAAAAATCAAGCATTAAGCTAGTTCACAAATATGTTGGTCTGTCGTCTCAGAGCTGGACTCCGCTGATCCCAGCCGGCCTCGCTCACACAGCTGCCCCATCATGCAGTGGACACACTGGGAACTGTGTGGTCTCCGACGGCCTCACTGCAATGGCTTTTCTCATGTCTCACCGTCTAGCAGGCTAGCAGGGGGTTTGTTCACATAAAGCTCATAGGAATCCAGAGACCAAGTGCAAGTGTGAACGGCTTTGTGAGTCCTTGGCTTGAAAATGTCACACTGTCACTTTCACTGCAGACTGCTGGCCAGCACACGGCTTAGGGCCAGCCCAGATTCCAGGGGTGGTAAAATAAACAGGAAGGGTGAAGAACTGAGGCCACATCCAGCTGGCTGGTTGCTAATCGTTCTTACCACAAATCAATTGGGTCTCTAGAGTCAGACCCACATACTTACTCAATTCTGACCACTCGCCAGCAGTCACATGCAAAGGACTTTCAGAATCTAGAAAACCTCAAACCCAGGCAAAGAGGAGTGGGACTTTAAGATCTGCAAAGTGCTCAGGTGAGGTTGCAGGCTAGGGACAGTTAATAAATGTTCTAATGCAGCAATAATCAGTAAGGGAAGGTGCTACTATTCTTACCCAGGTATCCTGCTACTCTCAACCTTCTCCATCATTCATTCCTATGGCTTGCCCTGAACTCACAGGTCTCCCTATACAACCTCTTTCCTGGTGCTCCTTGAAGAACAGGTTTGTTACTTGCTTCCCTTTACGCACTCTGTAAACTCAGATGTGATCACTACCCCGTCTTTCCCAGAACTCGAGCCTTTCCCCCGCTCGGCAGATTTCTGGCTTCATGGAGCCAGCCTTCTGCCCTTTTCTGGTCCTCCTCATATTCAGAGCAATGAGACCCACATAAGCAGTGAGTGCAGTCTTAGGTCAGAATGTAAACTGTCTCTTTGTGCTGAGTCCTACAAACAGGCCTGGGGAGAAAACTCCAACTTCGTCAGATCATACTAACAAGAGGACTGGCTCAGCCAGCTGACTGGCTCTGACAGGGGCTACGGCAAACAACACTCTAAAAACTGGGAAACCGAGGATAGCATTGCACTCTTCAAAGCTCAGCCATGTGCAGGGTCTTTCAAAAACCTTATGTTACCAGTCTTAATAAAGAGAAGCAGACAGTGAGAATCACTTCCTAATAAGGACTGTTGAGTTATTAGTTAGCAAGCTGTGGAACTAAGCCTTTTCTTGTTAGCCACTCACCAAACTAAAAGACTATGAGATTTATTAGGTTTTAATTAACCTTGTCATTACATCATTAGTACCTTCCCCACTACTGCAGTTCAGAAAGAGTAGAAAGGTACAATTTTATGGTGTTTACTGATCATACTACTTGATTAAAGATGACAACTAGACTTGCCTAGCATTCTTAAGAGCTGAGGAGAGGGCAAGTTAGAGCAAGGAATTAGGAAGGGCGAGAAGTTGGACATCGGGGGAAAAAGCAAACATTTTTAGCTCAACATGAATTAAATCATAGGCTCCTTGTCCCCTTCTGTTTGGAATAAAAGATATTAGCATGGCCTATAATGGGAACTCCTTAGTTTATTAAAAAATAACAATAATAAGGGGGAAAGGAAGAACAGGGAGGTGAAATATTTGCAACAATGACTCATTTTATATCAAATCATAGGTCAGATGATGTCAGTTACAAACCACACCTCCCCTATGTATAAATCAGACACCTCTGTCCCTTAACCCCCATTTATAGTCAAAGAGAAGATGGTGGTGGTAGTGACTGAACCCAAGAAGAGTTCTACTCTATACACACCTCTGCTTTACCATGTGTAACTCAAGGAATTGAGGCACCTTTCCTCAGATGTCTTCCCCCGCTAGCCTCTCAAAACCCAGAAGCCAGCATTTAATATTTGCCTTCCCCACTCCAAAACCCATGCCAGATGCCCTTACCAGTGTTGGCTGAGGCCTGATAACAATTCTGGAAGGTGGACACCATTCTAAACCCTGTTTTATTAAAGAGCCAACTAAGACTTACATTGGTCCCAATACTTGCTGAGTTTCTTGCTACTCACAGCTGGGACAAGGAAGAGCAGCAGGCCACCCCGGGAGCCTGTCAGATAGGCTGAGGGTCAGGTCCTACCTGCACCTGCTGGGTCTAAGTCTGTATTTTAACAAAACTCCCAAGGGATTCATACCCATACGCAGCCCATGTTACAGTTTAAGAAGTGTCGGAGATCACAAAGCCACTAAATGTCAAAGCCAGAATGCAAACTCAAACCTGGAAATATTACATCTTGTTCTTTTTCCATCCATAGCACACCCATGACTCCTCCCTCCAGGAAGGACTGGCCTGTTTAGCTCTTCCTATCAGCCATGGTCAGGATGCCAAGCAAATGCCCAGGTACCCTCTGCAGTCTCTCTCTGAGGGGCTCTTTAAACCCACTACACACCACCAGAATCATTCATTCATAAATTAATCTTGAATCTCAAATGACAACATTGCCAATGGCCTTGAAAAATGATAGATAAACCAACTTTTCAAGTGATTTTAAGGATTAGACCTAAGGATCAAACCTAAAAGAACAGCAGAGTATTTTTATTTTTTCTGTCTCTGGAAAAAAAAATTTTTTTTTAAAGAAGCCACTTTTGTTGACAATGGGGTGGCAGAAGGCCACTACACACATCAGGAAGGACTTTCTTTAAGAGGAGTTGGCTTTGGCTCGTCTCTTGATGCTTCGGCTTAGAAGACATCAGAGCGGACCTCCACTTAGCTGGGAACAGGGACGGTCTGGAGACCCCCAGGCAGATCAGTCCCCCATTAGTTGGGTGACTCTGGAGTTGTAAACACCGTGCTCTCCCAATCTGTTTTCTGAGATGAACTGTATATAAAACATGTGTGTGGCAGGAGATGATAGCTCGCTTGAGGCTTTCAGCAATCGATGTTTACAGACTATAATGGAAACCACAAGTTTCTTCTTTAACTCCAGTCAGTATACATTCCTCCAACCGCAGGCAAATAGGAGCAGGGAGGGGGTGGGAAGGGTTCATACTGAGTCATCATTTCACATTTTTAACAGCTTAATGAGCATCCAGAAACGCTGTATTAGCCAGCAAAAATACAGTCTCTCCCCCCCCACCACCAAATTCAGCCACGACCCTATTTAGATGTGGCATTCCTTGGGCATTGACTTTAAGTGACTCCCCTCATGGAAGGTGCAACTCTCTACCACAGAGTTACAAACAAAAACATATGAAAGGCCTCCACCACTGACTTGAGGTTAATGACCTTCCTTCATTCTCCATCAAGCTTGAGAGGGGAAAGAAGTTCTTTCCCCTAGCTTTCATTAGTCCTCTGGAAAACCCAGCCCAGGGGTGCTTGGAAGAAAAGACAGAATTCTCAGATCTGCAAGGAAGCTCTCTCTCTCTCTCTGTCTCTCTCTCTCTCTCAGCCAAGACTCCTGGTGCTAACAGACAGATGGTAAATACAGCCGGGCCTCTAAAGCCACAGCTGTGTGCCTCTGGCTTCCTCAGATCTATGTGTGTGATCGTCCAAAATGTTCAGATCATCTAAAATAACTGTTTCTGTGTGCTCCTGGCAACTTTGGTACCCCTGACCCACTTTTATATCTTACTTTCAGGGGCTATATGCACAATATGAGGAAAATAATGAGGAAACATTCAGAATTTTCCAAGCTACTTAAATGTATGTGTTTGTACGTAGTCATTGGAATTCTATATTAAATAAGTCCTTAGTATTTCAATATCTCTTCCATAATGAAGAAGAGGAAATTACATTTTTCCAAGTTTTTGTTCTGAGTCTTAAATAAATTTTTGGCTTTTCACTCTATTTTATCTAATTCTCTTGAATGTTATAGGTCATATTCTGGCTCCCAAGCCAACAATGAGAGCTGAAAAATCCCATTTTTCTTTATATCCAAATTTGCACCTTTTAAATCACTGAGGCCAATTCTGCATGAACCTAAAGAAAGGTGGTTTCTAGAGGCATTTAGTCTCAGGAAAGGAATCCTGTGATATTTTCTTCTTGAATTTACAAAACATAAAATAAAATGCAAGCTTATCATTTCTGGAATAGTGCTGGAGTTCATGACTTTGACATCTCACCGCCATTTCTTCATGTCCCTTCAGGTTAGCTTTGAAACTACCTACTGTTATAGAGCAGGCATCCACTTAAAGACTGAATCATAACTCCTGTAGAATGTGTGGTCATTGACAAAAATAACCCTGCTATATGGACTTCTCATGACGGATGCTGATAAAATAAAGGATCAAAGAAATAAATACATTTTTTAATTCCTTTCTAAATTAGGTCTTCTTTTGCTGGGTAAATTCCTCTGATTAAACCTAATTCACTGTTTAAAAAGGTCATCTCAGTATATTGATCATTCAGTCTTGTCAGACATGTGACTGTTTAGTAGTCTTCTGAGTACTCCAATGGGAAAATCGTATAACTACATATTAGCTCAGTTTTCAGTCTTTTTCCTTTCTTTTCCTTGAGCAAAATGAAAAGAGGAATCGAGTCATAAGTCCTATGGATTGTGGTTCCCAAAATGGAGGTTTTAAATGTATGCAAGTTGATGTGTGGACAGAGCAGTTTTCCATACTCGTCCTTTCATTCATTTGTTTATTCTTTTAGCTAATATTTAGTGAGAATCTAGTATGTATAGCTAACCTGGGTGCTGGGGCCCCTGGTACAAAACTGACAAAGTCCATGCATTCTTGTAGCTTCCATTTAATGGGGTTTTAATGGATGGATAAAGATGATGAACTAACTGATTAACAAAACAATAAACTAGTAGAAAAAATATCAAATGGCACTAAGTGCTATGTAGAAAATAAAAACTACGTAAACTTTACTTGATACTGATTGGAAAACTAATTGTAAAAAACAATTTTTAATTGAGAAAAAGTGAACACAAACTATGTATTTGATGATGTTAAAGAGTTTGTGTGAATTGTTTTTGGTGATAGTAGTTTTGTGTTAATGTTAAGAAAAGTCCTTATCTATTGGGGACACATATTGAAGCACTTACAAGTGAATTTGCAAGGGTTTGTTTAAAACAATCTCAAATAAAGGAGTGGGGATAGAGAAAGTAAAAATGGCAGGAGACAGTAGTCAGAGCTGGGTGATGAACACAACAAGGTCATCGTACTATGTCCTCTACAGTCCTGTGTTTTTTAAATATCCTTATGTGACAGCAATAACAATGATGCTGATGCCGATAATAATGTTATATTGCATGGATGTGAAGAGTTAGCATTTCCTGAGCACTTATAGTATGAAAGCTGCTTACACACCTCACTGTTATGGCCACTCCTTAGAACAAACTGGACCCCACCCAAAATTTGGTCTGGATGTCTAGAATGACAATGCCACACACACCAAGCATGTATGAAAAGATTTATTACTTAATCATGAAACTTTTGGGGGAGAGCAGGGCAGGCTCGTCCTCAAGCTGCTCAGACACTGACTTGGTGTCTGCATTGTGTTGGACGTAGGGCAGGATGAAGGTCCCCGTGTATAGACAGGGAGTGTGGTTGACTCTCCCATGAGCTCTAAAAGGGGCACTGGACTTTCTAAGCAGTGTCCCCAGATTTTGGGTGCAAGGAAAAGAAAGTGGGGTGATCAATAATCACCCATCAAAATTTGGAGTTCAGCCCTGGCTGGTTGGCTCAGCGGTAGAGCGTTGGCCTGGCGTGCGGGGGACCCGGGTTCAATTCCTGGCCAGGGCACATAGGAGAAGCGCCCATTTGCTTCTCCACCCCACCCCCTCCTTCCTCTCTGTCTCTCTCTTCCCCTCCCGCAGCCAAGGCTCTATTGGAGCAAAGATGGCCTGGGCGCTGTGGATGGCTCCTTGGCCTCTGCCCCAGGCGCTAGAGTGGCTCTGGTCACGGCAGAGCGATGCCCCGGAGGGGCAGAGCATCGCCCCCTGGTGGGCAGAGTGTCGCCCCTGGTGGGCGTGCCGGGTGGATCCCGGTCGGGTGCATGCGGGAGTCTGTCTGACTGTCTCTCCCCGTTTCCAGCTTCAGAAAAATACAAAAAAAAAAAAAAAATTGGAGTTCAGCTATTATAATTACCTTATTTTGTCAGCACCAAAACCTTCTAAGGTAAGCTAGTAGTTCACAGAGGAGGGCATTGAGGCTTTGCAAGGTTAAAGTACTTGCCAAGATCATCAAGGTAACTGTATTAGAACTAGAACCTACTGTCCTTGGCACACATGGTGCTTTATTTATTTCTTCTTTTTACATGGGGCACAAGGTACTTCCACACACAAGGATCACATTAGAATCACACTGCAACCTGGGAAAGGCAGCAGAGCTATTATACTTGTAACCAACGGAGGAAATTAAGGTCCAGACCAGACAGATAATAGAATCAATAAAGATAGCAGATGGAAGAAGCACACAGCCTTCTCTGCTGACAAACTGTTTTTCCACTGAATCAATCAGAATTTGTGTTGCAAACAGCAAAATACCTTCAACAATAGGAGATGCATCGTAACCCCTAACAGGAAGTACAGACATGGGTCAGGATTGGGGCCAGTGGATTCAACAGAACGACAGGGCCCTCAAGGGGCCAGCTTCTCTTCAGATCTCCACTTTGCCGCCACCTCGGTGCTGGTCTCATTCATGAGCCAGAGGTGAGATGGACACAGATGTCACATCCATGAAGACAACATCAGAGAGAAAAAGAGAAATTCTTGAGAGAGAAAATAACTTTTCTTAGAAGCCCTCTAGCAAAATTTTTTCTGTGTATTGTGGGCCAATGGCCTGGGTCCCGTGTCCATCTCAGAACAACTCACTGAAAACCTTAAAGCCATGCTAAACCATAACAGATGGGGATAGCTCATTTGGCAGGAGCATTGTCCAGACTCACAAAGTTTGTGGGTGCAATCCCCGGTCAGGTCCCATACAGGAAGAGATCAATGTTTCTCTCTCTCCCTCTTTCTTTTCCTCTCTCTCTAAAATCAATAAGTAAAATTTTAAAATAAATAAATAAACCACAACAAATACTTGACTTCAGGCTGAGAAGACAGTAGAACATTCTGGAAGTTCACACAAACCCAAGAGGGTAGACCCTACTTTGCTAAATCGATCACGCCACTCCAAGACTGCGAGCCTAGTGATGCCAGACTTTGGTTTTGTCACAACAAGACAGAAATCTAGACATTTTTACATCCAGATTTGTAAATGTTGGCAACACAATTATTTTTTTTAAATGAATTACAGGTCAATACTTTTGCTCAAACAAAAGAGGTCTGCTGATTAAAGGGTATTGGGCTTGCCGGTGTGCAACTTCTGGGCAAAAGAACCATAGCGCTTCCAATCCGGAGATCTGATGTGACAGCTGAGATCCGCTCTCCTCATCTGCTCTGGGCTGATGCTGAAGCGGCCGGTCCATGGACCACACTCAGAGTCCACGGCTCTATCCTCCTCCTCCGTTTTGTTTTCCTCCGCCCTAAGGAGTGGCAACATAAAGTCAATATGTCATAGTCCTGGTTGCAGTTGCCTACACCTCCCTTCTTCTCTCACTGAGCACCTTACCTGCCCACTAACAACCGCGCCTGCCCTCTTCTGGGCTTCAGCACATTTTAAAAAAACAAACTGGATTCCCAGGTTGGTCATCGATGCCTTTTTCCGACCCCTCTCTCCCAGTGAAATGCAATAAAACACTAAGATATAGAAAGGCAGAAAGAACTTCAAACAAATCGGCTCATTATTTCCCTCCACAAACTAGGGAAGAGCAAACAAACAAACACAAGATTGCAGAGAGGAAGTCAGCAGGGCTGGGCCTGGTTTTCGCCAAGCACTGACCTCTTCTTGTGAGTTAAATGTCCAGAGCCTCACATTCTCATCTGGTCCTGATTTTCAATCGGCAGTAAACTGATACGTTTTGTTTGTTTGTTTGTTTTCATTTTTATTATAGCTTGTTTTTATCGAGTTTATATTTCCAAATGTACTGGTTTTCAAGTCTGGACTGTCATATGTTTTTTAAAAAAAATAAAACTTCAAAAAGTGTAGCCTCGCCAACCCAATGGCACCAGGGAGGGGGCGCAGTCATTGGCTTGTTGGAACTCCTTGGAGAGTTTCTATCCTCTGAGCTCATCCCATTGGGAGTTACTGAGTGGGTGGAGAGTAAGCAGGAAGGGGCCCAAACTGCCTTTCTTACCCCCATGTGGAGTGGTGTGTCGAGCAGACAGGAAAGAGAATGGAGAGCTCCGTAATGGTCTCCACGCTTTGCGCACTCTGACCCATCCTAGAGGGCGAGAGAGAACTTTGAGGGAGAGGAAGCCCGGGCCAAGGGCCAACAATACTACAGCAGAGACTTGCAAACCTGCCAGATGATGGAGAGAAGCCCTACCTCTTCCAACCAGTGAGAGTGGAGGCCCATGTTTTGTGTACAGAAAGGAACAGCCAAAACCCTTCCCTCTGACTAAGTCTCAGAAGAATTAGTCAGCAAATAGAATGAACACCATTGGGATGAGCTATGGACATTCTGAGCACTGACTCCAAGATACATACGTGGACAACACACCCTTCTGCCGGTGGGTAACCATCCAGGGTGACCCTCACAGACGCCTGCCAGGCCTCTAGCTGCGTCATCCTCAGGGGGTCTGAGCTCATTCCCTTGGGCAGGTACCTCCCTCCTCTGAAGCTCTCTGCAGCTGGGTCAAGGCGGTCTTCCCTCCCCGCGGCAGGAGGTATGACTTTGCCCATGGGGGGGTGTGGCAAACCACTTGCAACTTTCCCGAGTAGAGCTCAATACCTAACGGTTGGCTCTCCAAGAGGCTCAGGCTGCGCTCAAGTCTGGAAGAAGAGATGGTGGTGAACTGCAAATCATCACAAGGCAGGCTCCATTTTCTGTGGTTCCTGCACACAGTTCCATGATGGGCTTTCTCCTCTACAGAAATGATTCAGAGTATAAACCCAGATAGGCTTTTCCTCCAAGTTGAAGTTTCATGTAGCAGCATTAAAAAAATAAATATTTGAAGTGTTGGCCTTCCCAGTCTTTCTGAAGTCTCTTTCCTCTGGCTGCTTCCAAGTCTCCTTCCTTCTTCTTCTCTCCATCTCCTCTGTCAAGGTTCTTGTCATCCCTGGGTGGCAGCCCTCTCCCTTCTGAGGGTGCTTTAAATCTTTGCTGTTCGGTCTCTTCCTGAAGCTTCTTCTGGGTATCAAGTTTGAGAAGTCAAAAATTTTTATCTTTTAGTAAATGCCTTTTGGTAGTTTGGCCATTTTCTCTTACTCTGCTTTCTTTATTTTTTACACACACACACACACACACACACACACACACACACACACGCCTCTTCTTACCATAATCGATCTCTTTCCTTCCTTCCTTCCTTCCTTCCTTCCTTCCTTCCTTCCTTCCTTTCTTTCTTCCTTCCTTTCTTCCTTTCTTTTCTTTTCTCTTTTCCTTCTTCTCTTAAGCTTCAGAAATTCAGGACAGTATAATCCAGGTCTATATATAATGTGAAAGAAACTCATCTTACCATAAAATGAGGAAAAAAAAATACCGGACATTAAGTATGAGTACTTTATAATCAATAGTAAAAATGATTATGGTAACTTTTCAGGCTTTGCTGGATATTGTGTTTTAGAGAAATTGTCTCACCCATTTTCTCAAATAATTTTGTGACTGAGAAACCATGTCATGACCACTGTGGGTTCAGAGAGGTTAGACAATTGGGCTGAAGTTGCACAGCTAGTAGGGGAGGCAACCACAGCAGGGGAGCTCCAGGATCCTTGCTCTAAACATATGCTATGTTTCCTTCTCTCGCTCAAAAATTTAGGAAAAATCTGATAACCTTCCCTCCTGAGCTGAGGATAAGATGCCTACTAAGCCTCCAGTTTAGCTCAAGTAGGCCTGAGAAACTCGCAGAGTTCTGCCGCTCAGAAACAGACTGGCCCATCAGAAGTCAAGACGTCTGTCAGAAATTAAGATCTCTCATAGCAGACCAGTGACCCTCAATCTAGGCTGATTCAGCTCTGGAGCTTTTAAAAATTCTAATGCCCAGGCCACACTCCAGGATTTGATGACATCAGCATACCTGAGCAGTAGAACGTAGGCATCAATATTTATAAAATCTCCCCTGGGACTCCAATGTGTTGCCAAAACTTGGAATCTCTAAAATAATGAGATGTCAGTCAACCTCAAACAAATTAGGAGAGCTCCTTTTTCTGAGTAGCAGGGCTATCCTACCATCCCTGAATTCGTGGTATTAAGCTCAAATCTATGCTTTTCCTCTAGATCAAGTCAGCTAGGGAGAAATCTGCCTCCCAGCAGCCAAAATGGCAGATGGTTATTAAAATATATATATATTGATATATTCTGAACTTGGAATTGATGAGACCTGAGTTTAGGTTTTATTCATCTATTGTATATTAGCTGTGTCACTTTTTTTTTTAATGTGGTAAAATTCATATAACAAAGGTCCACTATTTGAAGAGTGCAGTTTAGTAATATTAATTACACTCACATTATTGTGCAACTGTCACCACCTTTCCTCTCCAGAACTCCTTTCACTGTGAAAAACTAAAATTACGTTCGTTAATTATAAAATAACAACTCCCAACTCCCCATTCTTACCTCCCTCCAACACCTTGCAGCCACTATCCTAATTTCCCTGTCTGAATTTGACAACTCTGGGTATTCTCATATAAGTGGAATTATGCAGTATTTAACTTTTCGTGACTGATTTTATTTCACTTAGCGTGATGCCCTCAAGTTTTATCCATGTTGTAGCACATGTTAGAATTCCCTTCTTTTCATGCTGAATAATATTGCATTGTATAGCCCTACCACATTTTGTTTACCCATTCATCTGTTGATGGACACTTGGGTTGATGGACACTTTTGGCAGTTGTGAATAATGCTATGTAAATATGGGTATACAAATATCTCCTTGAGACTCAGTTTTCAATTATTTGGGATATATACCCAGAGGTGAAATTATAGGATCATTCACTATGTGACTTTAAGCAACTCATTTAAGTTTCTCTGAATATCTATTACTTATGTCCTCATTGGTGAAATTCATGCTTATCAAACATGGTTCTAGGTGCTAGGGGTACTGCAGTGAACAGGACCAGTAAGGTACCTATTTAGAAAAGGAAACAATTCCTACTACCAACTACCTTAATGAATGTGATGACTGAAGTTTTCTCACTTTCAATAAAGATTTTATCTGAAAAAAGTTTGACCTTCTCACTGGATATGAGAACTTTGTACCAAAAAACAACATGAGTCTAAGTGAGAGTCTAAGAGTGATAAATGGAAGAGGAGGAAGCTCCCATATTTTATCTTTAAAGGAAGAAAACCCGAGTCCCGGAATTCTAGCTAGATAAGGAAATTGTCAATCTGAGCCGTGTTTCCCCTTGGGCATAGCATTAGCAAGAATTCATGCCAGGACCTAATTAAACATTCCAAATGTCCTTTGTCAAAGAAAGGGGGGGAAAATCCCAAAGCTCACACATACATGAATATCCTGCGTTTTTAGATAAATCTCAAGAAAACTTCTGAGACAGCCTACAACTATATAAATTCATGAACTCTGCCAATTAAAAATCACTATATAAATATAAAAGAAAGAGTCCCAAATGATTAAGGAATCTTACTTACCCTGGCCAGATAGTTTGATTGGTTAGCACATCAACCCACTATGCAAAGGTTATGGGTTCAATCCCCCAGTCAGGGCAGATACAGAACAGATCGATATTTCTGTCTGTCTCTCTATAAACAATAAATACATTGAAAAAAAAGGAAAAAGAAATCTCTAACACATCCCAATTCAAGAACAATGAATGATTTAAAGTCTTGTTAAGAATTCTTTGTGAAGAGTGAGTTGTGTATTAATCAATTAAATTACCTTAAAGTGATGATTTCCTAAAGCCACAAGAAGGAAGGTGGAATATAAATGATAAAAGAGGTACATGGCAGTGGACTAGGAATTCTCCACTCAGGAAACTTTTGAGAGAAAAAATATTCTTTTAAAAAATATAGAAAAATACAGTGGACAATATGACAAACCCATGATTCAGTTTTTCATTGTTGTTCTTGCTGTAAAATAAGCTTATTGAAGGAAGTATAATTTACATGCAAAAATATACATTTAAAGTCAAGAGTTCAATGAATTTGGGTTAATATGTATACCTGTGTAACAACCCACTCCAATTAAGTTATCAAACATTTTCATCACCCTAGTTCCCTATGCCACCCTTGCAGTCACCCTACTTCTAACCCCAGGCAAACACTGATCTGATTTCCATCGCTGTAGATTGGTCTAGAAATTCATTAAATAGAACTACAGTGTGGACTTATTATTTGATCTGGCTTCTTTTGCTCAGTATTTATTGATGCTGTTGCATGTAGCAGACGTTCATTCTTTTCATTGCTGAATTGTAGTCCTTTGTACAAAGGTGTCACACTTTCTTTTTCCATTCTCTTGTCTTTTTTTCCAGTGTTTAACTATTACAGACAAAGCTGCCATAAACATATACAAACATTTTTTGTGGAAGCAAGTTTTTTTTTCTCTTGGGGAAATATCTTGGAGATCAATAGCAGGTTCATAGAGTAGATAGTTAACTTTATAAAAATGTATTAAACTGTTTTCCTAAGGGGTTATGAAACATTAAGCTCACACCAGCAACCTTTGAGATTTCTAGTTGCTCTATGTCCTATTGACACTTGGTATTGTCAAGTCCCAAGATGGTGGCCACCATGAAGAAGGCGGCTGAAGAAGATGTCAGAGATCAACAAAAGTTAGGCAGATTTGCATGGGATAGAAGTAGAATCACAAAGCTGATGGAAGAAATAAATGTAAAAAAAAAAAAACTCCAAAATTTAGAATATGCTTTTGAGGACATCATGCTTACAGATTATGGTTGTTTAATGATATACCTTAACAAATTGGTGATGTTTTCATTAGTTATTCTCAAGAAGAAACACAAGAAATGTTAGAATAAGCAAAGAAAAATTTGCAAGAAGAAAGGACACCTTAGATTTCAGAATGGAAGCCATTCAGTGGGTGTTAGCAGATTGGAAAGTTCAGTTACATGCAAAATTCGGGAACATAAACCTGGAAGCTGATAAAAGTTAAACATTTGATAATAGTTTTAAAATTTTGTTTGATAAACTTGAATATTGTTTAAATGATTATTTCTCTTTTTTAACTCTTTAAACTTTATCTTTCTGGTGAATGTATAATAATACCTCATTGTGTTTTTAATTTGCATTTCCCTCATGACAAATAATGTTAAACATCTTTTCATGAACTCAGCAGCTATATTAGTCAGCACGGGTTTCCATAACAAAACCATAGACTGGGTGGCTTAAACAACAGAAATGTATTTTCTCACAGTTCTGGAAGCTGGAAGTCTGAGATCATGGTGCCAACATGGCCTGGCTGTGTCCCCACAGTGAGAGATGGGGGAGATCAAGCTCTTCGGTGTCTCTTCTTATAAGGATGTTAATCTCATCAGATGATGATTCTACCCTTATGACCTCATTCATTCTTATTACCTCCCAAAGCTTCATTTCCAAATACCATCACAGTGAGCATCGGGACTTCAACATATGAATTTTGGAGGGACACAAACATTCAGTCTATAACACTGACTATTCCTTTCAATTCTACTTTGAAATGTCTATTCAAGTCTTTGACCAATTTTTGCATTGGGTTATCTGTCTTTTAATTATTGAATTGTAAGGCTTATTTATATGTTATACATAAAACTCATTCATCAGACATATTTATTACAAATACTTTCTCTTAGTCAGGACATGCCTATGCATTTTCTTAATATCATTTGAAGAGCAGAGGGTTTCAATTGATTACGTACATATAATCTTTTTTTCTTTTAAAATTAGTGCTGTGGATTCATACCTAAGAAATCTTTGTCTATGCCAAAGCTATGAAGATTTTTCCATGTGTCTTATAGACATTTTATGTTTTAGCATCAGTGTTAAGTTATGTATTTTTAGCTTTTGTGTTTAGGTAAAGAACCCAATTTGCGATAATTCTTAACTATGTCATGGGTTAAAGACTGAATTCAGTGAGTTAATACATTTGACACTAGGTAGATGCTCGATAAATGTTAAATTATGTAATTATGACTTTTTCCTGGCAATTAAGGATATTAAACGCCATAGGTACCCATTTATTGCAAAGACTAAGAAGATTTACACTAAGCAGGGGAAATACAGAAGGGGAACACTTATCAAAACTAAAAACTTTCTTTTTGAGAAGCCTGCCTTAATAGGCAGAGTTGGCGACTGCTTCCAGGTTGCAACAAAGATCCACTTGGCCTTTCTCCAAATGAGCCTGCAAAAACATAGATGGAGACAGTTCTGTCCCTCTCGTTGCCCAAGGCCATTTTCTGTCAGTGTGTCTATCAACCTAAGGCAGGCTGGAAAGTGTCAGATGGAGGGGAACAACTCAGGAACAACCTTTGACACAGGAGGAACCAGACTTGGTGAACATATGACACAGGAGGAACCAGAGTTGGTGAACATATGAGCTGCTTCATCTTCCAAGGGACAATTTTCAGTTCTATTACACAATGACTAATGTATGTATAGCCGGTAGTCACGGCCATCACAGCCAGGCACATGCAGGTTCCCATTGAATTCAGTCAGATGGTAAAGAAACAGCGGAGCCAAAAAATGGTGGACCATTCCTTTATTCTAGCCTCGCAACTGGCAAGCGAGTAGATACACACAGGGCACCAAAACCCACTCACACACACTCTGGTTCCACAGCCAGGACAATCTTTTCTGGGTTTTCCTGGAGTCAAAGGCCCCCACCAGCTCAGTGGAGCTCACAAGGGCCCTCACCTCTGTTTCCTTCTCCATCTGCACAACTTCTCTCTTCTCATCTCTGCACAAACTCTCTTCTCCTTCAGCACCCTGCCATCTTGGCTGCTTCTTCTTCTCTGCAAAAAAACCACGTGGGCCCACAAAGACCCCTCCTCCAGCACATTAGCATAACAATGGCCTTTTTTTAAGCAGGAAGATAATTAGCAGTTTCACAGGGACAGCACACATTTTTAACAATAAAAGTGAGTGACATAAAAATCACATTTTACAAACTTATTTGCCCAACAACTAAGAAGGTTCCCCAGCAGGGTAGAGCCCCACGAAGGTGTTCAGTTCCTTCACAATCCTTTACTGGCTTTCTTCCCTTCCTTCCCACACTTTCTCCACTTCCTCAATGTGCTTCCTGAGATCCACTCACCAAAAACTCTACCTGCTCTGAAATTTTCATCTGAGGGTCTGCATTTGAGAGAACCTAAACAAAATCAGAAGCTGACCTCAGAAATGCAAGGCTCTGGACGCAGATGAGTACCTGGCCCTCTCTGGAGAAAGAAGGAAGGAGAGAAACGATCGATTCCAAATCAAGAGCCCAGGTTAGAAATAAAGTAGAGACACAGTTACTCAAAGTAGGTTTTGTTTCCAAACCTTCCACGGTATCACATCCATAAGGTTCAAAAGTCTTTGTTCTGGAAATTTCTAAGCCAAATCTTTTGAGGGCTTTAGCAAAAACACCTTGCTCAAGGTATCAGCTTCATGAGATAGTGGAGCAATGTCTGGGTGGTGCCTGCTGCTTCTACGAGAAGCAAGCCCCAAGCCATCAGTGAAAGCCGGGAGGACACCGCAAACACAATTGTGCAATACAGTCGGTTTTCTTTGAAAGAGTTCTACAAATGCATTTCTCTCACTTGGGAACTTCAAGAGAAGATAATTATTCTTTTCTGCCTCATAATATATATTAAAAATGTTCAAATGTGGTTTTCCAGGGATTTCTGCCAAATATTTGTAGGCACCACATCCAGCTTTGCTTAATTTTATATGGCCTGCTCCGGTCTATTATAAAATACCCTTTCATGCTGTCTGAATTTGCTAAACAAGCTAAAATATATTCCTGTATATTAAAAACCTAATTTTAAATGCTTTCAAAGTTCGGCAGTTTTGCCCTCAGACCTGTCTCAGGAGCAGATCGCCAGGGAAAGGAAACTGACACCCTCCTGAAATGTACACGTCTCCAGGCGTCACTGCCACCAGGACACGAAATAAAACAAGATGGCCACCTTCCAGGAAAGGCAGCGACCGTCACAAGGGGGCTGTCTGCAGGTGAACAGTATACTTTATGACCACCAGGGTATACAGTATCTCAACCACTACGTTTCATGACCTCTTCTGTTTCTGTGAGCTTCTGCCAACAACGAGGACCGAGCACAAAAGCCTGTACGAAAGGCTGCGTTCGTCAGTGTGTTTGTGTTGGCTTCCTTCGAATCGGCTGATTTCCAAATCTCATTCTCCACTCCACCTTAGTTATATTTATACCGTGGTGCAGAACAAACTTGGGTCCGTATTTAAGTACGAAATGCTTTGTAGCCATTCTTGCAAATCTCTTTATCGGGGTCTCGCACATTAACGCCCTTCACAATTGACCCGCAGGCTGATTGTTTCACATAACGTTTCCACGGGGCTGCTTCCACGCACTCCCAGCCCTGTTTTTACTTTTCTTAGCTTTCCTGGACAATCAAAAGGAAGTGGAACAGAGCCGGCTCGCTGAAAGCTGGAGCTGCCCCAGTGTCTCCTCCTACCTTCTGTCTCGGGTTTTGTTATTCTGCTTCTTTTTCTTTTTTTTCCATTATTTTTGGTGGTAAAGGAGGCAGAGCCAGACTATGTAGCTCCACTCTCTGGCTCCTGCGTCTGCTGCTTCTTCCCTCCTGGCTCAGAGTCAATGTCAAGATTCATTGTGACCAGTCCCCTGAAGCCAAACTGAACCACCCTGCTTTCATAGACTATGTGTTGTGTTCTCTGTTGATTCACAAAAGCAATGCAAACGTGTGTGTGTGTGTGTGTGTGTGTGTAGTGGCGGCAATGTAGATTTCTTAATGTAACGGAAATATCCAACTTAGAAAAATACAAATTTCCTCACTCTCTGATTTTCAGGTTGCTTTAACTGA
This sequence comes from Saccopteryx bilineata, assembly GCF_036850765.1. NCBI lineage: Eukaryota > Metazoa > Chordata > Mammalia > Chiroptera > Emballonuridae > Saccopteryx > Saccopteryx bilineata. Next base: position 178,154,550 of record NC_089495.1, read on the forward strand.
GAAGGTTGTGAGTTTCCATACTGCTTTCTTCCCCTCTCTCTACATCGCATGTGTGCAAACTACACACACTGAAGCAAGGAGACTTAAGGTGCCCAAGGCACTTTCTCTGACAGAATGTTCTCACAAGGTGCTATGGCTAGTTTTCTTTTCTGTGGGTTAGAGATCGATTTCTATTCATCAACTGCTGCCTATGGCTACTAAATACACAATGTTTACACATAACAGACAGTAATAATGTCTGCCTTGTATGATTGTTGTGAAGGTTCAGTAAATTATCACAAGTAAAGCACAGAGCACAGGGTCTGACAAGTAGTGACTGTGCAGAAATGTCAACCATCACTGTCATGAAACATGTTGTGATTTAAGGCAGTGGTCCCCAACCCCCGGGCCACAGACCGGTACCGGTCCATGGGCCATTTGGTACTGGTCCACAGAGAAAGAATAAATAACTTACATTATTCTTGTTTTATTTATATTTAAGTCTGAACAATGTTTTATTTTTTTTAAATGACCAGATTCCCTCTGTTACATCCGTCTAAGACTCACTCTTGACGCTTGTCTCGGTCACGTGATACATTTATCCGTCCCACCCTAAAGGCCGGTCTGTGAAAATATTTTCTGACATTAAACCGGTCCGTGGCCCAAAAAAGATTGGGGTCCACTGATTTAAGGGGTCCAGGGACTAACAGTGAGTGTATCTCTTACAGTTAATATATATAATGATCAAGAGTCCAGATATTGGAGTAGAGGACATCTGCTTGCAAATCCCCACTCTATCACTTTCATACATGTGACCTTGGGCAAGTTATCTAAACTCTTTAAGTCTTAGTGTCACCATCTGCAAAATGGGGCTAATAAATTATCTACCTTAAAACATTGCTATAAGGATTGTCTTTATAAATGTACTTAGTTCAGTGTTTTGCATATCAAATATATGCTTCTGTGCTTTACATATCAATGTATGCTTTATATATCAATATATGATACACTTTTATTAACAGTACTTGCTTATTTAATGTTTTTAAGGACATAATTTAAAATTAGCGCAAAAGAACAAATGTATACCTACTTATCCATTCACCTTAAAGATACAAATTATTTTCATAATCAGTTGGTTTGTTGAGAGCACATTCTTTAGACCTAGAAAGTTTTCAAAATCAAGTGTTATCATATCACATAGGGGTTGAACAGGAGAAGGACCAATCAGCCAGAGAATCTAATTCTGGGGTTAATTTTTCTAGGAGGAAGTTGGCTGGAATATTAATGAAGGTAATCTTGAAGTTATAACAACAGACCCTACATTTGTAGTGTAACACAAAATTTGGTTCTTTTTTTTTTTTTCTTTCATTTTTCTGAAGCTGGAAACGGGGAGACAGTCAGACTCCCGCATGCGCCCGACCGGGATCCACCTGGCATGCCCACCAGGGGGTGATGCTCTGCCCCTCTGGGGCGTCACTCTGTTGCGTCCAGAGCCATTCTAGCGCCTGGGGCAGAGGCCACAGAGCCATTCCCAGCGCCCGGGCCATCTTTGCTCCAATGTAGTCTTGCTGCGGGAGGGGAAGAGAGAAACAGAGAGGAAGGAGAGGGGGAGGGGTGGAGAGGCAAATGGGTGCCTCTCCTGTGTGCCCTGGCCGGGAATCGAACCCGGGACTCCTGCACGCCAGGCCGACGCTCTACCGCTGAGTCAACCGGCCAGGGCTCAAAATGTGGTTCTTTACTGCTCATGTCATAGTCCACATGGAGACTCTGCTCCTAGTTATTTTTTGACCTGGGTCCTCCTGTCAATTGGCTCCCTTATCTTTTAAATCTTCTGGTTTTCAATTGGATTATTTGCATTCCCATTTATCCAATAGAAAAAGTAAAGAGAGAATATTGGAGGATCATGTAAGGCAGTGGTCCCCAGCCTTTTTTGGACCACGGACCGGTTTAATGTCAGAAAAGACTTTCACGGACTGGCCTTTAGGGTGGGACGGATAAATGTATCACGTGACCGAGACAAGCGTCAAGAGTGAGTCTTAGACAGATGTAACAGAGGGAATCTGGTCATTTTTTTAAAAATAAAACATCATTCAGACTTAAATATAAATAAAATGGAAATAATGTAAGTTATTTATTCTTTCTCTGTGGACTGGTACCAAACGGCCCATGGACCATTATTGGCCTGGGGGTTGGGGACCACTGATGTAAAGCATTTCAGGGCCCAGTGTGGCACGTGGAATATATCACCTCTGCCTGTATTCCACCGGCTTGAATTAATATGCTGCTAGAGAGATATGCTGGTATCTACTCCAAGAATACTGAAAATTGTAGTATTCCTGGGTGGTCAGAGATTTGAGTATTACAAGGCACTGTTTTTGCCTCACAAGAGCTCACTTTATATCTGTAAACTCCATTTTAATTAATTCAAGGGACAACAGCAACAAATTTCCAGAAAATTCCTTAACCGGGTTCATTATTTTATCCTTCCAAAAGGTGACCATATAATTTTTGGTCCAACTTAAGATAATTTTGAGAGACCTTAAGTTAAAGATAAATAAAGTGAAATAATATTTTGAAGTTTTTTAAGTTAACCAACATGTTGATTTTGATTTATTGGTAGAACTAAAAAGGTAGTTCTGGTCAAAACTATTTTTGAAAAATACTATTTTTAAAAATTAACATAAAATATATCCAGATTTTTTAAAATTTAAGCATAATATTTGTTATCTGAACATTAAGAAATAACACAGGCAAAATTAGTTTCGTCAGAATTTATTTATATATCAGTCTCTGATACCATGTTTTTCAACATTTCATAATTTTTCTTGTTTTCATGAAATGCCTAAGATCTTTCTCAAAATTAATAACTAAAGTAAATGAAACATTTTATTCTTTTAAAGAGAAAAATCTCCTTGCATTGGCTGTGTTACCTGCCAAGTTCACAGTAAATTCTGCTAAATAAAGACTGCCTTTCTTAGCCTGCTCAGTCTATTATACCAAAACACCTCAGCCAGTGTAGCTTAAACAACAGAAATTTATTTCTCATGGTTCTGGAAGCAAGAGAGTCCAAGATCAAGGTGCCAGCCAATTCAGTTCCTGGTGAGAGCTCTCTTCCTCGCGTGGAGATGACCGGCCTCTTTCCGTATCCTCACAAGGCAGAGGGAGAGAGCGCACTTCCTGGTGTCTCTTCTTATAACACTAATCACATTGAATCAGGGCCCACCCTTTGGCCTCATTTAACCTTAATCACCTTCTTATGGGCCCTATCTTCAAATATGTTCCCATGGGAGGAGGGGTAGGACTTCATATGAGTGGGGAGAGGAGTTACACAATTCAGTTCAAAGCAAAGACCAATATCAACGCTACTATTTCTTTATGGAAATACATCAATATTTCCATCCAAATCATTTCATAGAAACTGGATTTGCTTCTCTTCAGAGTGCTTTTCTTAGGCAAATATTTTTACAAGCAAAGTTTTTCAAAAAACTGAATTTTATTGATGATACTGTTGACTGTTTTGCCAATCTCAGATGCTGCAGAATCCTAGACCCTTTCAGTTTTACTTTATTCCAGTATATGGAATACAACTTTGCCCAGTTAAAAACAGGACCTCTATCAGTAGATTCTTCCCGCAAGGGTTTTCCATAGCATAGTTATAGTTTCAAATGGAAATCTTGCAACATTTGCACTCTTATAGTTTAACATGCATAACATACAGAAATAAACTTGAATCTCTTCCTGTCTGCAAACTTTATGGTCAATAATTACGGGTCTCCAAAAGCTTCAATCGCTAAAATGTTCTTGACACTCTATTCATTGAATAGTTTGATTTAAAGATTCCCAACTGGTTTTGAACCAGATGCAAACATAATGAGAACACTTATTTACAAAATGTAGTTCAGCTTCACCGAAATGAACTTGCAAAATTTTGCCTTAAATTCTATGAACTGGGGAAAAAGAAAGAACCAATCAAACCGTGACTAGAACCACTTTCAATGATCTCCTGTCCAAAGCGACCCTTGGAAGCATCAGTGAGAACCGCCCCCTGGGCCAGCATCTCTGCCTGGTCCACTGAGCGTATGGCAGGGACAGAGTCTCGAGTTCTTCTCCCAATGCCCGGCCCAGAGGAAGTTAGCCGACGGTAGCCACTTCCGCCTGTGTGCACTGTACATGCTGCCCTAGAAAAGGGATGTTGAATTTGGTGCATCTGGAAAGAGTTTGGGAAAGAAAAATGGGTCATCTCTCTCCCATTGAAATGTGGCTGTTTGTTGAGAACACTGTTTACGCCACATGTAAAATCACACGCTGCTAGGCAAGACCATGGGAGAAGTGAAGGTATAACGCGGAGGTCTTCTAGGTTTATCCCAGGCTATTTTAATAAACATATTCCTAATAATTCTTCAGTTAAAGTAACATATCAGAACAAATGGTAACCCTGGGTGAAAAACAGAACAACGGTGTACCCCAGGAATGGCGCAGGTAAACCAGTGCATACAGTGGTGTGTCTGTCTTCCAGTCACTGCCAATGCAATCTGCTTAGCAAACAGAACCCACTGTGTCTGGGTGAGACCTCATTGCTCTGTCATCAGAAGGGGCTCTGGTGACCATTCACTGCCCTCTTCCATAGCCATCATTCCCCAAATTCCCAGTGGAGGGGAGAAGACATAAAACAGGTTAAAACCCACTAGAGCCCTCTAGGCTGGGAAAACAAGATAGAGAGGGCCAAGGAACATACTTTTAAGACTCATAAAGCAGGAGAGTATAGAGTTGGATGACAGGTGCCAGGTGGCTATGGTGGCCATGAGTTCAGTATCTCGGTCACATCATTTTAATCGCTACATATAATCCCATATGCCACTTGGAATTCTCAGTTGGGCAAAGCTACCAAACACCTGCTCACCAAATTATAGTTTAAAACACTAAGAGGCACATGCCCTGCATACAATCTCAAAAGCTCAGAACAGCTAACTTTAGAACAAATTAATAAAATCCAACTTTAAATCCCAGATAGCAAATCCTAATATTATTTATTTTAAGAGCTAGTTTAGACTGAAGAGGGAAGCAGTTTTGAGAAAAAAAGATATAAAGCAAACGCACAATTGTGCTATAGTTTACCTCTGCAATTCTGTCCCTAAAATATCCCTCCTAGCAACTTTCAGAGCTAGAGCAGTCTGCATTTAATTGAGATGATTTTTTTTTTAATTTTTTAAAGCTGTTATCAGGAAACTAAGAGATTTCACCATGTCATTCATTTACCTATCCAGTCACTCTAATATTCATTCAACGAGCAATTGGCAAACACCTCTGGAGACAAATGGTATGCCAGGCTCTGAAAAGCCACAATATTTTTCAGAAAGAAAAAAAAACACAACAAACCTTGGTAAGGCTGTGGGATGTTTCTTAGATATAACCAAGGGGATATTCACAACATTTAACAATGGGAGAGCATAAGCACCAGCAAATCAGAATGACACCCCTCTAAAGACTCAGTATTTGTATTCTCCAAAATTCATATGTTGAAACTTAATCCCCAGTGTGATGGTATTGGGATGTGGGGCCTTTGACAGGTGATTAGACTGAGGATGAAGCCCTCATGAATGGGAAATAGTACCCTTATAAGAAGAGAACCTAGAGAGCCTCCTCCCTCTTTCCACCCTGTGACTACACAGTGAGAAGACCCTCACTTTCCACCTTGTGACTATACAGTGAGAAGACCCTCCCACTTTCCACCCTGTGACTACACAGTGAGAAGACCCTCCCACTTTCCACCCTGTGACTACACAGTGAGAAGACCCTCCCACTTTCCACCTTGTGATTACACAGTAAGAAGACCATTGTTTATGAACCAAGAAGTGGGTCTTCACCAAACATTGAATCTACAGAATCTATAGGCACCTTGAACTTGGACTTCCCATTCTCCAGAATTGTGATAAATAAATGTTTGTTGTTCAAACCACACAGTCTATGGCAGCGGTCCCCAAACTTTTTACACAGGGGGCCAGTTCACTGTCCCTCAAACCGTTGGAGGGCCGGACTGTAAAAAAAACTATGAACAAATCCCTTGCACATTGCACATATCTTATTTTAAAGTAAAAAAACAAAACGAGAACAAATACAATATTTAAAATAAAGAACAAGTAAATTTAAATCAACAAACTGATCAGTATTTCAATGGGAACTATGGGCCTGCTTTTGGCTAATAAGATAGTCAATGTCCACCAATGAAAGAGGTGCCCCTTCTGGAAGTGCGGCGGGGGCTGGATAAATAGCCTCAGGGGGCCGCAGGCGGCCCGTGGGCCGTAGTTTGGGGACCCCTGGTCTATGGCATTGTTGTTATAGCGGTGGTGTGCATATGTCCAATAGAATACAACTCAGCTATAAAAAGAATAAAATCTTGCCATCTGCAACAACATGGATGGACCTAGAAGGTATTATGCTAAGTTAAATAAGTCAGACAGAGAAAGCCAAATGCCAGATGATTCCACTTGTATGTGGAATCTATAAAACAAAATAAATGAGGGAGCAGAACAGAAACAGACTTGCAGACGCAGAGAGCATTTTGATGTTGCTACATGGGAGAGGGCTTGGGGGGACGGGAAAAAAGGTGAAGGGATTAAGAAGTACAAATTAATAGTTACAGAATATTTATGGGGATTTAAAGTACAGCTTGCTAAAGAAAAAGCTCTGTTAGAGACAGGAAACCTGGTTCAGAATAGACTATTGTTCCGCCACAATATTCTGCACTATTTCCATCCCTTCCACAAAATTAGGCTGGGTTTTGGGGCCAGGGACTCTACAAGTGATCATTTGCTGTCCTTTGTCTGAAAAACAGCAAGTTTAGCTTTTTACCAACCACTAGATTACACTTACGATTTTGGTTTCGCACATACATTAGGAGGAAAACATTTCCCTGCTTCTCACCTCCCAAATGGACTTCTTTACCCCTTTGAAGTTCATAAAAGAGCTCTCAGGAAAATAGACATATAAAAGTATCAAATCAGTAGATGAGTTCACCCTCTATTTTTCTTTTTCTGTGAAACATTCTAAAAAAAAAATAAAATAAAAACGACTAAACAGTGAGAGTCATCCATCCACATTCCAGGACATGCTCCAGTTACTAAATCATTGCAGAGTATTGCTAGGATGCAGAGCCTATGATGTGGACCAGAACCCACCTATCCCAATATGTTCCAGTTAGTTAGTTGATAACTGAAGACTGACCAGCCATTAAGCAGCCAGTGGACTTTGCTATGGAATCTGCATGGAGGGCGTCTTATTTGCTGTAAATTGCAGCTCCTTGAACCACAGAGCACGCCTCTGAACAGCTGAGATTACAAAACAAAGCCCTGGAATGCATATACTCTCATTCACTGTTTTCACATTGCTCTGTTTTCAAAATGTTGGCTACATTTTCCTCCTCCCCCACCCACAGCTCTTTCTTAAGGACAAAAAAAAAAAAAAACCTAATTCTCATAAAATGATTGGTTTTCAAAATATGCTAAGCATTTAGAGATTTATTAGAAACAGTTTTAGGTCCTCATTAATCTAAAGCAAATTATTATTGATTTGCAACAGACGGCTCATCTGAGATCCTTCAGGCAGTCATAAAAAAAAAATAGTCTGAGCATTAAAAATGGTTGATGTCTTTCTGGCAAGAGCAGCTAAACTCAGCCAATGACAGCCCCGTCCAACAGGATGAAAAATAGCCCGTTCTCACTGTGTGTTCTGCTCACTTATGCATCAGTGTTCCAAATAACCTGTGTGCATGTGCATTTGTTTTCCTATTGGCTCATTCATCAGCGAGCTCTAGATACCACATTCATGCCAGAGTGATTTTCAAAGGGGGAAGGAATACTTGCTAACACTACGATGTATGTGCTTTTAAACTGGATGTGTTTTGTTCTATGATGTTTTTTACTAGAATACATTAGGAGTTTTATTATTTTTAAGCAACCTCAATAATTATAGTTTGAAGTCTGCCTTGCACTTGTTGGCTAAGAGCATCAACTCTATTTTTTTAATTGGGGGTGACACTGGTCAAGATAATTATACAGATTTCAGGTGCTCAGTTCTATAACAAATCTCTGTACAACATATTGTGTGTTTACCCCCTCAAGTCTTTGTCCATTACCACTTATCCCCCCCCATATGCTTTTCCATCTCCCTACAACCCTTGCAATCACCAAACCAAGTGCCCATCAGTAGATGAGTGAATAAAAAAGCTGTGGAGTATTACAAGGCCATGAAAAAGAAGAACAACTTTCTTTCTGTGACAGCATGAATGGACCTGGAGAGCATTATGCTAAGTGAAATAAGCCAGTCAGAGAAAGATAACTACCATATGACTTCATCCATATATAAAATCTAATGAACAAAATGAACTAACAAGAAAAATAGAGACAGACTCACAGACAGAAAGTAGGTTGACAACTGTCAGGGCTGGGGCTGGATGAAGGGGGTAGAAGGATTGAGCAAATAAGGACCAAAAAAACCCCCTCGTGGATAAGAGCTGTCAGATAGGCAGTTTAGGCCCCGGCTCTGCCATTTGAGCAACTTACCTTTCCATGGTAAAGCTCACTTTTCTCTTCTGCAAAATGGGAATATCAAGAACATCTACCTCAAGAGTGAGATTTAGGTGGGGTTTCTAATTTTGTCATAGTACCAGGTAATAGAGATTTCTTTATTTTTATCAATGAGAGTCAGGGAGACAGAAAGACAGACTCCCACATGCGCCCCAACTGGAATCCACCTGGCAACCCCTATTTGGGAATGATGTTCTGCCCATCTAGGGCCACTGCTCTGTTGCTCAGCAATTGGCTATTTTTTTTAGTGCCTGCGACGAGGCCATGGAGCCATCCTCAGTGCCAGGGACCAACTTGCTCATTCAAGCTATGGCTGCAGGAGGGGACCATGAGGGGTGGTGGAGAAGCAGATGGTCGCTTCTCCCATGTGCCCTAACCAGGAATCAAACCCAGGACTTCCACATGCTGGGCAGACACTCTACCACTGAGCCAACTGGCCAATGCCAAGAGATTTCTTTATTAATATAAGCTATTGACACCAGACCAGTTAATAGGCAAATATTAACAACTTTGCCTACTTCCTGCCTACTAAAGAGAATTAAGCGTTACCAGCTCAGGTGCCTCCTCTCCCCTGGTCCTGCTAGAAAGTCCAGCTTTGCCGACTAGAGCAAGAGGGCAAATGGAATGCAACCAAGACAGGCTCAAGAGTTTTCAATAAATGGCTCTGAGGAGAAGACACTGGTGTGGTCTGAGGGGAAATCTGTTGAAAGGTAAAGGGAGATTTGAGATTATGCTTTTATGGTATATTCCTACATTCTTGATAATATTCAAAAAATGCAAGTGGAGAATTTGATTATTTCCAATTTTTTTTTGGATGCTGAACCCGTGTGTGTGTGTGTGTGTGTGTGTGTGTGTGTGTGTTTAACTATTATCCTGATTACTGGACCACCTGGATTATGGAAGTATGTGTTATTATTATTACCTCTGCTATTACTATTCTTCCTTAGAGTCATGGTCTGTTCCCTTTTAAACTGGATGCCTTGCCCTTAATCATTAATAGCACTTGCTTCAACTTTCAAAAGTACTTCAGTTTATACAATAAATTTTATGGTTACCCTCCTATTTTTGTTGCTGTTACTGCTGTTACTATCACTTTTTTAAATCTGCAACTGAAATAATAAATGCACATTTTTAATTAGATATTATTTTACTTGGAAAAAAAGATATTTATAGATTTTATTAACAAACAAGCAGATTCCTCAAACAATTAAGGCACCTAGAAATTCCCTTGCCCCAAAACGCCAATTTTGGGGTGAAAGGTAAAATTTTAGATACCATCCAACCAGAGGCGAATTAAGGTCAGTTGAGGCCCCGGGCACAGAAGAAAATATAAGGGCCCTTACATTAGAAAGAAGTGTAAAGTCGGGGTTTTGAGGGGCCCTTCAGAAGTCGGGGCCCAGGGCACATGCCTGGTGTGTCCACCGTTAAATCTGCCTCTGCATCCAACCCTAACTTATCCAGTGAGCTCATTCATATACCCAACTGACACCTTCAAATATTATTTCTACTTGAATGTCCTTTCCTCTGTAGACCCTGATGAGACCAAGGGCAGGTATCAACATATAGCCTCATCAGGTTTTTCATGTGGACCCTTTCCTCATCAGAACATGACATCTAACTTAATAGAGCAAAGTTATTTACACTTCCAGATCTTCGTCTAACAAGCATCTCAGCTGCGGGAGCAGACATCTTCCCTAAGCATAATTACCCATCAACCTCACATTATTCATTTTACTGCCTTGTTTTTTAAATACTCATCAAGAAAACTAATAGGCCTAATCTGGTCAACTAGTCCCTTAAGGGAAAAGACAAAAATAACATTCTAAGTCACAAATAGCATTACTTGTAAACTTGATGCTCTGTATGTTAGTTTTTCCTTTCAAAAAAAAGACAAGGTTTTATAAAAATTCAAGTGACAGTCTGTACATTTTATATTAAGCATCATAGGATTCCAGTTAAAGATTGTTTATTATCAAGCCTTTGAAGTTAATGATCTTCCTAAGACATATATATATATGATGCACATGAAGAATATATTACAAGATCTAATTTTTAAAGAGAGAGAGAGAGAGAATTTATTATGAATCTCTGAAGGCAATTACAGTAAAATATTCATTGTTCTCTACTTGGAAATTGTTATCAAAACTTGTTCAAATAACTTCTTACAAAGAAAATGGTTAAGGTTGGGATGTAATATGGACATGTTTTCTGGCCAAATGGACACACCTCTCTCAGGGGAAGAAAAGAGTGTGGATGAACAGAAAATAAAAATATCTTAATTTTGTTGAATGAGCAAAGTTCAGCACCCTAGCAATGAATTTTTGCAGCCTTTTCTACTTTTCAAGATCTCATTCATATTTCTTGTGTATCTGTTTCACTTCTCTCTCTCTCTCTTCTTCTTCTTCTTCTTCTTCTTCTTCTGTCTGTCTGTCTAGATTTCCAAAATGTCCCCTTGGCTTTGGTCCTTTAACACCACTCAGTAAAATGCGTTTACTATCTTGGGAGTATCTGTGGTTATGTAATTACATAATCATATTCCTAGTTGATATGTCACAATTCATTTAAGTTGGACTAAGAGTTCAGCATGAGCTCACAAAAATGTTCATGAGAGCGGTCAATGATGACTTCATCGTCTAAGGATGAACTCATCAGCATTTCAATATCTGCAGATGGGAGGTCCAATGCAATGACAAATAAGACCTCAAGGTCAAAAGAAATCAAGTACTTCTAAAATCTAAAAATATCTCATTTCATGAAAATGCTTCTTTGGTTGGCATTGTCATGAGAAAACAAGAACTGGAGCATTGCTTTCCTGAAGTTTTGTTGACATACCTAGGCAACATACCAAAGGGAAAGAAGTATGTGCAAAGCTGTGTGGGTGGGTGACTGACAAAAAGTTCCAAGTTCTAATCGGCACATACTCCATTAAATACAATCCTATCCATTAAATACACCAATTTTTCTGAGCATATGTTTTCAATTCTATGGCCACTTTATTTAAACTATACCCACCTCCTCTCTTTTTATGTCACTTTTGGGAAAGTATTCTTAATTCATTTGTTCTTGGATGTGATCTTTTCATTGTCTACTGTGAAGCCTCTGTTTTTATTTTTAGACTCATTATGAGAGCATTTAGACTTAGGGTGGTTCCATTTTGCTAAGCTGTATTTTTCAGTGAAAGGTTTTTCTTACCATAATTAGCCTTCCAAAAACTTTCAAAATCATTCTTGGGCCATTGTCACAAAATCATATCATTTACCTGATAATCTCCTGTTCCTTCAGTTTATTTTTTTAAATAGGGTTTTTCATGTTAACTCTAGTAAAATATTGCAGAATCAAACTTTGAAGAAATTTGTATTGGAAAATAATCGAGTAGCTCTTAGGTTACCTGTCAAAAAGGAAATAACTTCACATTTGGTTCGGTTCTTTTTTCTGCTTCCTGAAAGCTTACCTGGAAAGACAAATATTGAAGAGAAGAAAAAGCCTAGGTAATTAAAAGACAGCATCCAAGAGAAAAAGTAGTAAGGTGATATGGGAATATAGCTGTCTCAGAGGATGGGCATTAGCATAAAATCCAAGGTATGCAGATAACTTCTTGGGCTAGATGGAGAAAAATCAAGTTTCACTAAGAAAAGAATTTTTTTCAAAATAAAAAAATTGTGGTACCACAGGGAGTAGGGAAAATTGCTTGCGGGTGGAGCCAGAAATGGCAGATGGACAGAATTAGGTGGAGGCCAAGAATAAAGCGAAGCCTTTAACAGCAGACTTGCTGGTATATCGATCTCGTTGTTATGTAAGACCCTAGGAATTTCTTCCTGGACCCACACCCTTCTTAACAATCAACCTGATCCCAGGTTAAGATGCAGCTCTTTTCAGGTTCTTTGGACTTAGGAGCATGTCCACAGTAGAAATAGCTACATTGGAAGCCTAGCCAATAACTCCCAGCTCCTGACATCCTCTCTCCAGTGGACATTAAAACAGAGTAAAGATTCTTTTCAGTAAGTATTTTGGTAGGAACACTGGGCACTGGACTATGAGACTTTGCTGAGGTTCCCAAACAAAGGTCAGATGTAAAACCAACACCCTGTCCTCAATGAACTTTAAATGATGCCTCTTCTGGAAGTAGAAGGAGAATTCTGAAACCAAATCAAAGGTCTCCAAATAGTTGAAATGACTGAAAGTAAACATATGTTTCTAAATTGTGAGCTTTTAGGAAATCAGCAGGTCTTGCTGTTTATCATTGAAGATTTTTGCAATAACCTGTGCAGCTGCTCTGTAATTTAAAACACGTCTTTCATGCAATATCCAAAGGCAACCATTACAAAACTCCCAATCGTTTACAGAACCAAAGAATTCCATTTAATTAATCTCTGTGAAGAAGAAGAAGAAGAAGAAGAAGAAGAAGAAGAAGAAGAAGAAGAAGAAGAAGAAGAAGAATAATTAAAAAATCAAATCAATACATAGCTGGCCTCACATTGAGCTAAAATATAACACATGTATCATATTAAGATTGTCTGATTTTTTTTTTAATTTAAGAATACAGTGAGGTTAGAGCAAAAATACGAGTTCTCTTTTGTATCCCTAGGCTCCAGGAGAGCAGGGTTACATGGGATATGAAAGCTGCAAATCAAAGACCTTGACTTTTCCAAGAAAATTCCAAAACGCACATAGCAATAAATGCTGCTCAGCAAAGAAGAAGCAACTGAATTTCAGAGGAAATGAGCAGGCCGGCCCACAGCAGAGCAGCAAAGTAGCAGAGAACTTGTTATTTTTTTTTTTCTTCATGTTTTTTTCTTTCAGCTTTCATTCCTAGACAGCACTTGGCAATCACTGAATCCCTTCAAAGATCTTAGGCGAGAATGGCTCATTGCCCTTGAACTACTCAGAAATGTATCTGTGGGTGTCTTAGATAAGTTCCCTAGAAGCAGGGCCTCAAATGGGGTTCTGGTGCAAATGATATATTGAGGGAGGGCTCACAGAAGAAACCTGTGAAAAACCAATGGGAATAAGATGGAGTAAGGGAAAAAGTCAGACAAAGATGTGCTTTCAGAAGTCTACACTTAGGCTGATCCCCTTAGGAAGCTCTGAAGAATGAATGGCACCATGTGGTTGGTCTGGCTCATTGGACAAGGAGCCGACACTCATAGACTCACAGCAGCCTACCAGCCCAGGGAAGGGGATCTGGGTGGGCCACATTATAGCACCTGCTGCAGCAGGCATGCGTGGCCATTGTATAAACCTGGACCATCTTCCAAGACAATTTAGCTCAGTATCTGAGGGACCATGGTTTTATTGTTATTTTTTCCTGTTGACAAAAAAATATAAATTTTTTCTCTTTTCATTAAGGCAAAATAATGAGTACTTTCAAGATAAAAGGGTTTTATAGCACCAAACTAATCATATCACATTTGTCATCAAAACTTTCAAAAGTTTCTTTTTCTGGAAATACTTGTGGTCTGTCCAGAATCTCTTTTGGGAAATGTCCATGGGGTTTAGGTGGATCCCACTTCCAGATGCAGGGATGACCACGTGACCTGTCCGTTACTACCATCTTATCCCCAGTGACTAGTTTAGACAAAGGAACATGACCCAACTAGAGGCACTAAGAATTCTCCCTAAAACTTTTAATGGAAATATTATGAAAACATTACCCTCTTTTTGCACAGATTGTCAAGACGTGAGCCTGGGCCTTTGGGTGCCATTCTAGCCTAAGAATGAGGCTGACTCACAAGAACCAGAGTTAAGAAAAAAACAGATATATTTGCACCTGAAGTGAGATCCAACCTTGAATTTCCAGTTGCCAGTAAATTACTGTGGGGGCTAAAATAAATAATAATACCTTTGCTGTCACTTTCTAGGTTCTTCCAGCTGGACTAATAATCAAATTAACAGAGACTGATTAACAGGAAACAATCAAACTTTAATACATGCTCATGGAGAAGTCACATAAGCATGAAAATTCCAAAGACAATGAGGTAAACCTGTATATCTGTCATTTGCACAAAGGAGAAAGTGGGGGTAGAGGTCTGAAATTTCAAAGTAAGTAGGCAATTTTCAGGTAATTAAGGGGGAGCAGAACATACGTGGCAGGTAAGGTTTTGCTAGGCAACCCACAAACGATGAGAATAGAAGGGCATCTATCTAGTAAGGTTGGAGTCTTTCTGTCTAACACTCCAGTTTGGAGTCTTTCTGTCTAACGCTAAGGCGATTAAGGTACTCTTCCTGAAGCAGGTTTTTCATCTGAATCTCTTAGGCAGAAAAATGAGGAGGGTCCAAGATTCTGAGTTTTTGTTTATTAATAACCAGCTTTAAAAAAATCAATATCCCAAAAGACAAAACTTTTGGTTCTTTCTATTACCTTGCAGTTACTTTCAACTGAAAGAATACTGATCACTAGAATTACTCATCAGATATAGAATACAATCTAAACCCTGGTAGGAAAAACATGGCCCTCGGCTGACTCACACAAATCTTTCTCCTATCAATCCTCTTCTCATCCCAATTTAAGCTCTAAAAATAGTGAGCAGCTCACCATTATCCAACCTCTCAATGGTTTCATTTCATGCCACCAGCCCTTTGAAAAGGCAGTTCTCAGTGCCTAGAATGCTTGTCTCCTAGCTCATCTATCCTCAGACTTCTCTTAGATTACTCATTCCCCAAACCAAACTTCTCTGACGGTCTTGGCCTCTTCTATGGCGCTTTACCCCACACATGGCCCTGGGTGGGTTGTGTGGTATAACTGGATGCCCTGACCGGACTCTAAGGGTCTTCCAAGAGAGACATGCTTTTCCTTTCTGCATCCTCAACCTGAAGGAAAATGCCACATACTAAATGGGATCTCAATAAATGTTTGAGAAAGAAAGAAAAAGACACATGGAGGGAAGGAAAAAAAGACAAAGATTCTCGAAAATTCCAAACTATTCTTGAGCTCCAAGCAAAACATCTTTACTTCATGTGGAACTTCATGTATTTGTACCGAGCAATGAAAGAAATAGTTTGAAGTAGATGCTTCTCTTCTTCCCTTAAACACCACGTTCCTTAAAAATGTGTCTTACCTACTTAAGGATTAGAGTACACCTTTTGAACAAATTACTTTTATATTAATTTCATTTCTGCTCCTTAAAAAAAAAAATGCCTGTAAGGCAGGCACTTGAAACTCAATGTCACTCTTCCAAAAGCTCAGAATACATTACATGCCACTGCAGTTAACAAAATCCCCTATCTTAAGAGACATAGTCATGAACTGTTTAGCTTGGCACTCAAGTTCCTTTGCAGCTTGGCCTGATATTTGAAATGAGAATAATATACATTCTCGGATAATGTTGTTAAGGAGAATGAAATGAGATGATGACATATAAGTAAGGACTTAATGAATGGTAACCTCATCCCCATCTTCACATCTTCACTACTAGCGCCTCTAGCTGTCCTACCAGAAGGATTTCCTGCCTCCTCCCTCCACCCCACCCCATGCCTCCTACCTGGAATATCTGTCCCAGTTTTTGCTGTCTTCATCTCCTCTTCATTTCTCTAAACCAACCTTAAAAACCCACCTCCTTAAGATAGCTTTGTGCCAACCAGCATAGCTTCAAATATCTTGTTTAATCCTTGCAGATCTGCCTGAAAAATAAAAAAAATCATAATTAGCTTTAAGTTCTCTGTCGACTGCCAATAGGTAGAATCTTTCCATTGGTGCATTGGAGATGGAATGATTACCTCTCATCCTGTGCTTGTTTTTCTCATCAGGTCTCCTCTGTTAGTGTTCCATAATATTTTCATATTGATGTCTAATTCGGTAGACTAGATCTTTTTTTAATTTCAAAGCCAAGCCACCAAGTTTCCCGCGCCCCCACTGCCTTTCATCAATTAGAAAGGCTTCCCAAAGGCTTATTATAAAGGCCTTGGGAAAGGTCAGACAACTTCGTTTGCTAAAGTCACCTCAGTGTACTCTAAGACTTTTCACTGGGAAATCCAGATGTGGTAATACGATGAGTCCTGGTTAAGCAAATGGTTAACAATTTACCACAATGTCCCTGTTCCTCAACCACTCTTAAATGGAATTGTTCTGTAAATCCGTACCTACTTTCCCCTCAGTTTAGTGAGAAAGTCATGATGCCCGAGTCACTGTGTGACAAATCCCTTCTTTCACACCAGGAAACGTTAATTATCTGCCAGGTTTCTGTAATCCTTCTCCCCACTCCTGAGAGAGGTGAATTTCCAAGTGACAAGTGAAGGTGAGGTGTGTCCCACAGTAACCCCAGGAGAAAGGGGCCCCTTCTCACTCACTTTGCTTCCTCTCACCCTCGGGGTAACAGGAATGTCAGAGAGCTGTGGGGGAAATATTCCAGGCCTGGAAAGTTCCAGTCCAGGACCATGGGGAGGAATTTGCTGAAATCCTCCAACTCCTTTCTGTTGTTGCTGAATTTTTTTCTCCCTGGAAATCATTGAATACAAAATAGGACATCTATATGGAAATCCTTCATACAGTCCAAAGACTAACTGCCTTGCTTTAGGGGAGTGTAGCTATAGAGTTTGGTTTATACAAATAAACTGGTGGTCCTTCTAACTCTGATCTTTGCTACTTATCTTGCTGATTCTAAAATAGTATTTGTTTCGTTGGCTTTCAAATTCCAAATAGCTACTTTGTCCCCAAATCCTATCAAATGGAAATTGGTCAGAAATATTTAAAAATTCTGTTATTTCTGAACTCTTATATTCTTAGTATGAAATGATTGTGATGATCATAATGATCACTTAGTATGTCTATTTATTAAACACCTATTATGTGTCAGTCATTCAAAAAAACTCGATATGTATTTTCTCTTTTAATGCTTCCCTTCAAATATTATTTCATATGAAAGTCTGAATGATCTTTGAATAACACTATTCTGACCATGTCACCACCTTCTAATATCTTTCACAGCCTCTCATTAATATCCACACATCAAAAATATTAATAGTAAGAATAATATAGTTAACAGTAACTGTAGTGGGTACCTACCCACTATGTGTGCCAGATGTTATGCTATAAGATTAACTTTTTTAATCCTTATCATAACACTATGAGTTGAGTATAACAATTACTGAATCCCCATTTTACCAATGAGGAAGCCAAGGTTCAAAGAAGTTTAGCAATTTGCCTAAAGATGCATAATGCAAATAGCAAGCAAATCACTTACTCAAATCAATCGAACAATTAATCAGTAAACTGAGTCCATAGTCCTCATTCTTAACCACTAGGCTTTGTGGTGAAACTCTGAAAATAAAACCCTATGACATGATTTATAAGAGTGACTAAAAAGTTTAAATAATTACGTCAGGTCTCAGATGTAAACCAGACTCTCCAATGCACCAGGATTCATGGTTTCTCTACAGCGAGGGCCATACTAGTCTGACCACTGCCTGCCTTGCCAGCCTCACTACATACAATGCCCCTTTATGCTCTACACACCGATCCTAATGCCCTCCTTTCTGTACCTTCAACATGCTTCACTGCCTTTAAATATGTTATTTTTTCTGCACAAAATACTCTCCCTTACCTGCTCCTCTTGCCGTCCTCTCCCGATTAGTGAATCCAGCCTTCAGCCCTCAGCTCACTGTAGTCCCCAGCATTCAGTTAGGAAGACTGCACTACGCTCCATGGGATGGCATCAGTAAGATTTTGGTTACTATCCATCTCTTCCACATTCCCCTATGCTCCATATGGCCAGACACTAAGGGTTTTTTTCCTGTTTCCCTTAGTTAGCTTGTACCTAACTTAGTTAAACCTTAGTTTAACTTGTAGCATAAGTTAAAGTCTTAATAAATATTTGTCAAAAAATAAAAAAGAGGGAGGGAAAGAAGAAAACATATAAAAGACAAGACACTGGCTTTTTGCCCAGACTGTATGGCTATGAATTTCTTCTCTAATTCAGTTAATAAATACATATTAAGTGTCTCCTCTTTTCCAGGTACTATTCTAGGTATTGAGGATTTAGCAGGCGTAAGATGGGTACATTCTGAATACTCATCAATAAACCCATAGAGACATAGCAAGGCATTTTCAGATGGTTCCGAAAGCAATAAAAAATAAATAAAACAGAGTGATGTGGTAGAAGGTGACTTGGAGGTGGATTGGAATTTGGTGGCCAAGAGTTCATCACAGGTAACATCTGTGATGAGTCCTTAAATGATGAGAAACTCTGAGGAAGAACACTCTAGGTGGAGGCAAAGCTGCTGATGGCTGGAGGAAAGAATGGTTGAGAGGTGGGTTGAGGAGATGCAGAGGTCACTTCATAGGAGACTCTTAAGTGATGGCAAGGAGCTCATATGTTATTTCATGTGCAGTGGGAAGTGTTGGGTTTTAAAGAGCAGAATGAATTGATTTGTTTTTTAAGACAACTGCAGTGGCTGGACTATGAATAGACTGGAGGACAAACAGAAGCTAGGGAAGAACTGCAATACTCCAGGCAAAAGATGAGCAGTGGATGAAGAAGCGTTTTATAGAGGTGTGGTCTAGAAGAGCTTGTCAAACTTCAACATGCACGTCAATCATTGGGAGCTTGCTAACATGCTGATTCTACAGGTCTGGGGTGGGGCCTGAATCTTAAATTTCTACCCAACTTTTAGAAGGTGCTATTGTTACTGATCCTAAGACCACAGTTGAAAAGCAAGAGACTACAGAACTTGTTGATATATTGCATTTTGGAACCTACTCTTTGAAAAGAAGAATCGAGGGTTATTCCTGGGTTTTAATTTTCCTTTGAAAAATTACAAAGATGGTGATGGTGTTTGTTGAGATGGAACGGTGTATCACCATTTCTGCTTTCTAAGCTATCTTACTACTGTCTGATGGGATTGGAAAACTTTTTAAGAGAATTGAGTAGCAACTTTGGCAAAATAGCCAAACTTGGCATTACGATGACATACAAGCACATTTCTGGCCCAGTATAAATCTGACCCATGATCTAGGATGAATCTAAGCTCTTAGCAGTAAAATGACCATTTTCTGATGAGTATGCACGCATTGCCAAGGATGGTTACAAAAACTAGTGTATGGATCATTTTTCCCCCAAGAGGCCTCAGGTGCTCTCAAAGGATAGTTAAAAAAAAAAAATTAGGTCATAGCACAGCTGAAGTCAATGGGACAAAGAAAATGATTCTTATGCTTTTGCACATACTGGCCAACAGTCATCCACTTGTCCCTAGAAAGTCCACAAACTTTATATTCCTGGCAGAGCTTGTTTAACTCCAACAGTCAACAAGTCATCTTTAGACTGTATCACACTTTCTGGAAAATGGCCATTGAGTGGCTGAGCAACTGCTAAGTGGGCTGACAGATGAAGCCTTTTTGTATTTACAAACCCGAAAACTGTTCTAGAATTCTCTGCCCTTGCTCAGAGATGTTATAGAAAGCCAACTGAAAGTTGTCTGGCTCCAGATATGCATCATAAATTGAATCTGACTTTATACGTTGTGGGATGTCCCTGGTTGTTCCTAGAAATGGAAAAACATGGCAGGTCCAAGAGTTCCTGTACTATCAGGTACTTTTGTGTCCCTTCTCCTCCATGCTCCTGTCTCCCAGGGGTGGGTGGAGTGGCTCTCATCGCACAGCTCACAACTGCATTATGCTTTGCCTGAGTTTAAGGTCTTTCCAAAGTAGTCTTTCCAATAAACCCAGAGCATTTCTGATGTAGAGGGGCATTTTGAGATGAAAATTATGATTTTTCTAGCTCAAAGAAGAACTTACAAAGACTTCTAATATTTCCCAGGAGACTCTTTGGACATCAACTAGCACTTAAAGGACGTTATACAAATGAATCTGAAACACATAAATTAAGTGCCCTCCCCTGAAATAAACATGAGTTTTACACATTAAAAGGTGGGAACAAGGGTTGAGTATGACAAAAAGATTTTGAGTCTTTGTTCAAGTAATTGCTTAAACTATTTTTAACAATTGTTTTTAGAACAAATGAAAATGCTACTTATATTTCAGTTCATCCTGATTTGAAAGGTTGTTTATTCTACTATACAGAGCTTTTTTATGACCTTGGCCTTCAACAATGACCTGATAGATCAGATAGTAAATATTTGTTTTTCTGGGCTTATTTTATACAATATCATTGGGTTCTGTTCACCAACATTGGTGGAGGCCAATGGTTTATGAGAATTATCTCTCTTCAGGAGAAAGTCTAGGAAGTATTTTCCACAATCATGATGTAGTGTCATTTTCTACCCGTGGTATCTTTTCCAGAGGACTTTGAGAAGATTAGGGAAAATGTATAATTGTTTGGCAACTGGAAAATAGGTCTGCACTTATGGCTCACGGTATCAGCGTAAAGCAGAATGTTGAACAACAAAGAGATGGTCTCTACTTACTTCTTGATTCATTTTAATAGCAACTACAGTAAAAACAAACCAGAAAGTAACCTTGATAACTCTCCCTGCTTATAGCCAAGGTCATGTTCAACTTACATTCTTTTCTAAAAATGTTGTTTTGTCACACTGCCAAGGACAGAGGAAGGTTGAGTCCAACTATATATCTTTTAAAATCTTGGGAATGTTTTAACACGGATAGAAAATGTTCTAATAATTACCATAGAAGATGTCTGAATTCAATGCTGTTGTGCTCCTAGAATTGGAAAAACAGTGAGCTATCTTTTAAGCCTAAATTTTTCTTACTCGTTGCATGAATTTGCTTATCAAACCCTTTTGATAAACAATGCTAAGGCAAACCTAAGTTAAAGTCTGACAAATTGCCATTTTTACCACTTTAATGCAGGCCAAGGACTTTGTTTCTACAACTGGAATGCAAAGTCATTAAATTCCTTCTAATGCTAACCCTCCCCATCCATTATGCCCACCTCTCCGCTCTTCTTTTTTTACAACTCTCCCAAGTCCACCACGCCCACTGTCCTTCATTCTGTTTTTCAAACACATGAGCTTCTGCCCATCTTAGGTCTTGACAATGGCCATTCCCTTTGCCCAACACTCGGTCCTCACCTCGTTCCGTAGCTTGCTCCTCACCATCTTGGTCTGTGTTCAAGTGCCCATTCAACAATCTATTTAAATGCCTATTTCTCTCCTGAAAAATTATCACTCTCAGAAGTTATCTTGTTGCTACATTCATCTGCTAGTTTATTTCTCTCTCCCCCACAAACTGTGTGCTTTATGAAAGAAAGGACCTTATCAGGCTTGCTCACTACTTGATCCTTGGGCATCCGGAGCTCCCCACCTGTAGTGGCTTTATAATCCCCCTGGGGCATCCCATAGACAATGATTGTCTGGTACATGGAGGACAAAAGCCCGGCTCTCAGATAAAACAATGTGTGATGGTGCCATTCACACACCAGAGCTCCCTGCAGGATTAGAATGAAGCTAGACCTGTAATCTTATCTTTACTATGTCTCTTCCTATTTCCTGTCCTGCTTTTCTCATTTCTTTTCTCTCTCAATAAGTAACTTTTCCCCCTATCCCTATCACAACCTCTGTTTCTGTGGAACCCCACCTAAGATAAGCCATAAATAGAAATTTATAAAATCATCATTCACCCCACCAATAATTATAAGCAGGATCCAATTATCATCTACTCTGTGCTTATAAACAATTGCCACCATGTGGTCTGAATGCCACAAGGGAGGGAAGAGGTACAGTTTTTACAACAGTGGTCCAGGAGTCCTTATAGCTATTGATAAGACACAGGTAGTTATTTGCACACCAAGCTTCATCTGCAAACTATATTAATGACATGATTCATACAAACATACATCAATAATAACAAATACTTATGGATGCTGTTATACTAAAATTTACTTACTATAAAATGTTCAATTCAGGGTAAGTCTTCGTAATTTTATATTTTACCAATATCAATACTCTTGGGTATGTTCGATTTTTCTCATGTTAAAGAAGGAGTCTTACACTCTACAAAGGTATTAATGATTTAGAAAAAAAGTTTCCAAAGTAATAAAAAGGAAAAATGTTCTGTCTAAGGACCCACAGTCAAATTCCATGAAAAAGTTGTCTTTCCTGTCTCAGGATCTCTTTCCCTATCCACTTTCCTAAATACTTTCACCTAATTTCCTTGTAACTTGGAAATTCATTTTGGTCTAATGAGCATCTCATTTAAAATGTTAATGTCTCTGGAAAGGCTTGGGGTCAGCGATAATTCACATTTTAGAAAGAAATTACCGAGCCATTGATTCAATAAATATTTATTGAGAACTCACTGTTACAGGGCTCTAAGCTTATCCAACCAGAGATGCAGTTTCAAAAAGGACAGGTCTTTTAAGAAAAGAAAAAAACATAAACTTTTCTTTTTAACCATCTGGTTAAAATAAAATAAGTTAGAGCAGCGAAGGAACAAAATTTGGGCTTGAAGAAACTCAGAGTCTGGAGACAAGCTAGTTAGAGGCATGAAACCCCAGGAGCATTGGAGAAGTTTAGAACCCCATAAAAGCATGAATGAGCTGGTGAGAAAGAAAGCTTCCAGGAAGTGAAGGTGACGAAAGAAACCTTGCTGTAGACTGCGGTGTTGCCTAAGTCGTGGTCCATCAGGAATAAGCAAAAGCACTCTCCTCCCTCCTCCCACTGTACCAGAGCTCTTTGAGTTTAAATTCAGGTTCATACAATTACTGAGCTCCCTTATGTGTTAAATAATGCGATAGACCTACAGCAGAACTTCAATCACTCATGTCAGTTACCTTAGTGGAAGGTAATGCTGTTCTTTAGTCCTACCTATTAATATATATCTTAATATTCAATTCAATTTATAGAGCACTCAGTCTTTGTTCACAGGCTGGTGGTGATTCTATTCATTAAAGATGAGCTATAGCTTGGGAAATAGGCCAGCATTTTCCCCTATGAAGTAACCTTTGTATTGGCTAATAAACACTCCCATGTTCAACACAGGGAGTCTTTGTTACCGTATATACCTCACTGGTTTTAAAATCCTATCTGGAGGTTTGAGGGGAAAGTTAAACATTCATCCCCAAAAGCACATATTGCACCAAGTGCAATGCTATGCACTGGGGACATGCAGACATATTACTTAAACATCTCACTTCCAGGAAATGAAACATTGGGATCCCAGAGAATTGACATTAATGCTGCCTAGTGGAATCATGGAATGTGTCAGGAAG
The DNA here is from genome assembly GCF_036850765.1 of Saccopteryx bilineata. Classification (NCBI taxonomy): domain Eukaryota; kingdom Metazoa; phylum Chordata; class Mammalia; order Chiroptera; family Emballonuridae; genus Saccopteryx; species Saccopteryx bilineata. The sequence goes on from NC_089495.1 coordinate 178,178,227, forward strand.
GAGCTGATGTTGTCTGGCTGGTCTTTAAAAGAAAAGTGCAAAGGGGTGTAAAGATAGCCCAGGAAGCCGTAAGAGCCTGTACAAGATACAGACGGAGGCAAGTGTGTGGTCTAAGGGGGGCGGGGGTAAAAACATTAGTAAAGCTGAAAAGTAGTGTCTGCATACCTCTTGATGTCTTTAGGGCCCCTGCACATTGGACATGCTCTTTTGTGAAGTACTTATTTAACCCTTCTGACTATTTTACTATTGGGTCATGTACCTTTTCCTAGTTGATTATATGAGCTCTTTATTCAAGATTTGAGTCTTTTATCCAAACATGTATATTGCAAATATCTTCTGCTCCATGGATTTTCTTTCCTTTCTCAACTGTGTCTTTTGAAAGACAGAGAATCTTAACCAATTTATCAACTTTCCCCTTTATGCTTAACACTTTTTAGGTCTTGTTTAGAAAAACTTTTTGCAACTATATTATTCATAATTGCCAAAAGTGGTGAACAATCCAAATTTCCATCAAGAGTAGAATCCGTAAATAAATATCCCATTAAAGGAATATTATACAGTGAGGAACAGGAACCAACCACAACCACGTGCACAATATGGATGAAACGAACCTAATGTTAACTGACCTGGTAATATACATTCTCTATGAACTCATCAAGCAGCACTTAAATACTTCTATATTTATGTTATATGTTCATAAACATATTTATACCTAAAAATATAACAAAATACCACCTGAGAGAGAATAGTAAAAAAAAAGAAGAAGAAGAAGAAGAAGAATAGGCTGGAAGAAACAAAGAATTCAGAATTTGAAGATCCTTACAAAGAAGTTTGGGGAGTTTTAATAAGTGTTTAAGATGTGAGCTTCAGAAAGACTAACTTGCTGTGTGGAAGACTGAGGTGAGTGTGGACGTGATGAGAGGTAAGGAAACCTATTTGTAAGACCTACAACAGTTCACGTGAGAGATGAGGCCTGACTGGAAGGAGAGGCAGGGTAATGAACAGACAGAGGCCTGGAGTTCTCCCACTGACTGTTTCTTTAAAATCCACTCACCAGGGCAGTAAGACCAGAAGCACCTGTCCAAAGTGTGGGGGGCCAAGACCTTCAAGTCTTTGACAGATGTTGAGTTTTCAAACAATGAGAGACCTTGATAAACAAACCTCTCTCCTGGATTTATTAAATCCAAGCATTTCTGTCTGGCTCTTGTCTTAGATTGTAAGACATGAGTGCTGATACAAATCCACACATGGATTAGTGGAAAGTTATAGAACTGACACAGTATTCTTTGCACACACTTTTTCTTTCTTCCTTCCCTCCACCCTCCCCTGCACATTATTCAAGTTCTCTTGCTGGGTGGTTCTACTTGTTTCCTTAATTCCCTCTTCTGTCTGCAAGCTTGTTAGGAGAAAGAGTGATTCTTTGGCTTGGGAACGAGGAGCTCTGGAAGGCAGGAACAGCACTGGGAACTCTAGTAGGCAGCATGGTGCAAGATGGAGCATGACCAGAGCCTCCGGGCTCAGGCAGTGCCGTGAACTTTCCCGCCGGCCCAGGGTCAGGACCACATGGGTGCCACCTCCTCTATCGAGGCAGTCAGGGGGTGGAGCGGGGGACAGCATACCTTGCTATCATCAGTGTTCCGTCCATTGTATTCACCAGCAAGTATTTATTGGGCATCTCTGCCGAGCCACCTACTCATGTGTATGTTTCATGGGAAAGACAGGAAGGAAGCGTGGAATCTATCCGCATGCTTGATGTGAAATCACAGTCGGAACACCTAAGGTGCCCCTCACTCCATCCTGCTTCAGGTCCTGTGAGAATAGACTCTGCTCACCCAAAAGCCCCCCAAAAAGGAAAAAGAGGTAGCATGTTGAAACTTACTCAGACTCTCAAAGAGCAAGAACCATAAACCGAGAGGAGACAAAGGTTTTCTGGTCAAGCCACAGCATTCAGTTCCCTAATGGGATGTTTGTTTCTCAAGGTCTGTCTTTGGAGCTGATATCCTTACCCTCTTCTCTAGGATTTATAGGAGATGGTCTCTCTTGGTACATTTCCTGAACTTTCTTCTATATTTTGTGTCTTGCCACCTTATGAAAAGGCTGCAGGTGTGGTCCAAAACCAACTCTGAATTTCACCTCCCTGAGTTTGCTGGATGGCTTTCTCCTAGAAAGGTGAGTCACCCTGCCCAGGGGAAAAAGACGGAAACTTTGGCCCATACTGGAGGTTCTCCACTCTCTTCTCTCAAGGAGCACAGCCTATGCGGAGCGCTGCGCAGCCTCAGAGGCTCTCACCCGTGCTGAACAAGAACACCGTTCTCCACTCTCTTCTCTCAGGAGCACAGCCTGTGCAGAGCACTGCGCAGCCTCAGAGGCTCTCACCCGTGCTGAACAAGAACACCGTTCTCCACTCTCTTCTCTCAGGAGCACAGCCTGTGCAGAGCACTGCGCAGCCTCAGAGGCTCTCACCCGTGCTGAACAAGAACACCGTTCTCCACTCTCTTCTCTCAGGAGCACAGCCTGTGCAGAGCGCTGCGCAGCCTCAGAGGCTCTCACCCGTGCTGAACTAAAACACCGTTCTCCACTCTCTTCTCTCAGGAGCACAGCCTATGCGGAGCGCTGCGCAGCCTCAGAGGCTCTCACCCGTGCTGAACTAAAACACCGTTCTCCACTCTCTTCTCTTAAGGAGCACAGCCTGTGCAGAGCACCGCGCAGCCTCAGAGGCTCTCACCCGTGCTGAACAAGAACACCGTTCTCCACTCTCTTCTCTTAAGGAGCACAGCCTGTGCAGAGCGCCGCGCAGCCTCAGAGGCTCTCACCCGTGCTGAACAAGAACACCGTTCTCCACTCTCTTCTCTCAAGGAGCACAGCCTGTGCAGAGCGCCGTGCAGCCTCAGAGGCTCTCACCCGTGCTGAACAAAAACACCATTGCTTTTTTCCCCATTCATATGAGAGAGAAAAAGAAGTAGGGAGAGAAAGCAAGAGGAAGAGAGAGAGAGAGAGAGAGAGAGAGAGAGAGAAGCATCAACTCATGGTTCCACTTAATTGTTCCATTTAGTGTATACTCATTGGTTGCTTCTCATATGTGCCCTGACCGGGGATCGAACCTGCAACCTCAGTGCACCAGGACAACACTCTATCCACTGACCCCCCTGGCAAGGGCTGCCATTGTTTTCTTACATGAGGAAATATGGTCTCCTGCACTGCCCTGGGATAATTTTTGAGTCTAACTCAGGTCACATGCAGCCAGTTTCAAAGTATTGAATAGTAGCAACATAATACCACAGAGTAGTGACTTGGAATCTTGAGGACAGATTCTCTCCTTTCCTGGTTAAGCATGCAAAGTCCCCAGGACCGAACAGCACCAACTCATTTGTAAATTATATGATTTCTTTATTTTTACATCAAAAGGTCATAGGGCAACCAGTCATTTATTGGGCACCCACTTAATCACTTCTGAGAAACAACCTATACCTTATCTACCACCAGTGGAATCAACCAGGTCTGTCCCCCCATAAGATACACCAAATAAAACTGTATTTCACTGAGTGTGAGCTTTTCACTGCAGAGAAGGAGAAGAGGTGTTTTCACTTAGATCATGAACTATAGTACATAGTTATCCAAAGTAGACATGTTATTGGCATTCTGATCTTGGGTTGAAGATGGCAGCAGAAGTGTTTTCATCTTTTCCTCCCTTGTGTTGCACAGTTATTTTGAAGGCTTATTTCAGTGATTTTAAACCATTTTCATCTCATGGTGCACATAAACTAATTACTAAAATTCTGAAGCACATCAACAAATATATTATACTTTTTGCCGATCTGAAAAAATAAGTAGGTATAATTTTTATTTATTCACAGTGGATAGCTGTTATTATATTGGCTGTTGTTATCTTTTTATTTGACAATCTAAGGGAAAAGGGGTCAATGCCTCTGACTAAATAGTCAGGTATTATATATTTTGGGGGGGGGTTTTTGTTTTTTTTTTTTAAGTGAGAAGCAGGGAGGCAGAGTGACAGACTCCTGCCTGCAAGCCGGCCAGGATCCACCTGGCAAGTCCCCTACCAGGTGATGCTCTGCCCATCTGGGGCAGTTGCTCCATTGCTCAGCAACTGAACTATGTTAGTGCCTGACATGAAGCATGGAGCCATCTTCAGTGCCCGGGGTCAACTTGCTCCAACTGAGCCATGGCTGCTGGAGGGACAGAGAGAGAAAGAGAGAGAGAGAGCAGGGAGCAGTGGAAAAGCAGATGGTCTCTTCTCCTCTGTGCCCTGACCAGGAATCAAACCCAGGATGTCCATATGCTGGGCTAATGCTCTACCACTGAGCCAACAGGTCAGGTCCAGGTATTACATGTTTTAAAAATCCTTGCAGCACACTGTTTGAAAATCACTGGCTTGTTTACATTATCTTATGAACTGATGGCAGTCATACATAGAAGTATTTCTCAGACACTTCCACCAAAGTTGTCCTTTTAGCATAAGAAACCATTGTACTACACCAGAGATCTGAGGGTCAACACATTGCAGTCAACCATCATTGCAACTTTCTTTTTGAAATCTGCTTATCCTTAAAGTACATGTGTTACTTATATACTACTCTAAATTATCTGTGCCCCATTCCAGTACAAAACTAGTACTACAGATTATGTATCATCACCTTCAGCACCAGGTTCTATTCTGTAGTCTTGCATGGTTTTGTGAAACAAAAGACAAATTTCTTAAAGTCGTTTCAAAGAGGGAAACAACTCATGTTAGTAAATGTTAATTAGTTATTTTAACTGAGTTTACAGAAATATTCTCATAAGATGTCACATATAAAATGGAGTAAAAAAAGAGAGACCGAGACAGAGTGACAAAAGTGGAGAAAGAGAAAAAGAATGAAAGAAATTCTTTGAGAGAAAGAAGATAAGTCTGAACATACTTAATATTTTATTCTTCCATGGAACTATCAGAATGAAATAGGACTTTGAATTCTAGTGGGTTTGTCAGCACTTGTAAGCCCAAGCTTAAATCTGCAGGTAATTTCGACCTGTATCTCTTTCTGGGACAGATTACAGTGACCCTACCATGGAAAACCTACTCTCTGTTCCAGCCCAGCCCAGCTGAGCATTTCATAAGCAGGCAACTTTGTATTCACCTTCTTAATTTACCCCCAGAGTCCTGTTAACAATCTTCCTTGGTAACAAAGAGGGCAACTCTCATAACACAAAAGTGGGTTTCCACATCTTTAAAAGAAGTCAGCATGAAATTTAGGATAAAGATCATTTGGGTCCTGGAAAGATTCTAGGTCTAGTTGGTAATAATCATTAAACAATAACATGGTTTATCAAAATCTGTGCAGAGGTTCATATGAGTCATCACAATCTATGCACAGCCCATCATTGCTAGTGCCCATATACCATCATCTGTGTTCCTGTTTCATTCCAACTTTTATTCAGCCCTTCCAGCCTCTTCTCCCAAACAAACACTTGGACAGAATCAAAATGACACCTGCCTGTGGTGGTTGCCTTGCCAGAAAGCCAACTATAGGTTCTCCAACGCTTACAGTTACTCATGGTTTGGTCCCTCCTTCCTTCTATCTTAAGTGGGGGTCTAGAATCAGAGCCCAAGATGGAGATTCACATGGAAGCAATTGATTGGGAAAAGAGACAGGAAGTGAGGGAAGCAGGACTAAGAAGGAGAAGCAGAGTTAGGGTGTGGCCTGAGCTGGAGCCTCGTCTCTGGTCTGGTCCCACAGGGAGCTCTGGAGCTTGGATTGCACCATGGACCTGCCCCTTTCCCCTTTCAAGGCAAAGGGTCCTTTCCTGCTCCTGAGTCAGTCAGCCCTTGGCTGTGAGCCACACCCAGGGGCCGGAGAGTTGCTTCACTTCCCAGGCAATTCCAGGCTAGGCAACTCCCATTTGGCCAGGGGCAATTCCCAAGAGAAAGAGGCAGCTGAAAGCCATTAACAGCCAATGTTCATAGCAGGAGGAACACGGGGGCACCAGCCTGGCAAAGAGGATCTGGGTGGGTCAGCAATAGCATCCCTATGCTTACCACCCTAATTCATCTCAAAAGATATTCCTTTGGACATTTGGACTCCTAATGTTTGCTTTAAAACAATTCCAGTAGAGCAGTATGTAATAATATACTAATCCATGGTGGTGTTTACTAAGAGCCTACCTTGTGTGAGGTGCTTTTCTAAATGTATCATGTGTACACAATAATCCTATGAGGTTGTCACCATTATTACCCACCTATTACATGAAGGCGCAGAGTAACTAAAGGACTAACCAAGCTAATAAATGGCAGAGCCAGAGTTAGTGCCCCATCCACTTCATTCTGCATTAAACCAAATTCTGCACTGTTATACCAAAAAGCAGCAGCAAAAGAGAGAACATAAGCTGAGAGCTAACATGCTAAATTTCATTTGTATAAGATGCCACGCCCAGCTGAGTGAGAAGAAAACCTTTTGAATGATGATATAGGAGCTGGAGGACAGTTAATACTCCTTTGTGTGTGTATGAATTTCAAAAACATGTGGCAGTTTTATCTACTGGTTGATGCTCACCATTTGAACTTTCATCATTTAAATCTCATGAAAGTGCAGTTGCATAAGACAGGACTCTGTGCCAAACGAAATAATAGCTAACATTTGTTAAACACTCTCTGAGAGCCAGGCACTGTTATAAATTATTTACATGGATTAGATCATGTAATCCTCAGAACCATGCCATGAAGCAGCTCCATTTTTAGATAAGGAAACTGAGGCACAGAGAAATAATTAATATGTCCAAGGGCATATAGCTTCTAGAAAGGATTTAAACCAATTTCAGAGAAGCAAGTAATCTGGGTGTGAATCTTAGGCTTCTAACTCCACTGTGTTGATGCTGGAAGAATTATGGATGGTTGGAACTAAGAGTCACGTTTGAGAATCAAACATTCCCAATTTAGAAACGGAAAAACTAAGACCCAGAAAAAGCTGGTGACTTGCACAAGGTCACACAGACCCACAACTTTTCATTTTCCTAACAGTGTTTTCTATATTTTGACAATGTTTTTGTCTGAAGGGAAAAATGTATAAACCAGAAACAGTATCATTTATTTGTCAGTAATTCAAGGGTATGTTGTAAAATGTTTAAAGTATTTTTCTCTCTTCTCCTCTCCCAAGAAGCAGATGACATCAAGAATGGCTGCTTAGGAAGGCAGGAAAGAAATATCAGTTTCTGACGAGGTTAAGAAGAAACTGCCCCCCTGACTCTACAGACAGTCATGCAATATGGTCACTCATGTTCAGAAATGTGATGTGACTTCCAGCTGCTATTCTAGGCTGGAACCTGCAAACTCCAACCCGACAGTACATCTCTTTAGGGAAAGACAAAGAAGATAAGAACCAATGTTTGTTAAATATCTACAAAATGCTGAACCCATGCATGCTATATAAACTATCCAACAAAGTAATCTTTAGAATCAGAATATGTATCAGTTAGCATTTGCTACATAACAAACCAACCCCAAAATTGAATGGTTTAAAACAGAACTGTTTATTATTGCTGTTGAATATCCGTGTTGGTTGGGTCATTCTGCAGACCCATGCCAGGTGTTGCTGACTTTGTCTAGGTTCACTTATGTTCCTGTGAGTAGGTGCTAGTTTGACTGGGGACTGGCTGATCAAGGATGCCCCAAGGAAGGATGGCTCATTTCTGTTCCACATCCTATAAAGCAGTGGTCTCCAACCCCCTGGCGGCGGACCACTACCGGTCCATGGGCCATTTGGTACCGGTCCGCCGAGAAAGAATAAATAACATTATTTCTGTTTTATTTATATTTAAGTCTGAACAATGTTTTATTTTTAAAAAATGAGCAGATTCCCTCTGTTACATCCGTCTAAGACTCACTCTTGTCGCTTGTCTCGGTCACGTGATACATTTATCCGTCCCACCCTAAAGGCCGGTCCGTGAAAATATTTTCTGACATTAAACCGGTCTGTGGCCCAGAAAAGGTTGGGGACCACTGCTCTAAAGGGATATTTCAGGATATCCCTGTATATGACAGTGGCAGAAGAGAGCAAGCAGAAGCACTTAGCTCTCTGAGACTCAGGCTCAGAATGGGCACACCATCCCTTCCGCTCTATTCTATTCGCCAAAGCAAGTTGCAAGCCTGGCCCAGGTTCAAGGGCAGGGGAAGCAGAGTCCACTTCTTGATGGGATGAGTTGCAAGACCACAATGTCAATGGCATAGATATAGGAAGTGATAGAAAACTGGGAACTTTTTTTCCAATCAACTTACTACAAATGTCATAGAATATTAGAGATTATTTGAAGTATACGTTTACACCCAAAAGCATGTCTCCCTCTCCCACACGTGTCTAGTCTACTTGTGAAGCCACTTAAATTCCCTTTGTTTCATTTATGTAAAAATTCAGGAGAGTTGCCACTGGGTTTTAAGATGACATATAGAATTTTCAGTTTACCAAGCAAGACAAATGACTATCTAAGCCCAACAAAAGAGAGCTTTGCGCTCTCTTCTAAATAACAGCAGGCTAGAGCTAAGTCTATCTCCCCTTTCCCTACTCACTATACCGTGTATGGATTGAAAGAGGGAACCAGATAGGAGTTTTCTGCTCCTGGGTTTCCAGCTGGGTTGGGTCAGAGATGAGTCCAACAACTATCAACCCCAACGGAAGCCCTGTGGCCTCAACCAAAACAGAAGCACATCTTGCCCTGGTGTCTTGTTTTGCAAATAGAAAAGAAACATTACAGGCAAACAAAATTCTAAACCAGGGATTGAAGACAGTTCTTATACCATATGCCAACTCCAATTGGTTAGTAGAAGCTTCCAGGAGTGCTATTTTGAAAAGGAATATTAGGCCTCAGGCAGTTCTAATATAATCAGGAAATTAGTAAATTACAAGAATTTTCCAACTGATAGAGATAGCGGTGCCTTTTTATCCTAATCCACACTGAGATGAAGTGCAGCCCAGCACTGACGGATTCCCACCATAAGGTTACACTCACAGGGTAAGCTGACTCTCATCTCCTGGGCTGCGGTCCCAACACTTCTCTTTCTCCACTTCTGGCTGGGCTATTTTTGAGAAAGGCAAGTACAGCCAGGTTTCAATGAACTATCGGGTTTTATACTGGCTTATCCAAAGGTAAATACATGAGCTCGCACCAAATCCAAAACCCAGGAGGAACAGTCAAAAACACAAAAATAATTAAAAAGTGTCACCTCAGAGTGTACCCACTGTTGGCTCATACCGGCCCAATATTTACATGTTTCTCACGATAACATCACCTACCTACTGAGTCAGGAAGAGCCAGTCTGAGGCAAGACCCAGATGGTCAGGATCTGCTTTAAGAAGAAACAGCCCAGACCCAGCATAGGGCTTGTCAACAACAGGACAATCCATAATATGGGAGAGTAAAAAGGGCCCCCCCCCAAAATTGGCGTTCCGATTCTGTCTTTGACCCTTGCCATTGCACAAGTCTTAACATCCTTCCTATAGTCTCAGAAGAGACAAAATATATATCATCCCATGTTCTAATATGCCCCATTCCAAGGTTTGCAGTGAGAATTAAATGGGCTAATGTGTAAAACACCCGATTAGTAGCTGGCACATAATCAAAGCCCCTAAAATGTAGTTCTTATTAGCAACAGCAAGAATTTATTCAGTTTCTGTTACGTGCTGGGAACTGGGTTCCACGCTGTTTGTGAACAATAGAGAAAAGAACCAAAACGTTTACCTTTTGGGAAATAACAGTATCTATTTGGGAGACAAGATGAAAAGGCATGAAATAAATCAGAACACAGAATAACAGTCTATAAAATGTCAGAGTAGACTGGGAAAATATGGGGAGTCAAGGATTATTGCTTCTATTTCTTGCCAAAACAACAAATTCGTTCCTCGGACAGGTTGACAGTTCTATTTTCTTAAAACAATTGTCGGAGATGACTTTACCATCCAAACTTGTTGTATCTGAATTTGAACATTTTTATTTGTACCTTGTGTACCACCAAATCATTTTATATGACAGATAGAAAGGATAATTCATCATTAGCTAAAGAGAATAAGGCTCTCAGCTGTCACCCTGGTACCCCGTCTGATACTTTCCATGTCATCATCCACCCATCATCTGGCATATCATGGGCCCTCAATGAGGTCGAATAACAAGGACAACAGGCCAAGGCCTGACACTTTCCAAATTTTCCCCTAGTTGCCAGTGCTTCTGAATAATCGTCCCTTTTTTCCATTACTGAGATGTCATCACGTTAGGCAAAGCATGTTCTCAGTTGCCCACAGTAGGCTAGAGGCAGGAAAACATTGTTTGAAGATAAATCACGTCTCGTTAAATGTCAAAACTCACGTGATTCATCCAGTGCCTCACCTAGTTGCAGACTGGAAACTCCATCTGAGCCAGTGCCTTCACGAACAGCGGGGAAAGGAGGAGATCTCTGAGCCCCACTGAAGAGCAGAAAACGATGACCGAACCATGGAGGTGAAGGCCTTTGTCAGGTCATAAAGCAGCAGTAGTTGCAATTAATTGCTGATAAAATATGAAAGAGTCTCTTGTTGCTGGAGGTCAGGTGCTCGGACAAAGTACAGCTCTTTCTGAGACACTTGGGAAACTGCTCGTAACTGTAAACTGTGCTTTTTAGAAGATGTAGAAGTTGATCCATGCCGTGGGCCCTCTGGGAGAAACAATAGCGTGCAGACATACAGGACGAGGGAAAACCCTAACCATGGGCACATCTTCCCAAGTCAATGTGCAGCCTCCTGGGCTAACATGGCAGTCAAGCTTGTGAATGACTTCCCCAGTCAGAGTGCAGTGGGGACATTGACAGTGGGAGAGAAAACCCCACAGCTGTTTGGTTGTCACAAGAGTCAAACAAAAGAGAGAGAGAGAGAGAGAGAGAGAGAGAGAGAAAGCACAAAAAAAGAGAAAAATTTCCAGATGTTAACATGAGACAATATTCAAAAGTCTTTGGAATATAGGTTTTTGGGAAAAGCCTAGGTATTCTTTCTTCTAAGATGATATTGAGGTCTTGCTAATCCAGATATACAAAGGAATAGAAGTGGTGGTAAATGAATTTCTAGAATATGTTTTCTAAGTATCTTTGAAGTCTGAAGCATGTCTTCCCTAACAGCTCATCCCCTGCTCAGGATGTCTTCGGGATCTGTTTGTATGGATGTGCGGGTCTATATATTGGGGATCCATGGTCATAAATGGATATGATTTTTCTTCAGCACATTGATATTCTCAGTGATTAAGTATTATATATATATACACACACACATACACACACACACACACACACATACAAGGATATGTTCTAACAAAATAGCAATTTAAAATAAAGTTTAAAATTCAGGTCATATCAAATATAATTCAATATTTCTAAATGACTTAGACAATGGTTTTCAAAAGTTGATCATGAGCTGACTAAACCAAAATAATCTTGGGGTTTTAATTAAAATACTGATTCACAGATCTCAGCCTGTATTAATCAAAAGGAAACTCTTGGAGAGAGGCCCAGACACCCAAAATTTTCAAAATAACCCCAGGTGACTGACGGAAAACTTCTCGTGTAGGTGGATAGCTTTAGGTCTTGAAACAACTGAATTAATAATTACGACCTCTGTAGGAGAGAGCGCTGAGCAGTGATGGGGGGGGGGGGTTGTGGGAGGTTGGGGCCAAGGTCAGCCTTTGCTAATGAGAAGCTCTCTATCCTACACTTCTGGTCCCCCATATGCAGGCTGCAGAACAGCATCCGTGGCATTTCCTGCAGCCTTGTTAGAAATGCAGAACCCCACATCTACCCTCACCTGCTGAGTCAGGGTCTGCGGTTCACCAAAGTCCCCATGTAATTCCTGTGCACAGGAAAGCTGTAGAAGAACTGTATCGACCAAGTCATTTAGACTTCTATGGGTTCCACTTGGACACGGATGGACTTGAACCAGACGGTTTCCACACCCTCCTCCAGGCCTGTGGTTGCATGATGGTCTTCAGAGTAAAGATACAAAGGGAGAATAAAATAGAAAGTTCTGTATAGACTAGAAAAAAAAAAGAATTTGATATTAAATAGATACACACACAGTTTTATAGAAACCATTTGTCTAAGAAAAATCCAAGTCCCACGATATCCATTCCCTCAGCTGAGACCACAAGGACCTGGTCAAAGAGAAACAGTTTCTTGCGGGGCATGGGAAACCGAGACCGTGAAAAAGGCTGTGGACATCGCAAGTTCCGGGCCAGTCCAGAGTAGAGGAAGGCCTAGAATCTCGGTGTTTCCACTCCCAGCCCTGGACCACCCTGTCTTGTTGTCTCAGCTGCATCAGGAAAAATGAAAAAAAAAAAAAAAAAGAGCAAGACATAATAACAAGACAGCAGGTGTTGATAAGGGGTGGTATATGGACACGGTTCCTGAACCCCATCCTAGAGCCACTTTAGTCCTTGGATTATTATTTCAGCATTATTCAAATTTATACAATTAAAATTTTACACTAGGTCTTCCCTGTTCCTACAGCCATTCTCTCCCCATCTCCAGTGTCGTGCCTGTCTCTTTGGGGAGCTAATGTCAAATGAATATATTCTTCTAGTTCCCAAGTGTCAGATTTCATGAGTCCTGATTGGCACCATTCCTGTCCAGATTGCAGACCTCTGTTTCCCGTCATTTACCTTTTCAAAAGCTTTGTAGGTAAGCGTGTATATTCCTAATGATAAGATTCTCAAGACAGGAACTGACATTAACACACAGAGCTATATACAAATGTCGATTCATTTATTCTTTCTAGGTGCACAAGAAATTTATGAACATCAACTACTACATCAACATGCAACATAAAAATTGAAATTCCCTTTTCTCACAGGTCTTCAGAAACAATCACTACCTACAACATGGCATATCGTCTCCACTGTTTTTCATTTTCCTTCTGCATAACATTTTTTACAAAACAGGATTCGATCACACAGGTTGTTTTTGCAACCTGCTTTCTTTATTTTATATCTCTTGATCATCAAGTCAATTTAGAAAGGAAGTCCTTCTTCCTTGTAATATCTGCTTGGTTTCTAACGTTCTCCCAACCTGTGGACTTGGCAATGAACACTTGGATTATTTCTGATTCTTCTCTATTACAAACTGTGCTGTGCATTTGAATTTGTAACAGCAGGCATGCCCTCATGAAAATGGCAAGGTCTGGTTTATTTTGTTTGCTAATTGCTGATTTTTGTTCCAATGTATTTTGGTCTTCAATTGTGATCATGGTAGCAGTAGAAGACAAGGTTTATTAAAGGGTTCAAAGATGATAGAATTATGACTGCCGTTGTCTCAGAGCCCTGCATGTGCTCAGAGGGGGTTCTTCTTTGCTCCAGAGGACACATAGCACATGCCATTTATCCCACTGTGCCTTAGCACTCTACTCAAGGGGAGCCAGTGGCTTTATTCTACCTGGCTCCAGACACTAGCAATGGGACAGTCAGCAACACAGACACAGTCGCCAATCTCAGAAGGTCTATAGCAGGGGTCCCCAAACTTTTTACACAGGGGGCCAGTTCACTGTCCCTCAGACCGTTGGAGGGCCGGACTATAAAAAAAACTATGAACAAATTCCTATGCACACTGCACATATCTTATTTTAAAGTAAAAAAACAAAACGGGAACAAATACAATATTTAAAATAAAGAACAAGTAAATTTAAATCAACAAACTAACCAATATTTCAATGGGAACTATGGTCCTCTCACTGACCACCAATGAAAGAGGTGCCCTTCCAGAAGTGCGACGGGGGCCGGATAAATGGCCTCAGGGGGCCGCATGTGGCCCGCGGGCCGTAGTTTGGGGACCCCTGGTCTATAGTCTAGGAAGGATATTAGAGAAGGAAACAGAGGAACAAGAATTTCAGATGGAGATATGTGACATGAAGAAACATTACCAGGCAATGACATAAAGAATAACTGGATGGGTTAAGAAAAGGAAATTTTTTGAAATATTTTTTAATACCTAACGCAATCACATGATTAAAAATTCTAAAAGTATTAAAATTATATATAAAAGCTCATAAAATGGACCTCCTACCCTCAACCTTGATCACCCAGTTACTCTCCCCTTTGACAACCAATGTTTCTTGTATAATCTTTACAGATAATTTTATATATGCAAGATAATGTGTGTCGATGTATATAAATATGTGTATATATTTACATAATTTCCCTCATTTTTACACAAATGGTAGTATCCATCTTTTTATCTACCATAAATATATTTTAATATATTTAGAGATTATTTCATTTCAGCATTTATATTCTTTTTTATAATTACATAGCCTTTCACTGTGGAAATGTACTATAATTATATAGCTAGTGCTTATTGATAAACATTTAGCTAATTTCCAATCTTTTGCCAACCAATGCTGTAGTGCAGGGTTCGGGAAGCTTTTAGGCTGAGAGAGCCATGAACGCCACATATTCTAAAATGTAATTCCGTTAGAGCCATACAACAACCCATGTATGTTACGCATTATCCAATAAAAATTTGGTGTTGTCCCAGAGGACAGCTGTGATGTCTCCAGCCACCTGCAACCATGAACATGAGCAGTAAAAAATGAATGGATTGTAATACATGAGAATGTTTTATATTTTTAACGTTATTATTTTTTTATTAAAGATTTGTCTGCGAGCCAGATGCAGCCATCAGAAGAGCCATATTTGGCTCATGAGCCATAGGTTCCCAACCCATGCTGTAGTGTATATTCTGTACATATTTTATTTTATATTTATGTAAGTGGGTCTGTAAGATATGTTCTTCGTCCTTTGCTCACTAGGTCAAAGGGGATTTATAATTTTGATAGATATTTTCAAGTTGTATGTCAGGGATTGGGAAATTTCTCTGTAGAGGGAGTAAAAGTGAATACATTCAGCTTTACTCTCTGTCACAACTACTCACATAGCACTGGAGCAACCATAGATATATATATATAAAAGATTGGCATGTCTTTGCTCCAATAAAACTTTACTCAAGGACACAAAATTTGAATTTTATATCATTTTCACACGTCACAAAACTTTAAAAAAAAATTTCCACTATTTAAAAAATAAAAACTCTTCTTAGCAGTACAAAAACAGGCATTGCCTGACCTGTGGTGGTGCAGTGGCTAAAGCGTAGACCTGGAATGCTGAGGTCGCCGGTTCAAACCCTGCACTTGTCTGGTCTAAGGCATATATGGGAGATGAAGCTTCCTGCTCCTCCCCCCTTTCTCTCTCTCTCTCTTTCTCTCTCTCTCTCTCTCTCTCTCTCACTCTCTCACTCCTCTCTCAAATGAATAAATTTAAAAAAAATTTTTTTAAACAGGCATTATGCTGGATTTGACTCAGGCCATAATGTTCAGAACTTTCCCATTAACATTCCCCAGTTATACACGAAAGTCCGTATGTGTTCACACCATTGGCAACACCGTGCAGTACCAAAATCTTGTCAGTTTAATAGGTGGATTGCATCTCAGTTTAGCTTTACTATGCATTTCTCTCTTTATAAGCAAACTAAATCATCTTTTCTTATGAATTTCTTTGTATAAACTGACTGTTCTATTCTTTGCTCTCCACCATGTGAGGTTACAATGAGAAGTCGGCAATCTGCCACCTAGAAGAGGGTCCCCACTAGACCTGACCATGCTGCCATCCTGATCTCGAACTTCCAGCCTCCAGAACTGTGAAAGCAACATGTCTATTGTTTACAAGCTGCTCAGTTTCTGGTGTTTTGTTCTAGTTGCCCAGCCCAGGCTGACACAGGGGCTCTGGTCTAATAAATACTGATGTCTTAGAACCAAGATCACTCATTGCAAACACCTGCAACTTCTGCTTGAGGATAGTTTTTTATGGAACGAAAGCTAATGCTCTTAAAATCAGCCCTGAACCAATGACTGAAGGAAATTGATGGATAAACATCCCAACTCCCTCATCCTACAAGCAAGACCACTCTGAAGCATCCCTACACTGATCCCACTGTTCCCTAAGGGGAATAAGCTCCAGTTGTCCCCACTGGTAAGTGTCTTGCTAACACACCCCTTATTGCCTTTCTTCATCTCCCTGTCTCACTTTTGTATCCCCCTACTAGAATTTCCTAGGATCACCTCCCAGATAAACTATTTGTCCTGGCCCTGGCCAGTTGGCTCAGTGGTAGAGCATCGGCCCAGCATGTGGAAGTCCCGGGTTCAATTCCCAGTCAGGGCACACAGGAGAAGTGCCCATCTGCTTCTCCACCCTTCCCCCTCTCTTTCCTCTCCATCTCTCACTTCCCTTCCTGCAACCAAGGCTCCATTAAAGCAGAGTTGGCCCGGGCACTGAGGACGGCTCCATGGCCTCCACCTCAGGTGCTAAAATGGCTCCAGCCACAACGGAGCAACACCACAGATGGGCAGAGCATTGCCCCCTGGTGGGCATGCTGGGTGGATCCCAGTCGGGCACATGCGGTAGCCTATCTGACTGCCTCCCTGCTTCTAACTTTGAAAAAATACGAAAAATATATATGTATTTGCCCTGGACTCCTTCGGTCAGGGTCTGCCTCTGGGGAAACCCAGACTAAGACCAAGCACAACACCTGGTACCGTGCCATATACACAAATTACTATTTGTAAAAATAACAGTAAGCAAATGGACCAAACAGAGTGATCTCATGTAGATTTGCAATAGCGCCGAGAGGACGGCAAACACATATCTCAGAACAGATAATTCCTATCTCCCTACTTCAGCCCTTTACACTTCCATCTTCTTGCTCACTCTTTGTTTGCCAGAACTTCTAGTCTAGCAGGCTGCTCTGTTTTGGGTGTTCACAGACATACACACGCATTGTCACCTCTGTGCTTTTGCACACGCCATTCTAATCCAGAATATTTTCAGCTCTCCTCAATCTGTCCAGGTTGTGTCCATCCTTCAAATCCTGTCTCAAGCTTCGCTGCCTCTGTGACCCCTCTTGCACTTGCATCATAACTAAGACAATCACAGCAGTCGTAGCCTGTTATTCACAGCTCACTCCTTAAGCAGATGCTTTTTTTGTAGTCTCTAACTCATGCTCACATGATAGTCTTGTCTCTTTAATTAAATTGAACTTTCCTTGGGGATAATAAGCACATCTTGTGCCTCTCTAGTCCTCCCAAGGTCTAAAATAGCGTGGCATGTACAATTACTTGTCAATGTATGATTTATGCATTTAAGTAATAAAACACAACATGTATACGACCAATAGTAATGAATCATCTTTAATGGATTTTAGAAAGGCCTCTTTTCTCCCGTGCAAACTGCCTGGCAGACAGAGTTATCTGAAGCATCCTTCTTGCTGATCCTTTCCAGGGATTTGAAAAAAGACAACAGGCCACAGCAACACCTTGGTTTATACACACAACTTCCCGTCGCTGGCTTAAAGACATAATAAAAGATAATGCTTCTCTGCTCATATATAAAAAGTACTTCAATGTAATTTTGACAAAATGTGTCCCGGGAGTGGTTGAAGTCCTTTTCTTTCTGTTGTGATTGTTGCCATTATAAATAGACAATCATAAAAGAATCAAAGGGGGGACCCTTTTAAAGGCTTACTCCAGGGCCTGATACCTCCCCCCCTACTTTATTTTTCTTAGCCCTAATGCCAAAGGAAAACAAACACTTATCAACGTCCTAATGGTGTTTATTCCCCCATCTGCCTCGGAAGGGTGGCAGGGTGCCAAGCCCTGAGACAGTTCACTAAAGCACCAAGTCAACTAAGGTCAACTCCGTTGTAGGCTATCCCTATGACTTATAGTTGGAGGGCCAAGGAAAGGTTCAGGATTCTAAATTGTATCTTCCCATCTCTGTGCTTTTGCAATACCTGAACAGTTCTTCCCAAGCCCAGTGTAGGTCAGACCCCTTCTATTTGGCCTGTCAAGTCATGAGCACCATTATCTCCCTCAAAAAACAGCCTACTTGAAGATGGTCAAGAGAAAGCGGAATGCATCTTTGCTTCTCTTTGTTCAGAATTCTGACTCTCAACTGCTCAGGCTTGGGCTGTGCTAGCAGGGAATCTGTCAGCCATGTGGCTGGAATCACAACTGTCCCGTGTCTTTCCAATACTATCTCCCACCACCCAGCAGCTAGCAGAAACTCAGGAGTTGTGAAGAGTTGGACTTGTGTTTCACTGTGAACCTTTCATCTTCCGGCAGGTCACTGCTGACCAATGCAGAGGTCAACTGTCCTGTGCAGGTGGGAGGTCCCTGAGAGATCCCACGAGAAGACATGAGCATTTCCTGATGTTCTTCTGTCTCCCTTCCAAGCAGCAAGAAGAAGTAGCTCCACTTTCTCCTCTCCTTTCTTCAAGTCTTAGCATTTTTGGCACCTGAATTGGAACACACGCCCAAAGCAATCTTGTTGGCGGCAAGACTATCCTTCAGTGCTGACTTAATTCATAATGACACAAAGTATATCAGCTGCCCCGATGTGTCTTAGATCCTCTGCAGAGAAGCCTCCCTTATCTTGACAATAGACTTCTTCACGCTAGCTCTAAAAAACAAATAGTACTTAGCAAGGGGAATTGAATATCTTTTTAGACTGAATTCCACCCATTTGGAAGCAGCCTTCAGTGACTGGAGTGAACATTAAAAATCCTCTTGACACCCAGGAAGCATAGAAGGATGGCATTTAGAAGGTTTTCGTAATAATCATCCTTCTCATTTGTATAGAAATTCTTTGTCCGTGTCATCCTCATGTTATTTATTTGGATTTTTTTGTTTATTGTTTATTATTTATTTGATATTATTTGGGCAATGAGTTACAAGCCCACTTGGGAACCTGTAAGTGACTTTACTGAACATACTATACACCTCAGAAATGTCCCTCTGAGGAAAGAGGCACCAGGTTCAAAACCCCAAAGTCACCAGAGGGATTTATCTGCCAACTTTATGCCACATTGTGGAGGGGTGCTTCTGGGGTAGTGACCCCTCTATGAAGACTTCCAGCCAGCCCCAGGCACCAGAGGGACAGCCCTACAGGAACAGATCCTTTGTGCTTAAAGACGCAGGAAGCCATCAGCATACCCCAGAGCCATCTGCAAATGACCTCTTGGTGTGGCCAAAGATATGAATTGAGCAATGACGTCAGTAACTCAGGGATACAATGAGTCTTAGAGTTCTTTGACCATCATATGCATTCAGACAGAACCAAAGTCAAATGAGCCCAGACAAGGAGAGCATATGCTGACCTACCTTCTAGAGAACAATACTGTGTGATGTTTCCTAGCAACCTGCTTCAAAGTTTATCAAACCTTATGACACCCCTACCTATCATCAAAATCCCTTTGGGTGAGTTTTTTTCTTCTATATTGGTTTCAAACAGGTAGGAAAATAAAAAAGAATAAGGTTTACAAAATATTTTAATTAGTAGAGTTGAAGGCATTTTTAAAAAACCATGGCATGCTTTAGACCCTGCTAAGCAAGTGGCAAAGAAAATGCTCTCTGAGTCTGACCAGGTGGTGGCACAGTGAATAGAGCATTGGACTGGGACGCGGAAGACCCAGGTTCAAATCCCCAGAGTCACCAGCTTGAGTGTGGGCTCATCTGGTTTGAACAAGGCTCACCAGCTTGAGCCCAAGGTCACTGGCTTGAGCAACGGGTCACTTGCTCTGCTGTGGCCTCCCAGTCAGAGAACATATAAGAAAGCAATCAATGAACAACTAAGGTGCTGCAGTAAAAAAATGGTGCTTCTCATCTCTCTCCCTTCCTGTCTGTCTGTCCCTATCTCTCTCTCTCTCTCTCTCTCTCTCTCTCTCTCTGTCAAAAAATAAATAAAATAAAAATAAAAAAGAAAGAGCCTGATTGTGGTGGCGTAGTGGATAAAGAGTCAACCTGGAACACTGAGGTCGCCGGTTCGAAACCCTGGGCTTGCCCAGTCAAGGCACATATGGGAGTTGATGCTTCCTGCTCCTCCCCCTCCTCCCTCTCCCCCCTTCTCTAAAATGAATAAATAAAATCTTTTTTAAAAAAAAAAGAGGTTAAAAAAATAATAAAAAAGATAAGAGAAAGAAAAAATGTTCTCGGAACTGAAGTGCTCTACTGTGAATGTGATAACATACTTAAAAAGTTCTACCATCAAGGAGGTTAGTGTACCCCTCTGCATGGGAGTAACTCCACACATATGCTTCCTGAGTCATATTTTTGAAAAAAGTAAAGTTTGGAGCCACTGTTGTCAAGGTGACAAGCTAACACTTGAAAGGCATAATGCACACCTGAGCCCCTCAAGGCGAGAATCAAAGCAAGTCCCTTCACTTTTGCCAACTATGTGCCCTTCACTCCCATCATTTCTCAAGGCGGGGTTTTTATTTTGTCTTTTTTATCCTTCTTCCCAAAGGGCAAAAAGAAATTCCAAAATCAACTTATGAAAGCTAGAAATTTCCTTCACCATCCATTTCTAAATAAAGAACGAATACCGAAAAAAACAACCAAACTTATCATAACTGCTCTCTTTGATTTCCAGCCAAACCTTCCAAACGTGATGAGGAGATGGGTAGAATCTGATTTTTATGTCGAAGGCTGATTAAGCCCATTTGTAAATAGGCATCTCCGTGTCTTTTTGTATTCAAAGCCTTATTTTCTCTATATTTGGGCAGAGCTCCCTGGAGGGACTGGGAATCACCACCTCCATGGATGAACTCTGACATAGACCAGACAAAGTCATAGCGGAGCAGAGGCCAGAGCTCCACCATGAAACTGTGCTGTATTATTTCATTTTTCAAACTTACGCATCCATTCTCCTATAGCCCTTTCGTTGGGTGATTTATGCTCAGTTGATTTTGCTACAGGCCTGGAATGTTTACACAAAGTCTTAATAGACATTTACTTTGGAAGTTACATTGTGAGATAGAATCAAGGATTTGGCCCATTGCCCGCGTCAGAATGGAAGGCCACCTGGAAGTTAATGATCGCTTTGTGAAGACCAGAAGCATGTAACAGAAGGTTCCAGAAGAGTGGAGACTTCATGTAATAACCACATTGCCTTCAGACATCCACTGTTGGAATTACTGTGGAGAAAGTCATGTGTAAATAGACATCCCCAGACTGAAATATCCAGGATTACAAGTCTTCAATACCTTAGTACTTTAATATCATACTTTGTACTGCATCTTACAGTTTATATATGGTTTTATGTAACATCCAAATTAATGTTCTCCAAAAAGATACCTGTGACCTCAAATGCAGGTTAGTCTGTTTCAAATATTTGATACATGCTGAATTCACCTTTGAGGCAAATATGAAAGAATTACAACTTATTTTACAGATGTCAAAACTGAGCCTCAGAAAGGGCTAGCAACCCACATGATGTGGAATCGCAAAAAAAAAAAAAAAAAAAAAAAAAAAAAACACAGCCCTGTTGTCAATGTAACCACTTGCCCAGAGCTGTTTTAATTAAGCTATTCATTTTTTCTATGATTCAACCAAACCCCACTTACCAAACAGCGTTAACATCGTTGGGCTGAGGCAGAGTAAAGGATAAACATAAACATAATCGCCTTGAGATTATAACCTAATTTGAGGTAAATGTGTTTCTTAAAGAAAGAAAGATGATAGTAGCTTTATTTGTATACCTCCCAAAATGGGAACAACCCAAGTGCCTAAGCAGAAGAATGGATAAACGAGTTACAGCACAGTCTTACAAAGAACAACTACTCAGCAACGCAAAAAAATGAGCTGCTGCTACCCCTAACAACATGGATGAGCAGTCAGACATAATGAGGAGTGGGATAAGCCAGACACCAAGGGCATGCTCTCTGATTCCATTCACACGAGTTCAAGGGAAGAGGTAAATAGGTATTGACTAGCAATGAGGTCCAAACAAACTTACTGAGGGAGATAAATGTCCTGGAATTTGTTCCAGGTGATGGTTAATCAGGTATATACATATGTAGCAATTCATTGAGTTTAGTCTTCAAATCTGTGAATTTTACTGTATCCTAGTCATGCCTCCATAATAAAACAAGGGTGGGGGGGAAGGAGACAATGAGAATGGTATCATGCACTGTTAGACTGAAGGACAAAAATAGAACAAATGGTCTTTGCCCTGGAAGAGCTTATTTATCAAACCAAAAATAGAAAATGCCAAGATTTCCTCTTCAGAACAAGAGGACTGCCAACTTACATGCTTTTACACTCTTTTCTACAGAACTTCCTCTTGATCCGCCTTTCATCATGCCCACTTCAGTCACCTCTGCTTGGCAACCTCACCTCACCTCACATACCTTAGAGGAAACAGGAGAACATGTTGCACAAGTTGCCTTGGTAACCAGAGTTTTCATATGGCTGGCTCTTGGGCTCTGTCTTCCTTGCCCCACCCTCCTGATTCCCACCACTCCTTGACATGCTGTTTGCCTGACTTCCCTGCACCTTTCTGTTAAACCCTCCATGGGCTGGGTCGCCCTCCCGCCAATGTTCATTTCTCTCTTTGACTTCTGACCTACTGCTTATTCTGAGCTTGTGCAGTTGTTTGCATCTAATTTTTAGCAGGCTTCAGTGTTTCTAAGCCACCATCTTGCTTAAAGCTCACACCCCTACCTCTTCACTATCCTCTGATGGAACACTCTAGGCAGGTTTACTCCGGCAGCTACAAAAATTCCTTTATGAACAGAGAATTCTTTTATGTTTTTTTCTTCGGTGATCTTTGAACTTTATATTGGCCACATGCTCCCCAAGGGGTGGTCCACTTCTGCTGCCTTAATGCC
This sequence comes from Saccopteryx bilineata, assembly GCF_036850765.1. Taxonomy (NCBI): domain Eukaryota; kingdom Metazoa; phylum Chordata; class Mammalia; order Chiroptera; family Emballonuridae; genus Saccopteryx; species Saccopteryx bilineata. The sequence continues at coordinate 178,200,929 of NC_089495.1, forward strand.
TCAGAACTTTGGTGGCATTGACCTCAGACACCACTTTGCTCTTCGCAGTCCTGCAGGTGGTAGTCTTCTGGGTGGACTGCATGAGGTGGCTGTGTCTCGGGCGCCACCAAGATCAAGTCCCTCCCCTTCTTCCAGCAGGCAGCGGTAGGTGGCGATCTCAGCCCCCAGCTTGACGTTGATGTTCAGCGGGGCCTCCTAATCCTGGGCCTGATGCTGCCCCTCTGCCTGGGGCTGGCCAGCTGACTTCAGGTGCGGCAGGATCCTGTTGAATTACTCTCTTTTCATGGCATAGCACGTCTCCACCTCCCTCAGGCTGTCCTCTAAACTGGCCTTCAGACTTCTCATGGAGTCCAGCTCAATCTCCAAGGGCTGGACCATACATCTTAGCTCCATGAGCATGATCCCAGTAGCTGTTGCCTCAGTGCAAAGTGACCACTGTGATGCTCTCCTTAATCTGCTGAGACCACTACTTCCCCAGATCCTCTAGGATCTTCCAAGCCAGCTTGTCATACTGGGCCATCATGATCAGGACCTTGCTGAGGTCCTGAGATTTGGGGGCATCCAACACCACAGTCAACCCAGAGTTGGTGGCCTTATTTTGTAGACCACTTACTTCTTCCTCGTGGTTCTTCTTCATGAAGAGCAGCTTCCTGAGAGCCTAAGTCTCTGTCTCCAGCTGCAGCCAAGTGATATTGATGCCATCAAGACCTTTTCAGAGACTAGTCACCCTCCCCAGACTGGCATATGGCCAGCTATCTCATACTTGACTCTGCAGTTATTAACAGCAAGAAGGGCACTGTCAATCTGCAGTGCCCATCTTTGGTCTTCAATGATCTTGAAATAATGCCCCCCAGCCTTTCACCTGGGGCCCGTTCTTCTCCAGGTGTCCTGGATTTAATTATCCAGTCTTCGAGTATCAGCCCGAGGCTTTTTACCCTCTCCAAGTATGAGGCCAGGCAGTCATTTAGGCATTGCATAGTCTCCGCCTTATTGTGGATGCCGCCTATACCCACCAGCCCCCTGGCCACCCCAAGGGCCAGGCTCCCAGGGCCCCCGTCCGCACCTCCCCCCGAAGCTAGTGGAGCCAGACCCAGAGATTCAGGATCCTGGGTCCCTGGTGCCCACACAGACACTGGCCACACTGCTGGCTGGCTGGCCCAGTGGCTGGGTGACTGCACGGAGCCCAGGGTCTGGCAGTTTGTGGAGCAGCTGGGGCAGATGCTGAAGATCATGTTGCTCAGGAAGGAAGGTGAGAAACCAAGCCTCAGGTCTGAGCCTGATGAATAACCTGGATGAATAACTTTTCCTCTACTCCCAAACCTTTTAAGTTAGATGAGATTTATCAGGCTATTAATTATTAAAGTAAAATATTTGTAGTCAGGGGTTAGAATGCTCTCCATCAGAAAGCATGAGAAGGGAGAAGGGTTTATACTGTGAAAAAGGTCACAAACTGGACACGTATCTACTTCTGTTTGGAAGCTTTTTGTCTCATACTTGACTCTGAATCTACTAGCAGCATTGGTGCCCAATGACAAAAGGGGCCCCTCACCCCCACCCCTGCAAGGCCGTCCTAAATTGAACTGCCTGCGTTGACTGCCAGTTAAAGAAGTCACTTCTGGGCAAGAATTAAAAATTACTCAGGAGCCAACATGTGATCCTATACTTGGACCTGGTTCCCATGTTGACCCATGCAGCTTCGTCCATCACCCCCATCCCATTATCACCTCCCTGTCCAGGCTGCTAGGGTGGTCACAGGACAGCAGATCATAACAGTGATGTGTTGGGCTGATTTCATTTTTCCAAAAGGAGAGAGAGTTAAAAAGAGAACCTGGCTCAGGGTTTAGACCAAGTATCCAAGACTAAAAGCTCAGTAGTGAGAGGCAGGGGATGGGAAAAAATTGGTGAGATTTCTGCAGCTTATGTTACTGCCCTTGGGTGATTTCCAAGACCAGCATCATGAGCATGTGACTCAGGCAGTCGCACAGGGTTCATGCTTCGAAGGGCCCCACACTTGGTTTCAGGCTCTGTTATTACCATCTTGAAATTGTTAATAATTGTTGAACAAGGACCTTGCATCTTCGTTTTTGCTCCAGGACCTGCAGATGACATGGTCGGCCCTGATTGTTTCGGCTCAGTTAGCAGCAAACTAAACATCACTAGTTATTTTTAAATACTCTGCTTTGATGAGCCTTCTCTGCAGCAGATTTGAGCTGATAAACTGAGAGGCGCGCACACCACACTCAAATATCTATGGAGATCACTGATTTCTGTGTGTAATTGAAGGAAGTTATGTCAGTTGGATTTCCAGGCTGGGATGTTCTCCACCAAAACTGGGAAAAAAAATAAGGAAGTCTCTACAAATTGAAGGTCAAGATCACAGTTAACAAAGTAGAACTTCAAATAAAAGGTTCATCCCTGGCTTGGATGAGGCATTATACATACACTGACTGCTTTGAAAATATTCCCTCAGTCGTAACTGCCAATGGAATACACAAGTAACCTGAAAAATACCCAGTCCATCGTTTGTAAGAAGTAGGATGTGGTAATGTGGCTGAACTGCGTTACAAATCAACTTCTGGCAGTGATACAATGAAGTAAAAAGAGGAATTCAGGTAATTCACCAAATAATGATTTCTTCTCTCTCTCTAAAGCTTAATGATACGTTTCCAGAGAGGCCCATCTGGTACCTTGTTATTCCTCAGACTTTCTCTGTGTTCTCAGATCAAGCCCTTCTAAACTCTTTCCTCCTCTGTAAAGTCTTCCCTGGATATTCAGGAGCAATTTAGAGAGGGGTTTTCCACCTTTCCTGTCTCCTCTTCTTTCAATAAATCTCTGAGCATCATAGAAGCTCTCCCGGCCCTGGTCAGCATCAGAGCCAATGGGACTGGGGCAGAGTGAGCAGAGAAGATGGACCTTGGTAGCTGGGCTCAGTGTCTGGCTGCAACCCCTTTCATCACCCCACCCCACCCCGAGTCTTCCCTGTCACGGAATTCACCACCACAGGCTTCTCCACTACCTCCATTCTCCTCCAGGTCTATTTCCTCCCCTGCCCCTTCTCAACGATGACCTCCCCACCTACTTCCCTGGGAAAATTGAGAACATCTGATGAGCACTCCCACAAGTTTCCTCCCAACTCTTTAAGTTTTCTTTGGATCATCACCCAAACATTTTTCCTTCCCGCCCATCTTGGAAGAAACATTCCCTGCCACATGGGCAGGTTAACCCCTTCACCCACCTCCTATGATGCTGGGGCCTCCCTCTCGTGACAATGGTCTCTGTTTTCCTTCTCCACCAGCTACTTGTTCATTTCCTAAACACGTGCTCAAATCTCCTCATCCTAAAGGAAACAGACACACAAACACCGTTAATACCCCCTCTGGATCTACTCTCCTCCCTTGGCCAGTCTCCCTCCAAGTCTTCTGCTTCCTATTCTCTCTTTTATCTCTCAATAAAACAAGGTATTTTCTAAACCACCATCCAGCACGAAGTTTAGAAGGCTCCAAACAAATGGAAGGCTCATTCCTCAGTCTCACGAATCCCAGCTCTTCCTCTCTCCTGTCTTTTGAAATTGTCTTTGCAAAGGTCAGACTAAACCAAAGGCTTGGGTTTGATGCCCTGCCGCCTATATCCCCCATGAAATGCTCATCTTTCAGTGCGAGCCCTTGTCTTTGTTTTCTGTGATATTGGTCCCCTTCCGACTTCTTTCTACCGCACATTTCAAGTGTCTTTTAGGGTTTCTCCCCCTATTCTATGTCCATCACTAAATGGAGATTATTCCCCAAAATAACAGCCTTGGCCTGTTCTCCGCTCACGGCACTATTTTTATCCCATGAGGCTCCCATCCTCACTGTGTGCTTCCCAAACGTAAAGCACTTCCTCGGACTCACTCTAAAATTCCAGACCACATCTCTAACACCTGCTCACCATGCCAGCCACTTGCCTGACATTCTTCTAAGCGTGACCCACTGACTCTGCAAACTTGGCTGAACTAATGCTGAATTGAGATGACAAAGGGAACGACTTTGCCTAACTTTTAGGAATCTTCATATATAATTGTTGCTGGGGGCAGGAACTGCTGTCAGTCTAAGTCTCCACAGGCCTGAAGGTAAAAGCAAACGATGATTTTACCTGGCCGGGGGAAGAATGTGAGAAAGGGCAAGGCCAGCTCCTGACCCAAAGCAGCCAAGTCACACCCACTTCTGTGCTGGGAGCCACATGTTGCCTCCTCGTCCTCTTAAAGTTTACACTGTGCAAGGCACTGATAACAGATATAGACATCACCCCAAACTAGACAAACATCGCTTGTACACCTAGAGATAGAAAATTAAGTACTTATTTTGGCTGCAAGTCAAGGCACAATGGCACTGCGTGAAGCAGGAAGTGACGGGGTATCTGGCTCGAGCAGAGTGGATTAAGAAAAGCTGTGACCTCTTTTCCACTTATTGTTCGCACTGTAAATGCTTTACTTCCATCAATTAAAAGGCGCATGTGGACTCTGTCCTTTCAATTACTTGTAGGTTTGTTAAGCATTTGTCTGTGATCAAGACTCACTTTTCTTTTCAGCATGAGTGCCCGGACCTGCTTTCCGGAGCATGACATCCCCAGCTCCCAGGGTGCACTGCGAGCAGTATTCTCCTGGAAGGGACTGAGGCTAACAGTTCTCTCCTGAGTAAGAGAAGTTAACAACAGTTAATAGAGTTTTGGCTATGCACATGTCCCACCACCCACTAGAGGGGAAGAAAAAATATATATCTCTCTTTTGAACAAAGAAGAATAAAGAAAAGCTCTCTTCCCGCACCAGAAGCCTGGACTCCCCATCCAGGGCCTCCTGGGAATTCCAGGCCTCACCCTGAAATCGGGGAGGCCTGAGCCCTTGGGATGCGCACCACCCCTCTGGGCATGAGCCGCAGCTTTCACAGCTTCCGAGTAGCCTAATCTGTTCCATATTCCGAGAGGAAGGGAAAGGTAATCATCCTCACACAAACAGCCACTCCATGCTTACTTTCCCACTCACATCCGCTTGGAAATGAGATGGGGGGGGGGTCTGCCCTCTCTGGTGGTGCTGGCTCCTTGGCCTTTCTTGATCAAGGCCCCTGCTGTGGCAGTGAGCCATGTACACAGCGGCCACCCCCGAAGAAAGCAGGGAGCTGTGGACTTGCCTTCTCCCAGCTTAAAAGGAGTATCTGATCAAAGCCAGGCCAGAGCTGTTGAAGAAGTAGATCAAGAACAAGAAGAAGTGAATACCCTTAAAGATGAGCAATTATAGGGAAGCCTTTATAGAGAGAAACACAATTAAATGATTTCATTACATTCCCCTAACTTCCATGTTGTATCATTTTAATTAAAAACTGTATTCACTTCCTCCAGTGAGGAAGCTGCAATTAAAAGTAGACAACCCATTTGAGAAATTTCCAGGGCATAATATAAAGCAAGTACTGTTCCCACCAGTCCTAGCCGTTTCTCTGTCTACTAAACCTAGTGTTCTTAACTGGGCCATCTCCATTGAATAGGAAATACTTACTCTACTTCTGGGATATCTCCCAAATCCAGTCCCTGCTCACCCACTTCACCTTTTATTTATTTATTTTTTAACTCAAAGCGTTATTATTTCTTGGCTAGAATATTACAGTTTTTGGTCAGGTGGTCCTTCTGCCTCATCTGCCCCATAGTTGCTTCTCCACACCACAACTGGAGAATATTGGAATACCAAAATTGCCTTTCAAAGGTTTCCCACTTTGAATGAAATCTAAGTTTTTCACTTAGCCTGCAGAATTAACCTGCCCCGTTGCCTCACATGGACCCTCACACCCTCTCATTCTCCTGCTCCCTCTGGTTCAGCATACCGGCCTCCCTGGCTGTCCTTCCATGACACCAGGCTCGTTTCCACTGTCCTACATTGGGTTTCCTAGAGACTGGTGTGGAGATTCTTCTGCATGTGGTTTTTTGAAGGGAGGATCTCAGGGCCAAACAGGAAGAAAATGAGAGGAGCAGAGTCATCATTTGCCCCTCAGTTCAACTGTCACCTTTTCTGAGTGGCCATGGCTGGCCATCGAGCTGAATTAGCCACATTACCCTGCCACTTAGTCAATCTCATTATTCTATAATATTCTTTTCCACTACCTGAAATAATGTTTTTTTATTGGCTGTTTCACCTTCTATAGTGTAAAGTCTTTAAGAGCAAAGGCCCTGTTGGTTCACCTGTCTAGTGGTAAAGTCAAAAGATTCTAGAGTCAGACATCCTGGTTCAAATTCTGACTCCACTGTTTACTATGTCAGCTGGAGCCAGCTAACTTCTGATAGTGCCAGATTAATAGGTTATTGTGAGAAATTAATGACTTTATTTAATCAAGTGCTTAAAATAGTGTCTGACACATGTTGCTAAACTAGATGACTGATGAATGAATGAATGAATGAATGAATGAATGAACAAACAAAATAATCCTGTGGCAATACAAGCTGCCACCTTGCTTTGTTTATATGATATGCATCAAAAGCCATAAGCATTGATTGCTCTGATTTTTATTTACCTGTAAACGCGACACAAATTCTTATGCTCTTTTTCAGCCATCAGTAGGCATACAAAATATTCATATTACTTTTTGTTTCTGCATCATGGTCAAACCAGCCATTGCTCCCACTTTGACTGCCCTCATTGCAAATCTATAGATTTAAAACTTCGATTTCCTGGGCTGCAGCATGCTAAATCTTAAAGGCAAGGGCCTCACCCACCCACCCCCCAAGCTTCAGCAGTCACTGTTCCAACAACTCTTACCCATTGTTACCCTCAGGCCAACCCTGCCATGTGATTAAATAAACTGACTGCATCAAAAGGAAAGGAAGCTTTCAGTAAACTGCAGCCACCGAATGAGCTGTGGTTTTGTCTGTGGCCTGGATGAAATGGGTAAGGGAGCAATTAGCCCAACTCCACTCTGAGAGAGGTTTTATGGGAAGTAGGAAACAGGGACAGTCATTAACCAAGTATAAACTGACCACGTTCTGTAAGCAGGCACTGTAGGGAACATAAAGATGACCCATGACACAAGATTAGATGAAAAAAAAAATTAGAGACCCAGTTCAAAAAGCATTTGTAATGGGGGGTGGGGGGGAATCACTTTATTCACCTAAAAAGTTTTTTAAGAAGAGTATTGTATTTGTTTGGATAAAAAAAAGTCTGCTAGGACATTTAGGATTTATGAAAGGACACCCAGAATCAGTGTAGGATACTGAGCTGTTATGGAGAAACAAGACAATGCGTTTGCCCTGAGGGAGAAGGAGGAGAGCAATGCAGAAGAAATGAGGGGGCAGGGAACAAAGGGAAAAGAGAGAAGTCATTACCACCATCCACCTTGTCCATGACCCCAACCTTCTGGGAGGTGCCCAAACCCAACAGTGCCTGGTATGAAGGAAGTTTTTGTATAAAGCAGTGAAGAGTCCGGGTTTCCAAACCAGCCAGCTTAAAGTAACAGAGCAGTAACACCCACCCTATAGTGACAGGAGCTGTCGGAGCTGAAGGAACCTCAGGAGAGCACTGGTATTTGCATGGGAGGTGGTTTCCAGGAAGTTACACGAAGTTAGTTCAGATCTCCAAGTGATGGGGGGCGGGGCTCTTCAAACATCTACATACTCTTGTCTTCAAGCAAAAGGTACAGGGTAGATACCTATATCTTAATGACAATCTCAGTGGCCCTGTTTTCAAATATGACTTAGAATCTTAATCACACCCCCCACTCTAAGACAGTGAACCATTATAAGCAGCTGCTGAAGTCTCAGAGGTCACACAGAGAGGGCCAGGCTTGTGGAGATCACCCAACATCTCTTCTCCTTCTAGGTACTCTTCCTAGGTGAGGCCACTCATTCTCTTAGTTTCAAACCCCAGCTGTAGTCTGAGGAATCTTCGGCTCCAATTCCCCTCTTATGCTCTAGAACTGCATTGAAACCTACAGTTGCCACCAGCCACATGTGGCTCTTATGCACTTGAAATGTAGCTAGTATAACCGAGCAACTAAATTTTTAGTTCAATTGCACTTATTTAGATATTTTTTTTTTTAATTTTTATTTATTTATTTATTTATTACAGAGACAGAGAGTGAGTCAGAGAGAGGGATAGACAGGGACAGACAGACAGGAACAGAGAGAGATGAGAAGCATCAATCATTAGTTTTTCATTGCGTGTTGCAACACCTTAGTTGTTCATTGATTGCTTTCTCATATGTGCCTTGACAGCGGGCCTTCAGCAGACTGAGTAACCCCATGCTGGAGCCAGCGACCTTGGGTTCAAGCTGGTGGGCTTTTCCTCAAACCAGATGAGCCCGCACTCAAGCTGGCGACCTCGGGGTCTCGAACCCAGGTCCTCTGCATCCCAGTCCGACGCTCTATCCACTGCGCCACCGCCTGGTCAGGCTAGATATTTTTGTTAATAATTCAATTATTGGAATGATTTTGCTTACGTTTGGAACAATTTAAGTATGTAAATCAACTATAGTCACCGTGTTTGACATTGGATGCTGAGACCTTATTCATTTTATGGCTGAAAGTCTCTACACTTTTAACAATCTCTCTTAATTCCTTCACACCCCAGCACCTAGTCACCATTTCCCTACTTTCTGTCTCTATGAAGCTGACTTTCCTTTTATTTTTTTTATTTATTTATTCATTTTACAGAGGAGAGGGAGAGACAGAGAGAGAGAAAGAGGAGAGACAGAGAGAGAGAAGGAGGGAGGAGCTGGAAGCATCAACTCCCATATGTGCCTTGACCAGGCAAGCCCAGGGTTGCGAACCGGCGACCTCAGCATTTCCAGGTCGACGCTTTATCCACTGCACCACCACAGGTCAGGCCAGCTGACTTTCCTTTTAGATTCCACATATAAGTGATACATATGGTGTCTTTCTCTGACTGGCTTATTTTCCTTATCATAGTGCCTCGAGTTCCATCCATGCTGTCACAAATGGCAGGACTTCCTCCTGCATGCCGAAATGATATTTTGGATATATATTTGATTAACTAGCAATAAAGTTCACTTCATCCATTTCTTTTTCTTTGTTTTATTGTGGCTACTAGAACACTTAAAATTATATCATATATGTGTCTCACATTATTTTTATATTGGACAGCACTGCTCTATAGAACCAAATAGCCACATCTCCCCTTGATCTTTCCCAAGCGTCTCAAACTAACATACCCCAAATTAATCATCTTTCGTTTCCCTCACCGCCTCAAACCTCTCTCTCTCTCTTAGAATTTCCTAAATGCCTTCTTTCAACTGAATGCACTGGAAAAGTATGGAAATTATCCTTGATGCTGAGACATCAATATCACCTTCAACATCCCATACTCTACTCACTCTGCAAAGACAGGGACAGTGTCTGTCTAGATTATGACTGCATCCCTCCCCTGCAAAGCACAGCACGTGGTAGGCTCTAATAAAAAACTTTTTTTTTTTTTTTGTATTTTTCCGAAGCTGAAAACGGGGAGAGACAGTCAGATAGACTCCCGTATGCGCCCGACCGGGATCCACCCGGCACGCCCACCAGGGGGCCACGCTCTGCCCGCCAGGGGGCGATGCTCTGCCCCTAAGGGGCGTCGCTCTGTTGCGACCAGAGCCACTCTAGCGCCTGGGGCAGAGGCCAAGGAGCCATCCCCAGTGCCCGGACCATCTTTGCTCCAATGGAGCCTCGCTGCGGGAGGGGAAGAGAGAGACAGAGAGGAAGGAGAGGGGGAAGGGTGGAAAAGCAGATGGCGCTTCTCCTGTGTGCCCTGGCCGGGAATCAAACCCAGGACCCCTTGCACGCCAGGCCGACGCTCTACCACTGAGCCAACTGGCCAGGGCCTAAAAAACTTTTTAAATGAATGAATGAGATGTCAAATGAATGGATGATTCACCCCAGGCACAGTTCAAAAAACAAAGTACACACAACACATGGAAGCGGAGAAGAGACATTCCAGCGCTCGTCCCTAGAGCTGCCAACCTTGAGGAACAGGAGGAAGTCAGAGTGCCCCAAGCAAGGATATGGAGTGGAGTCCTGAAAGGGAAGAGTCAGCAGCGCCCTATGCAAGGCCGGGCAGGGGGGTAGGGGGACAGCTGGAGAATGCCAAGGCAGTGAGGATCTGCCCTTTGGATTGGGGGGTGGGGTTAAAGCGGCCTCATTAGACCACTCGCTATTCAGCTTTGCAGTGTGGCCTCTTTGCTGTGAAAACCTGGAAGAGGAATTATAAAAATAGCAAATATATCAGCAAAAACAAGCGCTGGTGAGGATGTAGAGAAAAGGGAACCCTTGTGCACTGGTGGTGGGATAGTAAATTGGTGTGGCCACTATAGAAAACAGTATGGAGTTTCCTCAAAAAATAAAATAATAGAACTACCTTATGACCCAGTGATCCCATTCCTGGGTAATTATTTGAAGAAAAGAAAAAGCATTAATTCGAAAAGATATGCAAACCCTTATGTTTGTGGCAGCATTATTTACAATAGCCAAGGTAGAAGCAACCTCAGGGTCTATATATATAGACTATTACTCAGCAATAAAAAAGAATGAAATCTTGCCATTTGCAGCAACATGGATAAACATTAAGTGTATAATGTAAAGTGAAATAAGTCAGACAGAAATAAGCCAATGCTGTATGATTTCACTTATATGTGGAATCTAAAAACCAAAATAAGTGAATAAACAGAAACAGACACTTAGATACAGAAAATAAGCTAGTGGTTGCTAGAGAGGGGGTGATTGAAAAATAGAGAAAGAAAGAAAGAGAAAGAAAAAGAAAGAAAGAAAGAAAGAAAGAAAGAAAGAAAGAAGGAAGGAAGGAAGGAAGGAAGGAAGGAAGGAAGGAAGGAAGGAAGGAAGGAAGGAAGGAAGAAAGAGAGAGAGGGAGAGAAAGAAAGGGAGGGAGGGAAGGAGGGAGGGAGGGAGAGAAAGAAAAAGAAAAAAGGAAATAAAGAAAAGCTATAATGTAATCTGGCATTCAATAGAATGCAAAGAAAAATAAAGAAACATAAAAAAAGAAAAGACATCAAGTCTAGGCCAGCAGCAGCCATGGTGAATTAAGTAGAGAGCATCGACTGAACCGTGGCAGAAATTGGTTAGCGGGGGCAAGCGAAGAACGTGGTGAAGAAAGTCTGGCTCATTCCAGAACAATTCAGGCATGTAAATCTATTTTTTCATGCATAAGTTTTTCAATTGTAAACAGAGATTCAGCATCAAAATTGAGATGCGTTATACTGGAGAATATGCACAGCATTTAGAAGATTTCGGCTGAACACTCCCTGGGACAACAACAAGAGAACAGTGACAGTAGCTAACATTTATACAGTTATACAGCACCTACTATGGGCCAGGAGCTACTTTAAGTATTCTCTCTTCTTCTTCTTCTCTTTCTATTTACATATGTGCATGTGTGGTTTACATATATTTGAGTGGTTGTATATATGTATATATTAGATTAATCCTCATAGCAACCCTATAAAATTGTAGTCACTAGCACCCCATTTCACAGATGAGGAAAATGAGACACGGATTTGGGATTTGAACCCAGGCTGTCAGTTTCAGGGTCTGGATTTTTAATCAGCATGATATCCATCAATAATAAGTCAGTGATGAGAGGGATAAATCCTAAATTTAAGTGCACTGAGTCAGACCTAGGGTCTAGGGTTCTGTGTCAGACAGGTTTATCCAAGGTGCATATTTCTGACAAGAAAAGAAACACAAATTCACAAATTCTTTTCTTGCTTCATTCTAACCACATTCATTCACTCCTGTATTGGACATGTGGATTTTTTAAACCTCTTTCTTAACTGTATTTCTAGTCATTGTAGCTTCTTCTTGAGAAAAGAACTTGACTTCTACGCTTTGCTACTATTGCAAATTTAAAAGCTATGCAGGGAAATTGGTATCTTTCAGAAAATAGAGCACAAATTATCAGTTAACAAGGTGAGAATTAGGTTTTCCATTCCTACCTCCCTGTGCCTTCAACTGAGGAATGAATCCGGCTAAGCGCAGATCTGTAAGAAAACATGGAAGAGGGTCCTCAATTGGCAACGTGGAGAGAGAAGGGGAGGGGTGCATTGGTGACCTGACATAGTTCCAATCCGGATAATCTTGCCAAAAGTTAGAATTGCAACAAATAAACAGACGCATGCTGCTGTCCCTGGTCAAGTCATTCTCAATTCGTAAAGGACGTATTTTGCCAATATCTTTTTATTCCTATTACATAACAAATACAATGTTGCAGTGATTTAAAAAACAAACAAATAAACACTAAAAAGGAAAGAAACAAAACAAAACCTCTGATAATGCCACTGTCCCCAAATCAAACTTTTTGGGAAAGAGAGACATGGAAGGGACAAGATGTCTATCTTCAAATATGTAAAGGAGATGAGTGTGGCAGAGACTTCCCTGGCTTTGACCATTACACCAGGACAAGTGTCAGTGGGAGGCCATTCAAGGAAGATCTCAAATCAATAAAAGAGAACTTTTTCTAGCCATTAGGGCTGGTCAAAATCTGAATTGTCTCCTTTGCATGGTTTTGAGCTCCAGTTTAGAGAAATAAAGACATCAACCAAAGATTCTTGACCATCCATATTAGATTGACTTTGAAATCAGTGATTTCTAAAATTCCTTCCAACTCTAAGGTTCTATGTTCTTAGTATCACTAATATGTTTTATTGGGATATCATTTATATACCATAAAACTCAGCACTTTAAAGTATACAGTTCAATTATTTCTAGTATACAGTATTTTCAGAAACGTGCAACCATTACCATTATCCAATTTCAAAACATTTTAATCACCTCCCAAATAAACTTCATACTCATTAGCAGTCACTCCTAATTTCCCTTCCCTCAACCCTTGGCAGTCAGAAATTTTCTTTCTGTTTCTATGGATTTGCCTGTTCTGGACATTTGATATAAATGGAAACGTACAATATTAGCCATTGCATATTGTTTCTTTTACTTAACATAAGGCTCATGCATGACTCAGTACTTTGTTCATTTCTATGATTGAATAATATTCCATTGTATGAACATACCATATTTTCTTTAACCACACGTTTATTGATGGACATTTGGTTATTTCCATTTTTGACTATAAACTTGTGTGCACAAGTTTTTGTTTGGATATATGTTTTCAATTCTCTTGGGGTATAAACCTAGGATTGGAATTGCTGGGTCATATGGTAACTAAATTTTAACATATTGAGCAACTGTTGGACTGTTTTCCAAAGCAGCTGCATCATTCTACATTCCTGTTAAGAATGTATAAGAGTTTCTACTTTTCCACATCTTAGCCAACAGTTGTTATTGTCTGTCTTTTTTATTATAACTATTGTCGTGGGTGTGAAGTAGTATCTCTTTGTGGTTTTGATTTGCATTTTCTTTTTTCTTTTTTTTTATAATTTTTATTTCTTTATTTATTCATTTTAGAGAGAATAGGGAGGAGCAGGAAGCATCAACTCCCATATGTGCCTTGACCAGGCAAGCCAGGTTTTTTTTTTTTGTTTTTTTTTTTTTACTTTTTTTATAATTTTATTTTTTTAATGGGGTGACATCAATAAATCAGGATACATATATTCAAAGATGACAAGTCAAGGTTATCTTGTCGTTCAATTATGTTGCATACCCACCACCCAAAGTCAGATTGTCCTCCGTCACCCTCCATCTTGTTTTCTTTGTGCCCTTCCCACCCCCTATCCCTCTCCCATTCCCCCCTCCCCCCCATAACCACCACACTCTTATCAATGTCTCTTAGCAAGCCAGGGTTTTGAACCGGCAACCTCAGTGTTTCCAGGTTGACGCTTTATCCACTGCGCCACCACAGGTCAGGCAGATTTGCATTTTCTTAATGACTAATGGTTTTCAGTATTTTTCTATGTGTTGATTAGATGTTTGTAAATTTTCTTGGGAGAAATGTTTATTTCAATACTCTGCTCATTTTTTAATTGAGTTGTCTTTTTACTGTTAAGTTGTAATAGCTTTTTCTATATTCTGAAAGATCACTAATATATCTTTCACTATAAGTAAATCTATTTGAAACCTGGGAAAATAAACTAACTTTCTAGGGACAAATTAGCAAAGTTGAAACAATTTGAGGTAGGAAAATCTAATGTTAATAGCCAAGGAAAAAACTATAAACATTTAGATACGGTGACCTCCCCATCTTTCCTATGTCCTTCCCAACCTACACTCCCTAAAACCCAGAAGTTACCAGGATCAGCTGGTTTAAAGGGTGCTTTTTTCCAAAGAGATTTTTGAAAGCAGTTTTTTCCTATAGTATAGAACGTGTTCTCAAATCCGAAGAAAGGATGTTTCCTAGTTCTTTTAATGAAGAGAACATAAAAAGTAATACTAAAATCTGAGGACAACAGCCTAAGAAAACAAAATAAAGCAAAGTTATTTATAAATATTGATATGAAAAGTTCCTAAATTAAATAATAAATGCAATTTGGCAGTGCATTAACCAAATAAATTATTACTTATGAAAATCACAAGATGATTCAATTATGAGAAGCCAATATAATTTCAAATGCAAATGACTAAAAGAATTCAATAATTCAGAAAAGGCATTGAATAGAAACAATATTTATTTCAATTTCTAACAATCTCTTTAAGACCTGTAAACTGAACAACAATACTACCCTTACATTCTCTTGTAGGTTAATATTAAAACATCTGCAGCTATAAAAAAGATGGCAAGGATGTAAGAAAACAAAACATCCATCACACTCCTGTTGGGAGTTTAAACTGGCCTAATCACTTTGAAGAACAATTTGGCAGTATCTAGCAAAACTGAAAGTCTACATACTGTGACCAAGCTAGTCTATTCTAGAGAAGGCCTTGCATGTTTGTAAACAAACATGTCCAATTGTTTCGATTGCAAAGCTTTTTAAAATAGAGGGAAAACTCTAAATTATATCTATAAAAAATAAATAAATAACATTGGGTATATTCATACACTGGAATACTGTACAACTGTTAAAATAATGTTAACTCTCTCTACTCTATCTTATAGTTGTAGTTCCACACAAAATGTTGAATGGAAAAAAGCAAGTTTCAGATGATACACATCTAGATATTTATGTCCAGTTTTCAAACCAAAAAATAAACATTACATATTATTTGTTGAGACATACATATGTAAGTGTATTAAAATGGAGTGAAAAAGATACAGGCTCAGTTCACATTTTTACTTTGGGTTTGAGACACGAGGAACAAATTGTGGGCGGAGAACAAAGACAACTTTGTAATGCTTTATTTCTTTCATTTATATTGAGATGAAGCAAATGGAGCAAAATCTTTCCAATTCTCAGTTCTGGATGGAATTGTATAAATATGTGTCATTATTCATATTTCTCAGAACAAAAAATTCCCATAGTAAATTAAGAATAGAAAGTCCCTTAATAATATATATATACATGTTGTAATGTACAGTATATATATACTATATATATATATATTTCAGAACAAAGGTCTGCATCATTCTTAATGGTGAAACATTAGAAGTATGTATATCAAAAAAGTGTTTAAAATAAGCATACACGACTGATAGTCTAGAAGTTCTAGCTATTAAATTAATTGATTAACGCCTGACTTGTGGTGGCGCAGTGGATAAAGCGTCAACCTGGAAACGCTGAGGTTGCTGGTTCAAAACCCTGGGCTTGCCTGGTCAAGGCACATATGGGAGTTGATGCTTCCTGCTCCTCCCCCCTTCTCTCTTTCTCTCTCTCTCTCTCTCTCCCCTCTTTATAATGAATAAATAAAAAAAAATCTTTAAAAAAATTTAATAAAATTAATTAATTAATTGATCAAAATAAAATAGTTTGTGCATGTGTATGACTCTGTAGGTATATCTGTATGAGTGAGTATATGTGTGAGTGTACATAGGTATGTGAGTGTATATGTGCCGGTGCCGGAACATATATGTGTAAATGTGTATATATCAGTATATGTTTGTGACTGGGTATATGCATGTGAAAGTATGTTATTGTGTATGTGTATTATAGATATTTGTGAAAAAATAAGAATATTGTGCGAGAATGTGTGTGAGTGAGTGTATGTATATAAGTATGTATAAAAGTATGTATGCATGTATGTGTGTATCTATGAATAAGTACTAGACATACATTCATATATGTATTTAAATATGCATGTAGTATTGTATACACATGTATAAGTATTTATATGTGTGTGTTTGCACATGTGTGTATATGTCAGTATATGCATATATATATAGGCACATGAGTGCATATTTGTGTATATGTGCATATACACAGACACATTAAATCGGAGGCAATACAGATCAGGCATTCCATATGTGCTTGTTCTGCTTTGCAAATATATTTTATGCTTGTTAAGGTCTGAAGCTGTGACGTATTTCTTTGGGAATTTACACATAGCGAGTTCTCAACAATAGTCGTAGAATGTAATTTGGCACCCTCCCCCCAGTTTCCATGGCACAGCAAGGATTCACAGACCAACTTCAGGGCTATTTTTCACTCAGTATGAGACAGTTTGTAGTCAGAATAAAAGGCAGAAAAGAAAACCCTAGAGATATATTCATTTTGAAATTTATATAAATATAGATATCATTATTCCATTTTCTGGAATCCATAGCAAATATTAAGTACCAAGAGCCTATAATGACTTGTAAATATTTCACAGTTACTCAAAAATTACTACAATTAGTTAAGGAAAGACAGAGAAGATGCTACGCTGTAGGTGACCCACTTGATTAGCCTGAAGAACAGAAGAGACTCTGTCCAGTGGCCCTTGCTTCCACTCTGGGCCAGAGGGTAACTCACTCATTTAGGTGAAGGTGGCATCAACAAGCTAGGCAGGAGGAGGGGGTGGTATCCCCTTCCTGGGTCTTTTATAAAAGGCAAGGCTGGTGGTGGCGGTGGTGATAGACGAGGCTTTCTGGTCCCGTGTGGGAAAGCTGTAAACTCACAGGTTCAGCCCCCAGGACAGGAGGGCAGGTCCACAGAGGCACATCATAGCCCAGACCTGAGCAGACATGCTTAGCAAGGGATCCCACTAACAAAGAGACACAACCACAGCTTTTGTTCTCTCCAGAAGCAAGAGAGACTATTTCCTCACAAAAGGAGAGGTTAGTTTCTTAATTTTTTTTTCCCCTTGGAGATTGAATCAGGCAGGAAAGGAACACCCTTAGGTCAGATCTGAGTTGAAGAGGTGAGAACTCCATTTGGGTATATTTCAGTAGGCTACAAAGCATGCATAGCCCAGACAGGCAACAAACCAGCAGCAGAAGGAATGCCTTACTCCCAAACATCACTCAGAGCCCAAGAACAGTCTCTTGCACTTCAGCTCAGCCTCCCCGCTCAGAAAACCAAGCTGTGTTCTTTCTGGGTGGCTAGCTTAATAAAGAATTGTACATTACAGTGGAAACTCCCATTTACTTCACTTACTGCCATTTATAATATTTTCCACGATTTGGAGATAATGAATTCATCTTTTTCTCCCCCCTCCCCCACTTTTTTTTTTGCCAGACATTATGCAGGCCGGTACAAGAGCCAAATGTTCCAGAACCCTTCTCAAATGTGTTACCCTTTATTTTCTATGATAGCCTTAGTAATTTCTTTGGAAAATCCCCAATATCAACCAAATTAACAATGCTGAGAATAAACTCCACTGTCACTTTCATTCCCTTTGAACAGCTGGGAGGAAAATGCCACCTTCAAAAACCTTTCCAGTGTGCAGGCTTAAAGAAGACAGGTTAATTAAAATCACACCCAGAAAAATAACCACCCACCACAGGGAGTTTCTCCCCAGGCCAGTCCAACTCCGTATCCCGGCAGTAGACAATCTCCAGTTTATTTGAAGTTCATTTCATAAGCAGGACTGAAACCATGACTTCTGTCAATGGAATCACACCCCTGCGATCGCCCAGCGGAGGAGCCTTTTGGAAGGACGTGAAGTAGCAGTCATGGCAGAAGGTTGAAGGAAGAGACAGAATATTCCAAGCTCCCCTTTTTTTTTTTCACAAAGATCTGGAAGTTTTCTAAACTCAAGAGGAGCCAGGCACACATTGCTTAAGTGCTGCGTGTGTAGAAAGAACTTACTGCTCATAAAGCCTGTTTTGTGGCAAACAACAGCCTCACAGAAAAGCGTGACAAACAAAGCCACTACAGCCTCTCTTTCATTTTTGCACCCTTCAGTCCACCAGCAAAATATGAGCAATAAATATGCCAACAGCTCATTTCTCTTTCTTATATTCTGTCATTGTTTGCTTTGGCAACAGCCACTGTCATGGAGCCAGCAGGAAAAGAGGACACATTGACTCAGGAAAAAAAGATGGCAGCCAACTAACTTTATCACCAAAACCCAACTGGTGAGGGAAATCGGTAGCCAAGTCATGGAGTTGCTCCTGCTCATAGCCCACATGACAGGTGAAACCAAAGAACCATCTGGCTAGGTGGCAAAAAAAAAACAAAAACAAAACAAAAAAAAAAAAAAAAACCACTATTCCAGACCACTAAACATGGCTACTTTTTGGCAATTCTCTACAAAGCAGAAAGAGTAGGACAATATTTAATTGTTTGCTAAATTCGCTGAATCTCTGGGAAGTGGTTTCAGCATATATCAGCACCAGCATTCCCTTGCTCCAAGGAGTCATTCTCAAGTTTCTTCCTCTTTTAAACCTTTGGACATCTATATAGGTACTCTATATTTCTTGCTTCCAGTTTAAAGGATCAGTCCCTTCCTGAGTATGTCTTTTCTTACCTTATTACTTTGAACCTCTCTGTGTCTTTATATGGAAATGTATCCTTTATAAATAAAACATAGATGGACTTTACTTTTTTCATCAGATCAACAATCTCTGCCTTCTAATTTGAGTGTCTAGTCCATTAACATTTAATGTAATTATTAATATGATTGGGTTTGAAACACTACTTTTTTGCTATTTATTTGCTGTTGATCTGGCTGTTCCACTTTTCTTTGTTCCTGTGTTTCTGCTTTCCTGTCTTCATTTGGATTGACTGATCAAGTATCTTTCAGTATTCTTTTTTATCTACTCTACTATCTTTCTCACTATACCTCTTTGGTCATTTCTACTGTGGTCACTCTAAGGATTACAATATGCATTCTTAATTTATCACAATCTACCATGAGTTAATATTAGACTGTGACACATCTAATGTATGAATCTTCCTTTTACTTCCCTTTCACCTTTATGTGATTGTTATCATATAAGTTATAAATCCCAGAATACCTCACTTATTTTTTAAAAGTCAATGATCTTTCTAAAAATATGAACAAAATAAAAATATTATATATTTACCCATGTATTCATTGTTTCTTCATTTCTTCCCATAGAACATTAAACTTCTGCTTCATTCAGTCGATTTGAACTGTCCTTCCTTAAAAACAAACCAAAGACTGGATGTGATGTAAACCTAATGTAAATTGGTGCCTGGCGAAAAGCTATCTGCAGCAATGATGACCAGTAGAAATGCACAACAGCCAGCCATGTAGTGATCGTGGATACACACACTACACAAGTGATTTGCAACACAGGTGTTTAGGACCTATTTATTCTGGAGGGGAGAAAATCGAGGGGGATAGAATAAGTCTCAAAGTCTATTAAGTTAAATCCAGGATCAAAGGATTTAAGAAATTTACAAACGTATTTACACTCACGATAAAGAACTGGATTATTCAACATGAAAGAAAATGCATTGAAGACCATTGATTCTCCATGACAGGGCTACTCAAGCTGGGAGGCAGTATGGCGTACAGGTTAAAAGTGTCTGCTCCAGTGTCTGGCCTCTGGATTGGACTCCTGCCTCACTACTTACTGGCAATGTAACCTTGAGCAAGTTAATTAATTTTTCTGACTTTGTTTTCCTATCTGTAAAATGGGCACGATGATAATGGGACCACCTCAGAAGATTGTTGTGGAGGGAGCCTCTACAAAGCACTTGGAATACTACCTGGCACATCCCCAGTACTCTATAAACAGTAGCCCTTACTCCTATTGTTACTAGGTGGCCCTTCATGTTTCTAACTCTAAGATTCTGGTTTTTCTGTGTTCTCTTTTTTATTATGCTTGGAGTTCAAAGCAAAAATAGGACATTTGTTTTCATGTTGCACATTTTTATTTTATATAACCTCAATGCACACTTATGAAATGCTCTGTAATTTTTGCTTTAATTCTTGATCTGTAACTCTGTAAGAAACTATTTCTTTGATTGAAATAATTTATCAAGATAGGAGCCATGGCACAAATAAATCATGTCACATTCCCATCAATAAAAAACCAAATACCATCGGTTTTTACCATTCTTAGGAAATACCATTTCTTGCCAATAGCAAACCAAATACAACAGATAAAAACAGACTGACTCAACATGTGTTCTTGAAAAGTGGTCAGCCAAGAAAGAGATAGTCCTGGGTCTGTAAATGATCAAACAATGAGAACATGAGAACCAACTTGTGCTGATGACCTACACTATCCACTAAAATCCCATAGAAATATAAAGTTCTAAACCCTCTTTGTGAGGGGACCCACTAACTTCATTTTACAGATGCCATAACTGAAGTTGGAGAAGTTTAAATCACTTACACGACTTTACACAAATGTAGCTCCCACATCCATGAGCTTTTTGATCACTGCAAATGCTATATCACGTTCCTGAGCAGCAGAGAGCAGGAACATTTAGACTATGTCAAGAAGTCGAGAACTAGATATAGGCTTGAATAGACTCAGTTCATGGAGAACAGAACACACAAAGGTCAGGAACACAGGCAGCCAAAAAAGGAAGTTGAGGAGAGAAACCAGGAAGAGGTCTGGTTTGATAAGAGTTCCCCAAAAGTAGACACGGAGTCAAGGACTGATTTTCAATAGCTTATCTGGGAGACAGAGGGACCAGCAAGAGAGCAGAGAACTCAAACAGGAAAGGGAAGGCAGCCAATAAAGTTTACATTATCAAGGAATTTGCACTGTGGGCAGCTGGAGCTTACACCTGCTGGAGAACTCTGGGAGCCAGTGTAGCGCCATAAACCTCAGAGTTACCCCATCAAAGGGTGCAGGAGATGGGGTGTTTATACACCAATTCAATCTGTTTATTCTGTCAGTCAGTGACTGAGGGCTGTTCCTGGTGGTGTTAATTCCTTGGCACTTCAACCAGCCACGCACATGAACAGGGTGGCCTTTGATGACAGGAGGATCCTCTCAGACAAAAAGAGGCAGATGCTAGTAGTTGAGAGGTGTGTCAGCATACATTGAATGGTAAAGGCCAAAGACAGGAAGTCAGCTCTAAAAGTATCAGAGATGAAAGTAAGTTGATGGCCCAAATTTTTGCAAACAGCTAACGCTAGGAAACCATGAATCAATAATTGAGCTTTATGGAAACTATATGTATTATCCAGATCAACACTTTTATTTTTGTATTGAGGCCACAAGGATCAAGAAGGAAAATGCCTTTGGATGTTCAATGTGCTAACGGCAAATTACTGTTTCAAATCTATGCATTCAAACTCCAGCACTCTCATCTACTGCACCGTGCAGAGAAATGAGACATTTATTCCCAAAAAAGATCTGATCCAGGCAAGGGCCTTTTTTAAACTACCAGGAAAGATTAAAAAAAAAAAAAAAAAAAAAAAAGAAGCAAAATGGGGTCTGGGATTGCCAATGAAGAAGTGGCAGATAGGAAAACAGAAAAATCACAAGTCACAGTAGGAACTCCTAAACACTATTGGTAGGAATGCAAAATGGTGTAGCCACTTCAGAAAACAATTTGGCTGTTTCTTAAAAGGTCGATTTGGGTTCCAATATACTAACAGGGAATGGGAATATTAAAACATACACTTGCCACACAGTCTAACATTTCCACATAAGCATTTATCCAAGAAAAATGAGAACTTAATATTCACACAAAAGCCTATAATGCCAATATTTACAGTAACTTTTTTTATAACTATCAAAACCGGGAAACGAAACTGCCAAGGATAAATAAAGTTTTGCACATTCATACAATGGAATATACCACTTGGAAACAAAAAGGAACGAGCTATTGATACACACAACAACACGGTCAATTTCCAATGTACAACTACATTTATGCGGCATTGTAGAAAAGGCTGGACGTGCGGGAGAGGACTGCATTCAAACAAGCAGCACAGCCTGACCTGTGGTGGCACAGTGGATAAAGCGTCGACCTGGAAACACTGAGGTCACCGGTTCGAAACCCTGGGCTTGCCTGGTCAAGGCACATATGGGAGTTGATGCTTCCTGCTCCTCCCCCTTCTCTCTCTCTCTCTCTCTCTCTCTCTATCCCTCTCTCTCTCCTCTCTAAAATGAATGAATGAATGAATGAATGAATAAATAAATAAATAAATAAATAAATAAAAGAAAACAAACAAGCAGCACAAGGGAGGTTTGCAGGTGAGGGATAGTTCTTGACTGTGTTGGTGGTTACATGAATCAAAATTTGTCAAAATGTATAGAATTATACACACAAAAAAAGAATTTTGCTGTATGTGGTTTTTTTTTTTAACTGAACCATTTTTTTTTTTAAGGCAATGGTAGGTTCCGACAGCAGCAAGGATGTCAGTCAAAGTTGAAAACCAAACCCAGGACACTGGGACTGAAAGTTCCCCTCTCTTGTGCTTCAGCCA
This sequence comes from Saccopteryx bilineata, assembly GCF_036850765.1. NCBI lineage: Eukaryota > Metazoa > Chordata > Mammalia > Chiroptera > Emballonuridae > Saccopteryx > Saccopteryx bilineata. The sequence goes on from NC_089495.1 coordinate 178,223,558, forward strand.
CTGGCAGCAGCATCCCGGGGCCTGAGTAACTGAGACAGTCTACGATTAAAGCAAAAATATTTGCAAACTAACAGATTCTTTGAACCTCCATGAGACTACACCTCCAACTCTATGACCGAGCCAAATCATGTGGATTGATTGTGGTCCAGGACCACAAAAATGACAATCATTCAATGAGATATGTAACAACATTTTTAAAAGCAGAATATCAGATTTTTTAAAGGATGAAAATATAACATCGGGGCTGGAGACGAGGAGTCACATGGACGGTAAAACCGTCTTTGATTGTACATGAGGAATTTAGAGTAGGAGGAAGTAACATAGACTACGGAACTGGAAAAAAAATGAAAATGAACTCCAGATCTGACCCTGGCTTGCTGCGTGACTGTGGCAGATCGAATTTGGGGCCTCTTCCTCGCCCCTTCCTGAAACATGTTCTTTGCCATGTGACTTCAAAGTTCTCCCCCTTGTGCTGTGGCATAGGGTACTTCTTCATCCCTTAACTTTGGGATCATTGAGGAGACACATATTGACCAATGGACTGTGAATGGAAGTGACAATGTGATGGTTCTGAGGACCCACCTTAAGAATTTACAAGTGGGTCAAAAGGCAGTTTGATTTTTAATTTTTTGAGGAATCTCCATACTGTTTTTCACAGTGGCTGCACCACTCTGCATTCCCACCAGCAGTGCAGGAGGGTTCCCTTTTCTCCACATCCTCGCCAGCACTTATTCTGTGTTGTTTTGTTGATAAGCACCATTCTGGCTGGTGTGAGGTGATATCTCATTGTGGTTTTAATTTGCATTTCTCTAATGATTAGTGATGTTGAACATTTTTTCACCTGCCTATTGGCCATCTGTATGTCCTCTTTGGAGAAGAGTCTATTCATTTCTTTTGCCCATTTTTTATTGGATTGTTTATCTTCCTGGTGTTGAGTTTTACAAGTTATTTATAAATTTTGGTTATTAACCCCTTATCAGACGTATTGTCGAATATGTTCTCCCATTGTATGGTTTGCCTTTTTATTCTGTTCTTGTTGTCTTTAGCTGTGCCAAATATTTTTAGTTTGATATAGTCCCATTTGTTTATCTTGTCTTTTATTTCCCTTGCCTGAGGAGATAAATCAGCAAATATACTATTGCTGTGAGAGATGTTGGAGAGCTCTCTGCCTATGTTTTCTTCTAAGATGCTTATGGGTTCACGGCTTACATTTAAGTCTTTTATCCATTTTGAGTTTATTTTTGTGAATGGTGAACTGAGGAACGGAATTGAGACAGAGGAGAGATCCAAGGGATCAGAGGAAAAGAGGACAGAGGGAAAGGGGATGATAGGATGGAATAAACCTGAAGGGAAGGGGGGCAAGGGAGAAATTGAGGGGAATATGGGGGAGGGGGGATGCATTCAGGGCAACACTAGAATCTATGTAAACACAATAAATTAAAGTAAAAAAAAATTGACAAGCATCTGCTTGCCCTCTTTGTGTTTTTGCTATCTTCATGAACAGAGCTTTTCTCTGGTACCCCGAAATGAATTCCCCTGGGGCTGGTCATCCCAGCTAATATCCTAGTCTATGAGCGAGAATTAACAAATCTTAATTTACATTACTGAGTTTGGGGACCATTATGTAGCAGTATTATGGAAACAGCTCACCGATGCAACAATCTCAGGTGAGTATTTTCATATCTTGTTTATCCATTCACTCATCCAAAACTAATATTTATTAAACACACACAATGTGCTAAGAACTAGAGCAGGTGCTGGACACTGTGCTGAGCAATAAGCCTAACTGTTCCTTCTGACTGTAACCCAAAGCTAAGTATCATGTGGATCCAAATGAGGTCAATAATATACATATCTTGCCCGCTCTGAACCTCTCCCTGCTTATAAAAGAAGTCCAGTAGGTGAGCTGATTCCTGTCAGACTGCATTGGTTTGGGCTGTATTCACTCTGACATCTCTCACACCACATTGTGCTGCACTCCGCCCCTCCCTGCTGGCTTTCACACCTCTAACTTGGTTTTATAGAGCTATGCTTTAATGGTGAGGAATCCCACAGCACTGTGGGTATTGAAGCACTTAACTGTGGTAGGCACTAGGCCACTTAATTAAAACTTAGTTCTTCCTCTGTATTAGCCTCATTTCAAGTGCTCAGCAACCTCATGAGGCCAGCACATACATAGAACATTTTCATTATTCCAGAAAGTTCTACTGGACAGCATCAGCTAGAGTTCTAGTTTGTAAAATTGCCCTTCTCTTCCAGTGGTCCATATATGCTCTCAGAGTGACTTGTGCTAGTCTCAGTGCTAAACCCAGGACCAACTTCAATGCAGTCCCTAATACAGAATGTGCCTCACCGTGCTGTTTCCTTCTACTGGAATGACTAGTCCATGGGGTCTCCGGAGTCCCTCCCTGAAGCAGGCTTCTGTTGTGAGCCCCTGCCAAAACCATCCCAATCCAAGTTCTTTTCCCTCTGCAGGAAATGTTTGCAATCCCCTGAGAATCAGTCAATACCTACAGTAACCCAGAGGAAGAGATATCACCCAACTTCTGCCTGATGTGCTCACACCTCAGATACAGCCAGGCAGAAATGCACTCACATGGAAATGACAATTCTCAGGTGTTGACACAAGAAATAAATATAGTAATATGTATAATATGTCCAGTGTAAGACCAGGAACATAGTAGATATCAAGAAATAATGCTTTTCCTCTAATCACCTCAATTTGCATTAAAATTGGGCATGATTTCTTTGATGCTTGAGACTGGCTGTTCCCATTAGTTCCCAATTAATGCCCACTCAGACAAGTTCACATGTGACTGGAAATGACAATACATCCTATCAATCAAAACAGTCGTCTAGGACCCATTGTGATTGTCTTTCAATTATATCAAGGTCATATCCTGTTGCCACTAGAGGAATAGAAAGAAGAGAGGTTTCTGATTAGAGGGTCCCAACATCTAACTTGATGGCCACTAAATGATTTCAAACGGCTCAAAAGAAACTCGCAGTATTTACCTTGGCTCCTGGTAGCTGCTTTCAGAAACATAACAACACGGCCATGAAAAACAATCTCAACATTTCAACCACCTCTATATTGATCTTCCTCTTGTAAATTTTGGGGTTCTTAAAAAATTAAAATAGAAGGAAATCTAATTGGGAAGAATGAGGTTGACCTTGAAGGAAGAAGAGTGAACTAAGAACAAAGCTACAGGAGGGTTTGTGTTGTGTTTTCCTCTAAGCTCTTTGGAATTTTTGGTCTTGGATGAACAGATCAGTATGGCACATTGCTCCCAAGTTTCCAACCCCAAAATATTTTTCTTAATTTTAAATCTTTGAAGAAGTAATGCTACATTTGTTTCACAAGTTTTTTTTACTATTGAATATGATGGAAAGAGCATGCTAGCTTCTGCCCCTTGTCCCCTAAAAGAAATCAGGCCAATGGAAAAAGTTGAGACTTCGTCTTTTTTTCTTCCCATCTATTGAGATTTTTAAAGTATACCACTCAGAAAATATCCCTTTTTTAAAAAGGATTTCATTCCTGGTACTTATGGCTTTGATAACTAGAAAAAAATTCTTAAGTAAACTCTCAGTCTTTCCAAGATTCCAGAATCTAAATACCTCTAGATGCTTCCTCTGGAGGAACTGGAAGAATAAATTTGCATTTGCCATTCTCTGAAAATGCTGATCACTAGAACAAACCCTTTTTAAAAAGCCTTTCAAACTCCAATGCAACTCATTGTGCATCAAATTTTCCAGCCAATAGTATCCAACTTTTTTTATAATTTTATTGAGAACATTTAATTTAATTTAAGGGGTAACATTGATCAATAAGAATACATAGGTTTCAGGTAAATATTTCTATAACACTTGAACTGTTTATTGTATGCTGTACCTATCACCTAAAGTCAAATCATATTCTGTCAACATATATTTGTCCCTCTTTACTCCCCTCCTTCCCATCCCCTTCCCCCCAACACTCTCCTTTTTGTAACCATCTCACTTTTATCTATGTCCATGAGTCTCAGTTTTATATCTCACCTATCTGTGATATCATACAGTTCTTGGCTTTTTCTGATTTACTTATTTCACTTCATATAATGTTCTCAAGGACCCAGAGTATTTAATTTTTGTTTACTCTTATTTGCTTCATTTTCTTCTAATTTTACATGTTCTCTATTTTATTTGTACATGATGACACATCCCTTTTCTTTCATTTCACTCCCTATACTTTTTTTTTTCCATTGGCTTCTTTCTTCCCATGATACACAAGATCCCTGCCTCTCCCTTGGGCTTTCCCATCTCAGTGGAGAGCTTAACACTTTGCCCAGAAGCTCAAGCTGTAAATAGAAGACTCATCATTGATGTCTCTTTTCTCTCATGGCCAACATCCAATCAGTCAACATGGCCTATCCAATTTCCCTGCAAAACATTTCCCAAATACATTCACATCTATTTCCTTTGTTCCACTACCATGTTCCAAGACAACATTATCTTTATAATGACTTACTCTCTGCTTCCACTTTTGTTCTTCTATAATTTATTCTTCACAAAATAGTGGAAATAATCTTTTAAAATATATATAAGTTTATTTTGCTCCCTGGTGTAAATTCACCAATGGCTTCCCTTGAAACTTATAATGAGATCAAAATTTCTCAGAACACCGTTTACTGAGGCTCTGAGAGATCTAGCTTGTGTCTATCTTTTAACTACATCTTCTGGGCTCATTTCCTATCATCATTCTCCCCTTGTTCGCTTACTCCAGCACACTGGCCTTTCCTCTGTGCTTTGAATTGCTAACTTTCTTTGTGCCTTAGAACATTTGCCTTAGCTGATATCTCTCTGTCTGAAGCAGTCTTCTCCCATAACTCTAAATGGCCAACTAATTCTTGAACTTCAAGTCAATGGCATTTTGGAGAGGACTTTTCTTACCACTCAACTTAATGTAGCTCTCTAGTCATTTTGGATTCCATCCCTCTTACATATATTATTGTAGTATTTATTATAGCTAATATTGGCTAGTTCTTTGCTTATTGTCTGTTCCTCTACAGTAGAATGTTAGTCCCATTAGAACAAGGATTTTGTCTGTATTATTTACAACTATATTTCCAACACTTATAGCTGTGACTAGCACTCAGTAGGTGCTAAATAAACATATTTTAAGGAAAAGTGAATACCCTTCTTCAAATAACTTTTTTGTAATCTGAAGGCTGTGGTCAGGGAATAAGCTGGTTCCTTTGAGAAAACCGTCTTCACTTCAACTAGAGAGATGAAAGAAGGGAAATGTAGTTAACATTGACTTAGTGATCACTCTGTGCCTGGCACTGTGTCTAAGCCTCTGAACACATTATATTAATCCTTATAATGCCAGCTTTGAGTGGGCACTGGTACCTATATTTTATATATATAAAGCTGAGAGTGACTATAGGAGCTGTGCTGTCTTATCCAAATCCCACTGACACCTAGCTGCTTTGATTTATGGCAGCTAGTACTCAGAGCTGCCCCCTTCTCCCAAAAGGTGCCCTTTTATGACAGAAACACATAATAGGGAGATTGCATCCTATCATGGCAGCCGCTAAACAAAACTGGCAGAGTGGTCTAAACACTGATTGCCTTGAGACCAACTCTCAGGTACAATTCATTCTCCAAAGTGTGATTCCTGTGGGGTCAAGCTGAAGCTGGATTCCAGCTCAGGTGAATTCTGTATTCTTGCTCAGCACTGTTCCCTTCCTTCTCCTGCTTCCCTCATTCCATTTCAGACTTCTCCTGAGAGCACTCCCTTAATAAAACATTTGTCAAAAAAAAAAAACCCACCTCAGGTTCTACCCCTGAGGAATTTGACCTAAGACACTTAGAATAAATCATATACTTGAGGTCAGAGAGTTAATGAGTTGTAAAGCCAGAATTCAACCTCAGGTCTGTGAGACCCACATGCTCTTACCACTGTACTGCACTAACTTTTTTGGAAGTTCATCTTCATGCCTTCAGGGAAGCCTGCCATGGACCAGTCTAGTGTCTTTCTGAAAGATGCCTAAATGCAGTGGGGCAAAAAAGGCTTCAAGAAGAGTTAGTGGTCCTTCTATTCCCATATCAGTGACAGGCTAGAGGCATAAAGGGAAAATGCATAAATGAAAAGAAGACAATAGTTGCTAGGGACAAGCTCTGTGTCTTATATTCAAGAAGATAACCATCTATTCTGTGACCTTGAACACATTATTTGAGCTCTCTATCTCAATTTCTGCATCTTTGGAATGGAGATAATACCTAGGGTGGAAAGTCATGTTGCAGTGTCTGGTAGGTAGTAGGTACTTGATAAATGAAGCTAATATTCTCCCAAACCACAAGTGTTGCTACCCAACTCCGAAGCTTTCCTGAGATTCAAGTCCTAGGTCTCCAAACATGTTTTCCTCATTTTCCACTCTTTCTTATCATCTTCTTTTCTTGGAGGCTGGTTTTTGGTACATGTGTTAATCCAAATTCGGAGGGACCCGAAACATGGAAGACAGAAACAAGGTCCATCGTTTACACATCAAAGCTTTATTGTCTAGCTTGGCCAAGCGGCGGGAACTCCGACAGAAATCTGATGGAGAGCGCGCCAGCCCTTTGTTCTACTTAGTTTTTATAGTTTTGTAAGTGGAAAGTACAGAAGCAAAAATTGCAATTAGGAGCCCCTTACCACTATTGGTTATAGTCATATGTCCTTTAACATGATAGGACCACGTTCAATTTGCAAACCATACATCATTTTGGAGAAAACAAAATTTACAAGTCAACACAATGGTAGAAAGATGACTCTTTACATATTAAAGGCTTTCCTATATTATCTAGTGTTTATCTGCTATCTCTCTGTCCAGAGTCACACACGCATTTACATAGGAGAGGTAGTTTTGGTGGGGACAAATGCCCGCAAATGGCTCATTGCTATAAGAAAAGGTTTATTTTGGCTTTTCTCTTCCTGCACCTGGCTAGCCATTTACCCCTTTCCCCACAGGTGTGGTGGAATGTCTGGGAATCCATGTTTTCCTCCCCTTGCATTTACAATACAATGCCAAGGGCCATCCTGGTTATGCCAATCACACAGTACAGGGACTATTCTCACAATTTCTCTGCACACCTTACCCCAAATTAATAAAATGTTCTCCAAGCCTCCTAAAATAGTAATATTAATTCTGTAGCCTTTTGGTACCTTACAACACCTGCGGTGAAATGGCTCAGTGGCTCCTCACATGTCTAATGAGTTGGTCCAATCAGTTAAGTAAAGACTAGGAGCTGCCAAAGAGCTGAGCATTGGAGGGTAAATCAACTCTCTGACCTTATTTTGATGCATCTTGCCCTCCATAAGCGTGTTTCTAAGAAAGAGTGCTGGTAATCACCTCTCCCAAATGATGAAATAAAAACTGAGATAATTATACCTAGCACACTGTACAGAAAGCTGTAGATATTTCTCTTAGTACATCCGTTTTGACAAAAGAAAAATACTGAGTATTCCTCAAACTCATTTAATGCCTCTTCTATGCTTAATTGAGCCATAGAAAATATCTCCATTATCATAGTTAATATCTCCTGCACCAAGTACATTATAATTATTCTGTATAATTCTATGTATAGCCCTGCATTTTTTTAATACTATTGAACATTTCCAGAGAAAGTAGAGGCCTAAAGCAGTGGCCCTTAAATCTCCACATGCACCAGAATTACCAGGAGGGCTTTTAAAAATCTATAATGCTGGGTCCTATCCCCAGAGTTTCTAATTCAGTAGATTAGGGGTGGGGCTCCACAATTTGCATGGACCACACTTTGAGAACCACTGGCTTAGGAGAATTACATAACATTTCTAAGACTCCAACCCTTCACAAAGCCATTTAGACTCTAAAGCCTTAACTGCTTTTAACTATGGAAAGAGAATTCTTGCTTAGTCATAACTAGTTATGTGCTGAACTTGGCTCCTACTGGGTCACAAGAGCCAACTGCTATTATCTCCTTAACTTCACATTTAGTGATGCCACATTGGTAGCTTGAAATCAGCTATGGTAGGTGTATTTACACCATGGAAATTGGCAAATGCTAAAAAGCAGGGTTTGTTTGTTTCTAAGAAGCCAGTTATCACACTTTTAACAGTACACCAGCAGTCAAGGCCGTGCCTGCAGAGTTGTCTGCTCACTTTCCAAACTCTCAGAAGAAATTTATCAGTGACCAATGACCACCAACCAAAACTGTGCTAGGCTCTTTCAATATACTCATATCAGCCTGCCCAGGCAGTGGCGCAGTGGAGAGAGTATCAAACTGGGATGGGCAAGACCCAGGTTCAAGACCCTGAGGTCGCCAGCTTGAGCCCAACTCATCTGGTTGGAGCAAAAGCTCACCAGCTTGAGCCCAAGGTCGCTGGCTCGAGCAAGGGGTCACTCGGTCTGCTGAAGGCCCACAGTCGAGGCACATATGAGAAAGCAATCAATGAACAACTAAGGTGTTGCAACGCGCAACAAAAAACTAATGATTGATGCTTCTCATCTCTCCATTCCTGTCTGTCTGTTCCTGTCTATCCCTCTCTCTGACTCTCTCTGTCTGTCTCTGTAAAAAAAAAAGAAACAGAAAAAAGTACTCATACCAGCTTCTAATAGCACATTCTCAAGTGAGTACATTATTTTTCTTCAATTTTTTTTTAAAGAATGAAAATGATCAATTTCAATGTAAAATTACTCCCCTGAAAATAGCAGTGAGCACAACCCAGCCCGCTATGGAGTCTTTGGAGCTGCAATCCTCAGAGTAAAGTCATCTTACCCATCTTGAGCTTTTATTTATATTTCCAACAAGGATTTTTGAGCCCCTGCTTTCTGCCAGGCACTCAAGTAGGCAAAGGGGAGAAGACAGTGTAGGCTCTGGCCCTTGTGAAAAAAATAGTCTCTCAGGTGAGCTTCAAGAAAGACAATTTTAAAAGAAAATTTAGAAAAAACTTTTATCTGAAAATTCTGATTAGGGCTCAGATTTTTCTTTTATGAGTAATACAGTCATACACATAGTACAAAATTCTAGAGGTACAAAAGTATATATAATAAAATATGTCTCACACCTCTGAATTCCAACCCTTCTGGAAGAAAACAGCATTGCCATTTGTGTGTGCGCATTCAGAGACATTTTATGCACATGCAGGCAATATACTGTTATCCTTTTTACACTGATGATAGCTCACAACAGAAATGATTCTGCACCCTGCATTTTTTCCCCTATAATAATATACCTTGGACATTATTCCATAGCAGTACATAAAGAGAGCTCTGCCTCATTCTTTTTTTTGTTTGTTTGTTTTTTTATTATTTTTTTTAAATAAATTTTTATTAATGGTAATGGGATGACATTAATAAATCAGGGTACATATATTCAAAGAAAACATGTCTAGGTTATTTTGTCATTAAATTATGTTGCATACCCCTCGCCCAAAGTCAGATTGTCCACCGCCACCCTCTATCTAGTTCTCTGTGCCCCTCCCCCTCCCCCTAACTCTCTCCCTCCCTCCCTCCCATGTCCTCCCTCCCCCCACCCCTGGTAACCACCACACTCTTGTCCATGTCTCTTAGTCTCATTTTTATGTTCCACCAATGTATGGAATCATGTAGTTCTTGTTTTTTTCTGATTTACTTATTTCACTCCGTATAATGTTATCAAGATCCCACCATTTTGCTGTAAATGATCTGATGTCATCATTTCTTATGGCTGAGTAGTATTCCATAGTGTATATGTGCCACATCTTCTTTATCCAGTCTTCTATTGAAGGGCTTTTTGGTTGTTTCCATGTCTTGGCCACTGTGAACAGTGCTGCAATGAACATGGGGCTACATGTGTCTTCACGTATCAATGTTTCTGAGGTTTTGGGGTATATACCCAGTAGAGGGATTGCTGGGTCATAAGGTAGTTCTATTTGCAGTTTTTTGAGGAACCACCATACTTTCCTCCATAATGGTTGTACTACTTTACAGTCCCACCAACAGTGAATGAGGGTTCCTTTTTCTCCACAGCCTCTCCAACATTTGCTATTACCCGTCTTGTTGATAATAGCTAATCTAACAGGAGTGAGGTGGTATCTCATTGTAGTTTTGATTTGCATTTCTCTAATAACTAATGAAGCTGAGCATCTTTTCATATATCTGTTGGCCATTTGTATCTCTTCCTGGGAGAAGTGTCTGTTCATGTCCTCTTCCCATTTTTTTATGGGATTGTTTGTTTGTTTGTTGTTGAGTTTTATGAGTTCTTTGTAAATTTTGGATATTAGGCCCTTATCTGAGCTGTTGTTTGAAAATATCATTTCCCATTTAGTTGGCTGTCTGTTTATTTTGATATCAGTTTCTCTTGCTGAGCAAAAACTTTTTATTCTGATGTAGTCCCATTCATTTATCTTTGCCTTCACTTCTCTTGCCATTGGAGTCAAGTTCATAAAATGTTCTTTAAAACCCAGGTCCATGATTTTAGTACCTATGTCTTCTTCTATGTACTTTATTGTTTCAGGTCTTATATTTAGGTCTTTGATCCATTTTGAATTAATTTTAGTACACGGGGACAGGCTGTAGTCGAGTTTCATTCTTTTGCATGTGGCTTTCCAGTTTTCCCAACACCATTTGTTGAAGAGGCTTTCTTTTCTCCATTGTGTGTTGTTGGCCCCTTTATCAAAGATTATTTGACCATATATATGTTGTTTTATTTCTGGGCTTTCTATTCTGTTCCATTGGTCTGAGTGTCTATTTTTCTGCCAATACCATGCTGTTTTGATTATCGTGGCCCTATAATATAGTTTAAAGTCAGGTATTGTAATGCCCCCAGCTTCATTCTTTTTCCTTAGGATTGTTTTGGCTATTCGGGGTTTTTTATAGTTCCATATAAATCTGATGATTTTTTGTTCCATTTCTTTAAAAAATCTCATAGGGATTTTGATGGGAATTGCATTAAATTTGTATATTGCTTTGGGTAATATGGCCATTTTGATTATATTTATTCTTCCTATCCAAGAACAAGGAATATTTTTCCATCTCATTGTATCTTTTTCGATTTCCCTTAACAATGCTTTGTAATTTTCATTATATAGGTCCTTTACATTCTTTGTTATGTTTATTCCTAGGTATTTTATTTTTTTGTTGCAATCGTGAAGGGGATTATTTTTTTGAGTTCGTTTTCTAATATTTCATTGTTGGCATATAGAAAGGCTATGGACTTTTGTATGTTAATTTTGTATCCTGCGACCTTACTGTATTGGTTTATTGTTTCTAATAATCTTTTTGTGGAGTCCTTCGGGTTTTCGATGTATAGGATCATATCATCAGCAAAAAGTGATAGCTTTACTTCTTCTTTTCCGATATGGATGCCTTTTATTTCTTTGTCTTGTCTGATTGCTCTGGCCAGAACTTCTAGCACCACGTTAAATAAGAGTGGAGAGAGTGGACAACCCTGTCTTGTTCCTGATTTAAGGTAGAAAGTCCTCAGTTTTATGCCGTTTAATAGGATGTTGGCTGATGGTTTATCATATATGGCCTTTATCATGTTGAGATATTTTCCTTCTATACCCATTTTGTTGAGAGTCTTAAACATAAAATTGTGTTGTATTTTATCAAAAGCCTTTTCTGCATCTATTGATAAGATCATGTGGTTTTTGTTCTTTGTTTTGTTGATATGGTGTATGACGTTAACCGTTTTGCGTATGTTGAACCATCCTTGAGATTCTGGGATGAATCCCACTTGATCATGATGTGTTATTTTTTTAATATGTTGTTGTATTCGGTTTGCCAGTATTTTGTTTAGTATTTTAGCATCTGTATTCATTAGAGATATTGGTCTGTAGTTTTCTTTCTTTGTGCCATCCTTGCCAGGTTTTGGTATGAGGGTTATGTTGGCCTCATAAAATGTGTTTGGAAGTATTGCTTCTTCTTCAATTTTTTGGAAGACTTTGAGTAGAATAGGAACCAAGTCTTCTTTGAATGTTTGATAGAATTCACTAGTATAACCGTCTGGGCCTGGACTTTTATTTTTGGGGAGGTTTTTAATAGTTTTTTCTATTTCCTCCCTGCTGATTGGTCTGTTTAGGCTTTCTGCTTCTTCATGACTCAGTCTAGGAAGGTTGTGTTGTTCTAGGAATTTATCCATTTCTTCTAGATTGTTGTATTTGGTGGCATATAATTTTTCATAGTATTCTACAATAATTCTTTGTATATCTATGATGTCTGTGGTGATCTCTCCTCTTTCATTTTGATGCCTCATTCTTTTTAACCACTGTATAATACTGTATGTTGCAACATAATATGTTTATCCAGTCTCCTACTGACAGACATTTGGAATTGTTTCCAACCTGTTGTGTTTACAAATAGTGCCACAATAAATAACTTTGTGCATTCGTATTCCACCCATGTGTGGGTATTTATGCAGGATAAATTCCTAGAAGTAGAAGTAGAATTTTAGGACAAAGGACATTTGCCATTTTTTGTAACTAGTACCAAATTGTCCTCCAAATTGTTTGTACCAATTTATATGGCCACTAATAATGTATGAGTTCTAGTTTCTTCACTTCTGTTCAACCAAGTATATTATTAAACATTTAGGTGTTTGCTAATCTGGGAAGTGAAAACAAGTTTTGTTTTTTATTCAGTGAGAGGAGGGGAGGCAGATACAGACTCCTGCATGTGCCCCGACTGGATCCAATCGGCAAGCCCACTAGGGGGTGATATTCTACCCATCTGGGTGTTGCTCCATTGCTTGGCAACTGAGCTCTTCTTAGTGCCTGAGGCGGAGGCCCTGGAGCCATCCTCAGTGCCTAGGCCCAACTGGCTTCAATCGAGCCATGGCTACAGGAGGGGAAGAGAAAGAGAGAGAGAGAGAAGCAAGAAGAGAAGAAGCAAATAGTCACTTCTCCTGTGTGCCCTGACTGGGAATTGAATCTAGGACATCCACACCTCAGGCAGATACTCTATCACTAAGCCAACTGGCCAAGGCCAAAAACATTTTATTATAATTTTAATATGCACATTTATTATTATGGGTGAGGTTCTTTTTTAATATGCAATATTAGTTTCATTAATTTGCTTTTAGTGAACTACCTAATCATATTTTTTATCCATTTTTCTATTGGGTTTTTGGTCTATTCTTATTGATATGTGGGTACTCTTTATATATTATAGAAATATCCTGTTTTTGATATAAATTGTATGCCTGACCTCTGGTGGCGCAATGGATAAAGCGTCGACCTGGGAACATTGAGGTTGCCGGTTCAAAACCCTGCACTTGTCTGGTGGAGGCATATGTGGGAGTTGATGCTTCCTGCTCCTCCCCCCTTTCTCTCTCTCTCTCTCTCTCTCTCTCTCTCTCTCTCTTCCTCTCCCTCCCTCCTCTCTAAAATAAATAAATAAAAATAAATTCTAGAAAAAAAAATTGTAATTTTTCTGTATGCTTATTAGAAACTGAGAAGAAACCAGTTAATCACAGGAACTTCCTCCTTTAGCCTTATACTTAAATACATTTGAAATGAGTAAGGGCGTCCAGAAGCCACAGATAATATTAAAAGTGTGTATCTCCATTCAAACTATATTTCTCTAAAATTGTGGCAAAAAGCAAATGTTCTGACTAGAGCACTTGACAGCAACGTGGAGAACCTCACTCCTGAACTAACAGGGAAAGAATTTTCAGAGTGCTAGACCAGAGGAGCGCTAGAGAGGGACCAGCTTTAGCCCATCATCTCAGCAAGTGTCACAGTGGATTACGAGGATGGTCTTGGGAAACTTCCTCACTTGTTTATTTTCAAATGCCTTTGAGAGCCCATGAGAGAAAACTAGATAAGAGCAGACAGGGTTAGAGATGGTGACTCCACTAGCCATGGGGGGTTCTTGTGAGTCTCCCTGCCCCCACCCCTCAGCCCTGTCATTCCAAAGACATCTGCAAACTAGAAAAGGAGACAGCAAGAATTATCTCTGCACATGCCTGGATGTCTGGTATTAGTTTTGGTGGCAACTTTCTTTTTAAGTTTTACTTATTTTTTTAGAGAGGAGAGGGAGAGACAGAGAGAGAGAAGGGGGGGGGGAGGAGCTGGAAGCATCAACTCCCATATGTGCTTTGACCAGGCAAGCCCAGGGTTTCGAACCGGCGACCTCCAGGTCGATGCTTTATCCACTGCACCACACAGGTCAGGCTTTGGCAACTTTCTTTTGTGATTCAACAAATACGTTTTTCACAAATAAGTAACTTTCTGCTTCGGCACAAGTTTGCCCTGCTCTTAGTTACTGCCAGAGCTCTCTGGGCAGACCCTCACTCTATACTAAGGTTTTCTTAAGCAGTGTTTTCAGAAAGTGGGGGTTTCTCTTGTTTATTTATGAATTTCAAGTTTTACAAAGATTCCTGGCTAAGAAATTACCATATAAGCTTCTCCATCCCAGGGAAGCCCAGTAAAAATCACAAGGAGAGAAGATAAAGCTCTCAACAGATGGCAATGCCCTAGGGCTCTGATCAGTGTGAAATCCACACTCAGGGAGCCGAGAACCGGAAAAATGGTCATGGGACAACATCTTCTGGAGAAACTAGCGGCCAAACCCGTGCTGCTATGGAAACATCTGAAAGTATACTCACTGATCTACAGTTTCTGGGTACGCTCTGCACCCTGCCACAAAGCAGCAACCAACAATGTGAATGGAAAGAAATGAGAAGCTGAGTTTATGCTGTTTAGAAGCCGAGATGTAACTCAAAAGGAGCCCCAGAGGCAAATATAACTATCAATTTCATGAGGACAAGGGAGTAGTTCCTTTTTTGTCTCCCCATGGTTCCTCCCACAGGGCTTAGCACTCATTGCAGGCATCCCCAAACTACGGCCCATGGGCCGCATGTGGCCACCTGAAACCATTTATACAGCTCCCGCCGCACTTCCGGAAGGGGCACCTCTTTCATTGGTGGTCAGTGAGAGGAGCACTGTATGTGGCGGCCCCCCAACGGTCTGAGGGGCAGTGAACTGGCCCCCTGTGTAAAAAGTTTGGGGACCCCTGCTAGGGGTTCAATGGGCAGGAATAACCAAGCAGGCCTTCCCACAAAATGCCCAAAAAGGTTCCAGGAACATAATCCTCTCTCTCCTGTGCTCCTAGCCATGTCCTACTCATTCTTGAAGTCCTGTCACAATGAGCTTATCTTCCCAGCAGCCTTCTTGACTGCTCATTTCAGTCCTTGCAGGTCTCTCTCCATCCTCTTCCCACTTCTGGCACCAGAATTCAGAAGTCAATACAATTCATTTAGTGTAATAATTGACTTTTTTATTTGTGTGTGAATCTTGACATTATTGCTACATAATAAGCTCTTTGAGCAAAAGAATGTGTATATTTCCATGTCCTTGACAGCTGGTAGAAAAAATGAATTTTGTCTTCTATGTTCCAGGTTTCAGATGTTGTTCCCTCTTCCTGAAACATCGCCTTTCTTCATCATCATCTTTCAGGTCTCGGCTTTACAATGTCTTCCATTAGGAAGGCTTCTCTGAGGCTCTGTATTTATCTCTACAACTATGTGGGGATTGCTACCACATTGGCTGAACTATCACCTCTGTATCAGCGAGTGATGGCTGCTCACAAATACCCCCCAAAATTCAGTGGCTTCACACACGAGTCCATGGGCTGTGCCTAATTGTGCTTGCTCATGCATCTTTGGTCATCTGTGTGGGCACTAGCTGTTCTAGGATCATCGTAACTGGGCTGATTTGTCTCTGGTCCATGTGCACATGGTTTTTATCCTCCATCAGGCTAGTTTGAGCTTGTTCACAAAGCAGCTGGGCCAGGTTCTCAGGAGCGGCGGGGGGGGGGGGGGGGCAGGAGAGGTACATGCACAAGGCCTCTTGAGGGCTCGGCTTAGAACGGGTACATTCTATTGGCCAAATCAAATCACAGGCTATCCCAGGTTTAAAAGTAAGGAATGGACTTCTCCTGATAAGAGCTGCTGCAAATTCACATGGCAAAGGATATAATCAGAAAAGGTGGGAATAGTGGGGCCATATTTATATTCCATTTTCAATACCTCCCTTACCTGATCATAAACTCCTCAAGGTCAGATAAAACTGTCCTGTTCACTGTTCTATTTCCAGTTACTGAACCCAGTAATCAAGGGATGGCTGAGACTCAGAAGGGCAGAAATGGAAGAATTAGGAAAGATCACCAAGAGCAAAGATGTGTGTCACTAGAGATCAGGGCTAAGATCATCCGCTCTCTCATGTTCCCAATTACTATGTCTGGATGTAGAAGTTGGACAGTGAAGAAGGGCTTATAGGAAGGAAAATTGGTTCATTTGAAATACGATATTGGAGGAGAGCTCAAAGAATATCCTGGACCACCAAAAAGACTACAACTGGGAGCTACAGCAAGTTATACCTGAAACATCGCTGGAGGCAAAAATGACAAAATTGAAACTGTCCTACTTTGGGTACATCATGAGAAGGCAAGGTTCTTTGGAAAAAATACAATGATTCTTGGAAAAGTATAAAACAGCAGGAAAAGAAGAAGACCAAATATGAGATAGATTGACCCCATAAAAAATGCCACAGGCATGGGTCTATGAAAGTTGAGCAGGGCAATTAAGGACGTGATGAACATCACTCCTTCATTCATAGGATTGCCAGGAGTCAGAGCTGACTCAGTGGCAGGTAGCAGCAATAGGACAAGACTGGCACAGAGCAGTCTTATTTGTTAAGTGAACATATGAATTAATTAACCAACAATGCAGAAAGGAAAGGAGAGATGTGAAAACTCTCATGATTGAGCACCTATGAATAATTGAATGTTTTATTTAATCCCAGTTATTTCAGGACTCTTATGCCATTGGTATTGTCAACTTTTAAATCTGGTTTTCTCTATTCCAGGCACTATTCTAAGTGTTTTCTGTGAATTAATCAAGGAGTTTTTATAGAAATTGTTTGTGGTTTTTTGTTTGTTTGTTTGTTTGTTTTTATCTCCCAAAATACAGAGTAGGAAGCTAAGGCACACAGAAATTAAGTAACCACCACAACTTCATAGCTCAATAAAACAGAGATGGACCTGACCAGGCGGTGGCATAGTGGATAAAGCGTCAGGCTGGGATGCAGAGGACTCAGGTTCAAAACCCCGAGGTCGTCGGCTTTAGCATAGGCTCATCTGGCTTGAGCATGGGCTCATCTAGCTTGAGTGTGGGCTCACCAGCTTGAGTGCAGTGTCGTTGGCTTGAGCGTGGGATCACAGACATGGTCACTGGCTTGAGCCCAAGGTCACTGGCTTGAGCAAGGGGTCACTCACTTTGCTGTACCACCTCCATCAAGGTACATATGATAGCAATTGATGAACAACTAAGGTGCCGCAATAAAGAATTAATGCTTCTCATCTCTCTCCCTTCCTGTCTGTCTGTTCCTATCTGTCCCTCTCTCTGTCTCTTTCTCTCTCCCTGTTACAAAAAAAAAAAAAAAAACAGAGATGGGATTTGGACCCATTCAGTCTGGCCCAAGTCAACTCTCTCAATCATTACATTATATTATAGTTCAAGACACATGGTACATACCATCTTTCTTTATCCTGGTTATTGGAAAATTACCCAACTTTACTGGAGTTGTTCACCACAATGGCTACTAGCCACATGAGGCTAGTTAGATTTTAATTAAAATTTAATAGAATTAGAGATTTAGTCCCCCAGTCACACTAGCCACATTTCAAGTGCTCAATAGTTCCATGTGACTAGCGTCTATGGAATAGGTTAGCACTTAAAATATCTCCATCATCACAGAAAATTCTGTTGGCTAGCACTGCTCCAGAGCATTCCACTCTCAGAGAATTGTCCTGGTGTCTGAAGGAGAAATAACCCCGATGAGGATGTAGTTAAGATAAAATAGGATGTGCTGCCTTATGGCCATTCACCAGCTAAGTGGGAAATTGACAACTTGAGTCCTGGGGGCCTTGAAATTAAATATGAGCATGTGTGGGCCACTGAAACATCACAAGTTGTTTCTCTAATGAAAGTCCGCTGTGTTTACTATTCTTGCATGAATGCAGAATTCATGCAAGCACCAAGAATCTCCAGTTTTTCTAAACCCATGCAATTTTATTTTTTAGGAGTTCTGCCCTGGTTCTCCATTCTCTTTTTTCTCAAATATAAAATCCTATACTGTGTCATCTTCAGGTTATGACACAGTTCTGTTCCTACGACAGTGATGTAACCTGAATTATGATGTAAGTTGAAACACACCCTAAGTCACTTACCTATGCTAACACAGTTGTAAAATCATAATCTAGAACATAAAAACACAACTAAGCCACAGGAAATGGAAAAGGACATAAATATATGGTACTATACACTGTACTGTAGTAAGAGAAGCCATGATAAGGGCCAAAAGGTCACCAAACAAAGCAACAGAAATGAAATACTTGAGCTTTTAACAGTCCAAAATGGTGTAAATAAGCATACTGGGGACGCCAACTCCCTCACTCATATGCCACCTTACTACGTATCCTTCCGCCGCATGCAACCAAACTAGTTTACCCACGTAGTCCATAAGTACAACGCTAATGGTATAGGCCAAAACACTGACGTCTCAATTTTTTTTGAGTTTTTATGGGATTGAGCATCATAAACTCAAAACATCATATGTTGAGGCTGTTGTAACCCAAAGACCTACACCTAATATTTTCTGAATATGGAGATCTCCACACAATGTGGGGAAAGCAGAATATAAAGAAAAGCCATGGGAGTCCTGGCCAGACAGCTCAGTTGGTTAGACCATGTCTCTGTATGCAGAGGTTGCAGGTTCAATCCTGGGTCAGGGCACATATAGAAACAGAT